>NC_138740.1:30685351-31285351 GCF_965113295.1 Leuciscus leuciscus | reverse complement strand
ATAAAAGTCGAAAGATACTAAAATAAACATGCCACACAAACAAGAACAAAGAGTAATTATCCAGGCCGCAGTGCAGCAGATCACTCTATATCTGAGAGGTTTGTACTTCAGAAAGGTTACAGGATGAACCACTGCCAGGTAACGCTCAACACACATCAGACACTGAAACACAGGACGGCCAGTATTGCCTAGTGCTAGTAAAAAACATGTTAATGGTGTGAAGCTTAAAACCCAAGTACAATCAAGTACAGTGAACAAAGAATTAACACAGATACCAATCTCAGAAATAGAGCGATTCAGGATGAAGAACCCTGATGCGACTCCACTTCCTGTTCATGTGATGATGAGCCATATAATATAGGAGTGTAGGAAGAACAAAAATGAAATTAATGCTGTACAAACATATGTCCAGACTGCCCAGTAACCCAATAAAATGAGTTGTGGAGTTTGTTGAAGCTTCAGTTGAGGTAAAGTTCACTGTAGAGTTGTTCATCTTCTCTTTGGTTGTCGTCTCAGCCCAGCATCTCATAAAGCATATAAATAATACTGTTAATGTTAGATTAATTAATTAATTGGATAATCAGATAATGATTCAATGTCCTTTATGATTCAGTCATTTAGTTGAAGTTTCCTGACATAATTATTAAGTTCTTTATTATTGGACCTCCTGGGGATCATTCAAAACATTTTTTTATATTTAGGGTTAATTAATAAATCAATGCATTATACATTCCTGGGCACAAAAAAAAAAAAAAAGGTTAAACACTAAGCTTTTTATTGTCTTAACCACAAATTAGCAACAATTTAAGCAAATACACTGTACAATAATCAACTCCACTTCCTGTTACTGTGACGATGAGCCATATAACGTAGATGTTTGTAGGAAGACCAAACAGGAAATTCATGCAGTGTATGCAGATTTCCACAAAGCCCATTAGCCCCAATAGACTGAGTTGTGGAGTTTGTTGATGTTTCAGGTGTGGTGAAGGTCACTGGAGGGTTATTCATCTCCTGTCACGATTTGGTCTTGTCTTGGTCACGTTTCATGTCATTGTCATGTTTCTGTGTCTTGTCATTTGATTCCCTGTTTGTCATGTGATCCTGCCATGTGTCTTGTCATTGGTTAATCGTCTGTTCATTATTCACAGGTGTCCATTGTCTTGTCATTAGTCTGTGTATTTAAGCCCTCATGTTTGCCATGTGTCTTTGTCAAATATTGTTTCACTGTGATCTCTGTTGGTTAAGTTCATGTCTTTATTCACCACGCCATGTTTTTGTTTTATGTTTGATCTTATTTTTATTGAAATAAAGCTGCACTTGGGTTCTATAAGCTTGCCATCAGTGGATCTTTTACATCTCATCTGTATTTGATTTGACAAATATCTATTTTTTCAAAGTTCATAGATTTATATAAAAGCATTAGAAAACGTGTAATATCTCAGATAATAATGCCTTTCTAGCATGTCAACATCATAGGCGACCATGAGATTTATCATGTGACTCTCAACTTTAATTTTGAGGCTGAAAAAAAGTGTTGTTATAATATTTTATTTTGACAGCTTAAAACATAATCAATCTGCCAAAACTATCTTTATAAATACAAAGACTGATGTGGAACATTTTGCTGTATATACATGTTTGCTATGTAAATGTTTAGTGTGTCAGTGAATACATTGACAAATATTTTATTTTTATTTTTTATTTTATTTTATTAAATATGAACTCTTTCATTGGACCTTTCAGTGGTCAGAAAATGCGTGCGGATGCAGGGGATTAGATAGACTTTTTTTTTTGTGTGTGTGTTAAAAAAAAAAAGTCCTCAAACCTTTTAAAACAATCTCCCTGGCAACCCTCAATATGGAAAAATGAGACACTAAATCACTGATGAAGTTTTATAGAAAAAAAACAAAACATTACAAAATCGTTGCAATCAATTAAAGAACATGCTCTACCAATTGAACAATGCTAAAATCTGAAATGACTAAATTTAGTATTAAATTAAACAGATAATTAATCAAATTTTAAATGAAAGTTATCTAATACAACATTTAGAAAGTAACTGGATTTAGTGAAAAATTACAATTGCAGGTCTCATGAGGAACAGAGGCAGTTTTCCAGTGCGGTGAAGATAAAGAACAGGCTGAACGAAACCAGCCAGCACATAACAAACCAAACCAGGGGTCCAATATGCAGGATTATTCTGTTGTGTAAGAATAGTATAGAATCCTGTGATAGTATATGGGACATATATAAAAGCCATGCTCACAGTAGTTATTAGAATGATATAAAATGCTCTTCTCTTCATGTGGTTTTCCTCCTCTCTCTCTCTCCCTCTCTCTCCTGGTCCTGACTGCTTCAGAGCTCTGAGAACAGCCACAAGACAAAACAACTGGATGGAGAGGAAGAGGAGGAACTGCAGTGAGAAGAACCACATTTGCACATTCATGTTTTGTGAGATTGCAATAAATAAACTATAGAAACAGGAGCCAAGATTAATGATCCAGACAACAGTGCAGCAGATCACTCTATATCTGAGAGGTTTGAACTTCAGAAAGGTTACAGGATGAACCACTGCCAGGTAACGCTCAACACAGATCAGACACTGAAACAGAGGACGACCAGTGTGAATTAGTCCTTGTAGAAACAGTGGTAACAATGAGAGACTTGAAAAGTACATTGGCAGTATAGAGAGCAAACCATTCAGACAGGAACCAATCTCACAAGCAGAGAGATTGAGGTTAAAGAACTCTGATGCAACTCCACTTCCTGTTCCTGTGACGATGAGCCATATAACGTAGATGTTTGTAGGAAGACCAAACAGGAGAGTAATGCTGTGTATGCAGATTTCCACAAAGTCCATTAGCCCAATAGACTGAGTTGTGGAGTTTGTAGATGTTTCAGGTGTGGTGAAGGTCACTGTAGAGTTATTCATCTCCTCTGTATTTGTCTTCTTAGTTCAGCAGCTCACAAACCTATAACTGTATATAACATTACAACTGTTATCTTTTTTAAGGAGAACTATAATGAACCAGTTAAGTCAATAAGGTAAACATAACATTTAAATGCATTCATCCAGTTATCTACATAATACAATTCTATAATAGAAAGTTCATAATTTAAACTCAAATAAAAAACACATTATTATTATATGACTTCAAAATATGGTTGTATATATCCAGTAGTATGCTTAGCCTAAATTATGAAACGTCATTTTCTTTAATATGTACTTTTAAAATGATTTACTTCTGTTCAGAAAACAGCTCAGTCCAATTTGACCAATTCTAGCTAAAACATTAAACGCATCACAAAGCATTATTTGATAAACACAATTACACTGTTGGTTGATAGCACTGAGGTTAAAACAAGAAATCAAAAGTTTTTAATCACCTGAAGAGTGAATGTCCAGTCTCTCTGGATGTTAATAGATTTCTGTGCTGTGTTTTGGAGACAAGACAAATTTAATCTGCTACACGTCACATAAAACACAAGATATGCAAATTAACTTTTAAGGTATGGAAAATAAAAATAAAAGTGTGTTGTCAAGTGTACAGCAATTATTGTTTTGGACAACTGGTTTATTTTTAAGACACAGCACTAAGTATACTGAACATACATGGGACAAATATCTGTTTTTTCAAAGTTCATAGATTTATATGAAGGTATTAGAAAAAGTGTAATATCTCAGATAATAATGTCTTTCTAGCATGTCAACATCATAGGCGACCATGAGATTTATCATGTGACTCTCAACATTAATTTTGAGGCTGAAAAAAGTGTTGTTATAATATTTTATTTTGACAGCCTAAAACATAATCAATCTGCCAAAACTATCTTTATAAATCCAAAGACGTATATGGAACATTTTGTTGTATATACATGTTTGCTATGTAAATGTTTAGTGTGTCAGTGAATACATTGACAAAAGTTTTTATTTATTTATTATTATTATTATTATTATTTTATTTAAAAAAATAAATATTAGCTCTTTCATTGGACCTTTCAGTGGTCAGTCCAAAAAAATGAATGTGGATGCAGGGGTTTAGATACAGAATTTTTATTATTTTTTTTTAATTATTATTATTATTGTTGTTGGTTGTTCAAAAGAAAGGTACTCAAACACTTTAAAACAATCTCTGTGGCAACCCTCAATATGGAAAAATGAGGCATTAAATCACTGATGAAGTTTAAAGAACATGCTCTACCAACTAAAAAATACTAAAATCTAAAATGACTAAATTAGTTATTAACTTAAACAGATAGTTAATACAATTTTAAAATAAAGTTATCTAATACAACATTTAGAAAGTAACTGGATTTAGTGAAAAATTACAATTGCAGGTCTCATGAGGAACAGAGGCAGTTTTCCAGTGCGGTGAAGATAAAGAACAGGCTGAACGAAACCAGCCAGCACATAACAAATAAAACCAGGAATCCAATATGCAGGATTATTCTGTTGTGTAAGAATAATGTAGAATCCTGTGATAGTAAATGGGACATATATAAAAGCCATGCTCACAGTAGAGATTAGAATGAGATAAAATGCTTTTCTCTTCATGTGGTTTTCCTCCTCTCTCTCTCTCCCTCTCTCTCCTGGTCCTGACTGCTTCAGAGCTCTGAGAACAGCCACAAGACAAAACAACTGGATGGAGAAGACGAGGAGGAACTGCAGTGAGAAGAACCACGTTCGCACATTAATGTTTTGTGAGATTACAATAAATAAATTATAGAAACAGGAGCCAAGATTAATGATCCAGACAACAGTGCAGCAGATCACTCTATATCTGAGAGGTTTGAACTTCAGAAAGGTTACAGGATGAACCACTGCCAGGTAACGCTCAACACACATCAGACACTGAAACAGAGGACGGCCAGTGAGAATTAGTCCTTGTAGAAACAGCATTAAAAGTGAGAGACTTGAAAAGTAAATAGTCAGTGTAGAGACTAAACAACTCAGAGAGGTACCAATCTCACACATAGAGAGATTGAGGATGAAGAACTCTGATGCAACTCCACTTCCAGCTCCTGTGATGATGAGCCATATAACATAGGAGTTTGTAGGAAGACCAAACAGGAAATTAAAGCTGTGTACGCAGGTTAACATCAAGTCCATTAGCCCAATGGACTGAGTTGTGGAGTTTGTAGATGTTTCAGGTGTGGTGAAGTTCACTGTAGAGTTATTCATCTCCTCTGTGTTCATCTTCTTATTTCAGCAGCTCACAAACCAAATATAATATAGCAACTTTGATTTTTTTATATGGAGACCTGTAAATGGACCAGTTAATTCAGACTGACTCAGTGAGGTAAACATTTAAATACATGATTTCAGTACAACATAATACAATTATACAAAATTCCTATTTATATCTCGTAACCAGACCACACCATTATTAAATGACTTCACAATATACTTGCATGTGTATTCAGTATTTATGCATAGTCTAAATTTAAAAGCATTTTTTCTTTCATATATTTCCTTTAATTGTCTCATTTTAGTTATAGCTCAGTATAATCAGGTATAAGTATAAATCAGTATAAAATATCTCAGTCCCATTTTACTCAATAGCTAAAGTATTAAACACATCCCAAAACATTATTGGGACACTATTGGTTGATATTATTGAGGTTAAAACAACTGAATCAAAATGTTTTCTCACCTGAAGAGTGAATGTCCAGTTTCTCTACATTACTGTGCTGTGTTGTGTGACCTTGATTTCCTCTGCTAAAACACAACATATGCAAATATTTAGACTGAACTTTTAAGGTTTATGACAACAACAAAAAAAAAAAAAAAAAAAAAAAGTGTTATGACAGGATGTCAATTGTAAAGCAATTATTACTATTTTGCAACCTTCAGCATGGAAAAGGTGACTTTGGGTCACTGGTGAAGTTTTATTGGATATAAGACTATAGCGACCAATAACAACAACCATTTCAGTCTGATTTTATTAGTATTCCTGTTTTATCTGAAATAATTTGATCTTAATTAACATTCATTTAGAAAATAGTGAAATAGAAAAAAAAATGTAAGACTTTAGTTTCTGTGGCAGAAATGTGTGGTTTGTAAATTGCACGATAAATGCAGTGCTATAGAGACACATTTCATGAGATCGGGTGGGTTCAGAATGCAATGGTACATGCACTGTATCTTATTTTATTTTCATCTGAATTGACTGACATCCAGTAATTTTCATTTAAATTGTGCACCAAGACAAAAAAAAAAAAATGTCACAATATTAATCAACTGATCCTTAACTTTAATACTGAGGCTAACACATTTGTTCATGCAATAAATCTTCAATCCAGTAGAAGAATCTTTATTTTTTTTTATTTATTTTTTTTTACTTTTTACAATGTATAGTCAGTCTTCTTTTTACTTTTGAAACTGGTCAGCACAGGTGCCACTCATTAAACACCTGACATGCAAATTTTTTAGACAAGAGCAATTTGTTTGTTTATTTCTGTGGAGAAAAAAAAGTTCAAATCTGTGAATGTCAAGTTTAACGCAATAATCTTTGTGGGCAATCCTCAATATGCAAAAGGTGTATTTACTTTACATTTCCCAAACATATATAAAATGAATCAGACATAAAAAAATATATATAAAAAAAAGGGATAAATCAAATATCACAATCATGGGATTTAAGGAAAGTCAAGGCAGGGTAATTTTTCCAGCCCGTTGCAGATACAGAACAGGATGAACAAAACCAGCCAGCACATAACAAATAAAACACACAGAAAAAGTTTGCTTTTCTGTTTTGTCAGAATAAAAAAGAATACAGTGATAGTAAATGGCCAATATATGATAGCCATGCTCATAGTAGTTATTAGAATTATATAAAAAAGCTCTTCTCTTATTGTGGTTTTCCTGCTCAGCAAGCTTGCACTACTCAGTACAGCGACCGTTGCTCATACGCTTCCCTCGCATGTCACAACTCGCCCGCCACCTCCTCCTGTGGAGTCAGAAGCTTCTGATGTCGCTTCTTCCACTTTTAAGTTTCGGCCTGCTCAATCGTGCCGCCCATGAGGCCTCACGTCAGACTGTAGCCGAAGAGAGTGGAGACACCATCCCCAGGCGGTCCAGCTGTTTTGGGTTCACTTCGGGGCCGCACAGTTACATCTGTTGCCTCTCTGAACTCATCCCTTTGCCAGTAGGTTACTCCCTGAAACACGGAGACACTGGCATACAGCTGACCCCGGGCCTATGCAAAATGCGTTTCCCTAGTGAGCCTTCTTGCACAACATTGTGCTAAGTCAGGAAGGGGAAGGAGAAGGAGCAGGTCTCTTAGTTGCCTCGTAGTGGCCCAACTGGACCTCATTCCCCCGAACTTATGCTCCTCTCGACAGGAGCATATGCTCAGGAACTTATGCTCCTCCTCTCCTTCCTGACCCTTTCCTCTGAGACATCTCAGGGACAGGGCACCGTTGGCATCCGCACCAGACCTCTGGCAACTCCATGTCTCATTGCGGAGGTTCAGCTATCTACCTCAAGATGCTCCCTCTAAAAAGTAAAGAGGCTTGCTTACGACCTGAAATGGAACCTGTTCGTTGTTGGTGTTCTTCCCGCGGAAGACCCCCGAAGGTGTTTTGATCACTTCTGTACTTCTTTCCTGCAAGATGGGTCGGAGCGAGGGCTGTCTCCCTCCACCCTCAAAATGTATGTTGTCTTTATATTAACGTACATCATGATGCAGTGGATCTAATCCTTAGGGAAGCATGACTTGATCATCGGGTTCCTGAGGGGAGCAAGGACACTGAATCCACCTTGCGCCTCCTCTATACCTTCCTGGGACCTATCTCTGGTGCTACTCCACTCAGAGACCTCCCCTTGAGTCACTGCAGGCAGCTGAGTTAAAAATCCTGTTTTTAAAGAAACAGTTTTCCTGCTTGCTTGCCTCTATGGAGAAGGTAGGGGACCTGCACACATTTTTGGTCAACGAATTGTGCCTGGAATTCGGGCCGGCCAACTCTCACAATATCTGAGACCCCGGCCTGGATATGTGCCCAAGGTTCCTACCTCTCCCTTAAGACGGGACTGCAAGCGCTGCCCCGGAGGAGACAGACCCAGCCCTGGTTTTTCTCTGTCCCTTCTGCCTTGTGGTTATACAGGACAGAATGAAAAGCCTTAGGACCTCATCCAGCTCTTGTCTGTTACGGAAACCAGCAGAAGCGAAGGCTGTTTCCATGCTGAGGTTGGCCCACTGCAAAGTGGTTGCCATCATCTTGGTGTGTTTATACCCAAGGTGCACCGTGCCCACCTGGGTAGTGAGCTCCTTCAAAGAGAGAGTTAGCTCCTTCCTGGGCGTTGACACAGAGTGCCTCGCTGACAGATTTTTTTATTTATTTTTTTTAGCTGCAGGCTGGGCGACACCAGCACATTATATGTGTCGAGCCGGTGGCTTTCCGTGGGCTCCCTTCACATCAAGCCAGCTTCACTGTTAGCCCGGTTTGTAGTGTCGGCTTGCTGCGCCATTCCCCTCCTATGGACTGGACACGTGCGCCATTTGCTCCAGTTGAGATCCCCTTTAGCCGAACTCTGTTGAGGTCCTCCAAACCCCTTCGGCGTTGGACGTGGCGGAGTGTCTGATGCTAGGCCTACCACTCGTATGCATTGGTGGAACTTGTGCTAGGCTGGGTCCATATGTTGCGATCCCTATGTGTATTCCCATATGTTGCAATTTTGTATGTGTATTCTTCCACGGTACAGCTCCCTCCGGTGAGCCCGTGTCTTCCCTTGGCAGAGCCTGCTCTGCCGTCACTGACCGGTTGCGTCTCCCCCCTGTTAATGGCTGGAGCCACCTCAGTGACATTCCATATGTTGTACTGCCCGGCTATTCGCTCAGTCCATATGTGTTATTCTCTACATGTTACCTCCCTACGGGCAGGATTCAGGTTCCTCCTTCAGGGAACGAGAGTTACATACGTAACCGACATAGGCATTGTTTTCGAGTCATTTTGTACCCACCACTTTTTTGAAAACCTCAAGCTCAATTTAGCCGTTCTGCTGCTGCGCTGGCTACACGCTTCTCTGTTCATAACACAGCAACAACTGTAACATTGGGATACGTTCTAGGTTGGGGGAGGGGTGGGTGGCACGCCAAATGGAACATGTTACTTTGATTGGAATCCCCGTGTGGGAGATTGGGTGGTGTCATCATGTCACTGATGCAGGTGCAGCTCAGCTGAAGTGCCTGTTCACTTAACTTTTTCTCCTGGCCACTTGATTGGACAATTTTGTTCGTAGTGCTGCTGCCCGCCTGCATGAACATGTGGAGGAGGAGGAGGTAACGTATTCATTTATTCTTGACAATCTGTAAAAACTCTTTTCTCGTAGTTTTGACCAAGAGCAGCATGTTAGATTGATAGCTTTAGTTTCTAGCAGCTAAATTCTATCATTGATGTTAGCCGGCAACATCAGCTTCCAGCTGCCAAGTAGCTGCTAGCTGCCACAGTAAAGTTGGCTCCGCCATCTTACAGACAATCGTACGTGAGTCCCCTTTCACTTTAGCTTTATCTCGGGGCCCGAGGAAGTTGTGGCAATGTGTTAACTAAGTACAAAACTGGTGTGTCTGACTGTTGTGGAAAAATAAAGATACTGGTTATCTTGTTAGTGCTAGCTAACTAACGTTCGTTGGAGGAGCTAGTATTAGAGCAAACAGTAAGCTAGAGACTGTGCTGACTTGAGGGGCAGGGCAGCTAGCTGTAGTTAGTGATAGCTGCTACAGCTTAGCTTAGCTGACTCAGTTCGCAGCATTGTAGCATCTTCGGTGTAGCGTTATTTGGAGTTCAGACCACAGGAGTGAAGCAGAAATGCTTAATGTGAGATAACGTCCAGTTTTCAGTGGTTATGAGGAGCAATATGAGAGAGAAATTTGGTGATCGCTGTTTAGGTACATTAAACCACGTAAAGCATTTTCACGTTAGGTCTTATATACTGTACTGTATAAAGCCCATGAGAACCGTGGGGAGTCAACCCACAGCCGCTCCACTGCCCTGCTGAAAATGTGAAGCAGAAACGTTTAATGTCAGATAACGTCCATAATAATTGGACATTGGGTTAGATTTTTTTTTACTGTTTTCAGTGGTTATGAGGAGCAATATGAGAGAGAAATTTGGGGATCATTGATCGTTGTTTAGGTACATTAAACAACGTTAAGCTTTTTCCTTACAATAGGCTCTAATGAAGCAGAAACACTTAAAGGGATAGTTCACTCAAAAATGAAAATTGTGTCATCACTTACTCAACCTCTTGTTGTTCTAAACCTGTATGGGTTTCTCTGTTCTGTTGAACACAAAAGAAGATATTTTGAAGAATGTCGGTAACCAAACAGTTGATGGTGTCCATTGACTTTTCTCTGTTCTGTTGAACACAAAAGAAGATATTTTGAAGAATGTCGGTAACCAAACAGTTGATGTGTCCATTGACTTCCATAGTGGAAATACTATGGAAGTCAATGGACACATCAACTGTTTGGTTACCGACATTCTTCAAAATATCTTCTTTTGTGTTCAACAGAACAGAGAAACCCATACAGGTTTAGAACAACACGAGGTTGAGTAAGTGATGACACAATTTTCCTTTTTGAGTGAACTATCCCTTTAATGTCAGATTACGTCCATAATATTTTGACTTTTGGTTAGATTTTTTGACCGTTTTCAGTGGTTATAAGGAGCAATGAGAGAGAAATTTGGTAATCATTGTTTAGGTACATTAAACCACGCCATGTCATATTGTCAACATGGTTCTTATGAAGCAGAATAGTGGGTCACATGTCTAATGCTTTTTGAAAACTTAAGGCTTTCTTCTTCATAAAACGAGTCAGACATCATCACATTTTTGTATACATTTTTATTTATTTACATTAGTAAGCTACAGGACATCGTCTTTCAAAACATTACCTGCGCGAAAGAGAACAAAAAAAAATGCGTCATTGTGTGTGTGTGTGTGTGTTCAGCACTTCTGAAAATGCACTTCCGAATGTGTCTCTGTCTCCAGCACATTTCAAACCAAACTGACGCCCATGGTAACAGAGATGTTTCTCTTGTTCTGTTTTATCTGCTGTTTTACCATTATAAAACAACTTATACAGAATTCAAATTAAGTGAAGCAAAGCCAAGCATGACAACAAAAATAAAATTTGAAGGATTTGATTGTGTTTTTTTGACTCGTTTTAAAAAAGTTTTTATAAAAGGATAAATGTCTTAAATTATATAATACCTACATGTTTAATGGGGTATTTAATTCTTGTGATAAAGTATGTTTACGAGCTGTTTTAATTCATAAAATATATTAAAATAAAAAAAATTTAATTAAAACTAAATTAATTAAACTAAATTCATAAAATTATCCCATGATAGGAACAGCTAAAATGTTCTAAATAAGAAGCGAACCCTTTAAGCTCTTGAACCTTTCCTTCAGAACACTCCAATATTTTGATTATATATGTGTGTGTGTGTGTGTGTGTGTGTGTGTGTGTGTGTGTGTGTGTGTGTGTGTGTGTGTGTGTGTGTGTGTGTGTGTGTGTGTATATACTGTATAATCACAAGTTCACAAGAAGATTTTATCACCTGAAGAGTGAATGTTCAGTCTCTCTGGATGTGTATAAATCTCTGTGCTGTGTTTTGTAGACTGACTTCACAGCTGTTACAAGAATAGATGTGCATGATTTCATTAATGTCATTAATATAACTGTTTACATGTAATAAAATCAGCATATTATTTACAAATAAGACACTCAAGTTATTGGTAATAAGTGTTTGTATACGTAAAATAAATTTTAGATGCATGTTGTCGACCCACAACTTTTTAATGAAATCACTGACTATTAAATAAACAAAATATAACATAACAAAAAACCCCAAGTAAAGCTATAAAATAACAATTACATAATAATTAAAACATTTATTAAAATATCATAATTTTATGTTGCACTGAAGCGGAAAAAATTCCCAGTGTGGTGCAGATAAAGAACAGGCTGAACAAAACCAGCCAGCACATAACAAACCAAACCAGTGATCCAAAGTTTATGAATATGGTTTGTTAGAATGGTAAATAATCCTGTTGTAGCAAATGGGTGTTATGGCAGGATGTTAGGTTTGATGTAATCTCTGTGACAATCCTCATTATGAAAAAACGAATGTAACCACTCATGCATCTCTTCAACACAAGCAGGATAAACATGACAATCAAAAATAGTATTATGCCATAAAAAGGTGCATTTCCACAGTGAAATAATGTAGTGCGTATGAAAGAACAATGACAAAGTTCATGGAGGTTCTGATGTGGCATTTTATTATCTGTTACATAATAAAACCTTTATTCAGATGGGAAAATCAGCTGCAAGGACACAAAAGTGATTAAAAAATTTCAGAAGCAATAATAAAAGTTCTATGTAAAATATTGTTGAGTAACTTAATTCCATAATATGTTACATTACAGGTCTTATAAGAGACAGGGTCAGGAGAGTTTTCCAGTGCGGTGAAGATAAAGAACAGGATGAACAAAACCAGACAGCACAAAACAAAACAAACCAGGGAGCCAATATGCAGGATTAAGCTTTTTTCTGACAATGGTAAAAAACCCTGCAATACTATAAGGGACATAAGTGATAATCATGGCCACAGTAGTTATTAGAATGAGATGAAACGCTCTTCTCTTTATGTGGTTTTCCTCCTCTCTCTCTCTCCCTCTCTCTCCTGGTCCTGACTGCCTCAGAGCTCTGAGAACAGCCACAAGACAAAACAACTGGATGAAGAAGAAGAGGAGGAACTGCACTGACAAGAACCACATATGTACAGTGTTGTGTGGGTCTATAGTAAACATGCAGCGCAAACAGGAGCCAAGAATAATAATCCAGGCCGCAGTGCAGCAGATCACTCTATATCTGAGAGGTTTGAACTTCAGAAAGGTTACAGGATGAACCACTGCCAGGTAACGCTCAACACACATCAGACACTGAAACAGAGGACGACCAGTAGTGATTAGTCCTACTAAAAATAGTTTAAACTTCATAATAAATGAAAACCACTCTGACAGTACAAAGTTCAAACAATTCACACAGAAACCAGTCTCAGAAATAGAGAGATTGAGGATGAAGAACTCTGATGCAACTCCACTTCCGGCTCCTGTGATGATGAGCCATATAACATAAGACTGTGTTGGAAGACCAACCAGGAAACTTGTGCTGTAAATACAATATTCCAGAATTTCCACAAGCCCAATGGAACGAGTTGTGGAGTTTGTAGTTGTTTCAAGTGTGGTGAAGTTCATTGTGTAGTTATTCATCTCCTCTGAGTTTGTCTTCTCCTTTCAGCTCACAAAACAGTATTATGTGCTGTAATTCATGGAAAAAGAGAAGTGTACATGAGCCAGGTAATTCATATATAGTAAATTAAAATAAGAAATCGCTATATGGTTTTATAATAAAATAAAAAATATTAAATGACTTCAAAATATGGTTTTATCAGTAGTTTTTAAGGTGATTTCATGTGTTCATCAGCCTATACATTAAAAGGCAAAATGTTTGTTTATTGTATTTCAACTGAACTTTCTTCTTTTCAATGAAATAAAAAAAGATATGTTTGTATTTACTTCAATCTAATTCCCCCCCCAAAAAATCAATGCAGTGACAATGCTTCTTCTTATTAACTAAAAAACAAGAATTTAAATCAAAAAGAGGAGTTAATCACCTGAAGAGTGAATGTTCAGTCTCTCTGGATGTGTATACATCTCTGTGCTGTGTTTTATAGACTGACTTCACTGCTGTTACAAGCATATATTTGCATGACTTCATCTGCTACATGTCACATAAAACATCAGATATGCAAATATTTAATTACAAATTAAAGGTTAAAATATGTGACTTATTGTGTTTTAAATTGTTCACAATTTATACACAACCATGAAATAATAGTCCCACCAGAGATTCTCAACTCTGGCCCTTGAGATTAACTTTTCTACAGAGTTTAGCTCCAATCCTAAAATACACCTGAACAAGATAATAAAGCTCATTCGGATTACTAGAAAGTCAGTTTCACGAGTTTACACGTACATGAAATAAGATAAGGGGTTTTGGAGGGATGCTGTGAATGTGCTCCTCCTGAACATTGTTAAATTAAACTTCATTCAGATTGATCAAGGTTGGATCCAAACTCTGCACCAGACTGCCTCTCTCTCAGAATCATCTCACAGTCACATGTACAATACATTCAGCTGGATGTCAACCAATCTGGCTTCAAGAAAGAACATTCAACTGAGACTGCATTACTGTCAGTCACAGAAGCCCTACGGATCGCAAAAGCTGCTTCCAAATCTTCAGTCCTCATTCTCCTGGATCTGTCTGCTGCCTTCGACACGGTGAATCATCAGATCCTTATGTCCACCCTCTCATCACTGGGCATCACAGGAACTTCACTCCACTGGTTTGAGTCCTATCTCACAGGTAGGTCCTTCAAGGTCGCATGGAGAGGTGAGGTATCCAGAGCACATCAGCTGACCACAGGTGTTCCCCAGGGTTCAGTTATTGGTCCCCTCCTCTTCTCCATCTACACCACATCACTGGGACACATCATACAGGCACACGGTTTTTCCTACCACTGCTATGCTGATGACACGCAGCTCTTCCTCTCCTTTCAACCAGATGATCCCACAGTAGCTGCACGGGTCTCAAGCTGTCTGGCGGACATCTCCACATGGATGAAGGAACATCACCTGCAGCTCAACCTGGCAAAGACTGAGCTTCTCGTCCTCCCTGCCAATCCGTCTCTACAGCACGACTTCACCATCCAGCTAGAGTCATCATTAATCACCCCATCAAGATCGGTCAGAAATCTTGGAGTAACGTTTGATGACCAGCTGACCTTCACAGGTCACATTTCAAAGACAGCTCGATCATGCAGGTTTGCACTGCACAACATCAGGAAAATCAGGCCTTTCCTAACTGAGCATGCAACACAACTTATCGTCCAGGCCCTGGTCATCTCTAGGCTTGACTACTGCAATGCTCTTCTGGCTGGACTTCCAGCATGTGCAACCAAACCCCTACAGATGATCCAGAATGCTGCAGCTCGTCTTGTCCTCAACGAGCCCAAGAGGGCCCACGTCACTCCTCTGTTCATCTCTCTGCACTGGCTACCTCTCGCTGCTCGCATCAAGTTCAAGGCACTGACGCTTGCTTACAGAACTATCACAGGCTCAGCTCCCTCCTACTTTCACTCACTCCTACGAGTCTACATCCCTACCAGACACCTACGATCGGTCAACGAGCGACGTCTCGTGGTTCCATCACAGAAAGCCACAAAATCACTTTTTTCAATACACATCAATACAAAATCAATACACATCCTTTCTAAATAACTGGATAGAAACGGACAGAATATTTGTCAAAAGTGCCATTTTTGAGCTATTAGCGGCCGGCGGCTTAAGTGATTATGTCAAGCTATTATCTGTATAAGGTGCACTGCTGTGGTAATCAGGTATATAAAAAAAGTACAAAATAATAAATAAAAAGAATAATAAAAATCATTGTGCACGAATTTTTTTAACACCTATATTTAGACACACAGACATCAAGAATCAGCATATGAATCTCAACAACGGTGATGTGCTTCATGCTTCTCTCAGTACAGGAGAAGCATGAATCATTGATAATATGCTGTATGTTACTTTATTTAAAAGGTAGTAACTGTATTGTAGTGATTATGTCTATTAGCTTAGTTAAGTTGATGTATTATTATTTTTTTTTTTTTTTTTTTTTTTTTTTATCATTTCTGCTCAATTTTAGATACACAAAGTATATTAACAGTATTTACAGTTTAATAAATACAAATCTGTTGTCCCAACACTCTTTTGTATGTCTTTGTTTTAACAACTTACAACTTTAAGTAAAACATGCTTAAGGAATATAAGGCAATCTGTTTCCACATATTTGTCTAGTAATGTGAACAAGTTTGTTAAGAAAACAGAGGCTGTGTCTGAAATCGCATATTTTCTTGTACTTATTTTGAATAAGTAATAACTCCACAACCGAAAAAAACCCCGTTCTATATAGTATTAATGTGTGTTTGAATGTAATCTGAACATACTCGCCATGTTGTTCGTCATGCACAAATTTGAATATGCAAATATTTAAAGTAAAAAAAAAAAGTAAAAAAAAAAAATGCAGTGCACTTCTACATGGAATATGTTAACTCGACAATGTGCAAAACATTATTTACATCCATGCAGAAAATTGTGTAACTTCAGTAATCATCTTTGAATATTCTGTGTACAGATAAAATCAGTGATGAGTCAAAGATTCAATCTTTATTTGAATTTGGCAAGCAGGTGCCAGTGAGCATTTAAAAACTGTGACAAAGAAAGAAAAAAACAAAACAATAAAATCAATGTCATGGCAGGACGGAAAATGTTAAAGGACAAGTTCGGTATTTTACACTTAAAGCCCTGTTTAGAGATTGTATCTGATGAAATAGAACGGTTAAGATTAAAATTTGGACACATGCTCCTGTCCCGAGAATTTTAGGTTTATTTCGCTTTTGTGGACCTATTTTGCCAAACGCGTCACACCCGTGATTCTTCCGTTGAGAGCTTGAATAATAGACACTCCAGCCCAGTTGGTGGCGATAATGCACCTTTGCCAATTGCAAGCAAACCACGGGCATTTCATTGAATACACAGAAGAAGCAGAAGAAGAAGCGGCGGAGTAATATCGTAAAGGTGCTGCGGTCTCACAGCACGTTCTATTAAGTCAATGGAGCTGGACAAAAACTACGATAAAACCTGTTGGAATGCATCTTTTTCAGCGATTTTTGATGGAACATATCAGTGAACACCCCCTGACCACTCGGTGAGTTTCACGTCTTTGTAAATGAAAGTTTAATGTGTTTTTAGGACGGAATCTTCCAGTGCATATAGACAACCATTGTGGGGGTGGGGGTGTGAAGCAAAATAAACCTAAAATTCTGGGGACAGCAGCATGTGTCCAAATTTTAATCTTAACCGTTCTATTACATCAGATACGATCTGTAAACAGGGCTTTAAGTGTAAAATACCGAACTTGTCCTTTAAGTTTGATGTATACTACTGATGTATACTAAGTTTGATGTATAATACTAACACTTTCTCTTCTATTCTATTGTATAAAATAAAATAAAATAAAATAAAATAAAATAATAATAATAATAATTAACATGTACTGCGTTAGACTAAACTAAAAAGGGTCATAGCACTTGCATATTGTTTGCCTACTGTTAGTTTAACTGCTTCTATTGTTCTCATTTATAAATCGCTAAAAGCGTCTGCTGAATGAATAAATGTAAATGTAATCTCTGTGACAATCCTCATTATGGAAAAGGTGACACTGGGCCATTGATTAATTTTCTCATAAATTCTCATAAAAACTCATAAATCTGTTAAACACAATCAGATTAAACAGAATAAATCTGACTAGAACAACCAAAAATACAGCTAAAGTCACTGAATAAACAGTGAATGACAGAGAGTCCCAAAACTGGAAATACATAAGAAATAAAATGACATAACAAAATCCCTGCTTAATTCAGACGGGAAAGACTCAGCTACAAGGACACACAGGTGATTTACCATTTTCCCAAGCAATAATAAAAGTTCGAAGTCATATTTGAGTAACTTAATTTTATTAACTTAATATATTTAAGTAGCAGGTTTTATAAGAGACAGGGGCAGGAGAGTTTTCCAGTGCGGTGAAGATAAAGAACAGGCTGAACAAAACCAGACAGCACATAACATACCAAACCAGGGACCCAACATGCAGGATTAAGCTTGTCTGTGGCAATGGAAAAAAACTCCTGCAATACTATATGGGACATATGAGATAACCATGGTCACAGTAGTTATTAGAATTAGATAAAAATGTTCTTTTCTTGATGTCATTTTCCACCTTCTCTCTCTCCTTCTCTCTCCTGGTCCTGACTGCTTCAGAGCTCTGAGAACAGCCACAAGACAAAACAATTGGATGAAGAAGAGGAGGAACTGCAGCGAGAAGAACCACATATGACAGTGTTGTGTGGGACTAAAGTGGCACAAACAGGAGCCAAGAATAATTATCCAGGCCGCGGTCCAGCAGATCACTCTATATCTGAGAGGTTTGAACTTCAGAAAGGTTACAGGATGAATCACTGCCAGGTAACGCTCAACACACATCAGACACTGAAACAGAGGACGACCAGTAGTGATTAGTCCTACTAAAAATTGTTTAAACTGTACTATAAATGAAAACCACTCTGCCAGTACAAAGGTCAAACAATTCACGTAGAAACCAGCCTCAGAAATAAAGAGATTGAGGATGAAGAACTCTGATCTCCTTTCAGCTCACAAAACATTATGTAGCTGTGACCAATCGAAAGAGAGAAGTGTACATGCAGGTAATTAAATAATAAATACTAAATTAGAACTGAAATAACCAGAGCAAACCAACATTAAATGACTTCAAAATGGTTCTATAAATTCAGTAGTATTTTAGGTTATTTTGTACCTTCATCAGCCTATGTTAACTGGCAAAATTGTCTCGGTTACGTATGGTAACCCTCGTTCCCTGAGTGAGGGAACGGAGACGTCACGTCGGTAGGAGTTACCAACGAATTGGGGTCCCTTTTCGTCCGGTCACTCCTACGTCACGTCGGTAGGAGTTACCAACGAATTGGGATCACGCTAGGGAGACCAATTGCCTTCGAGTGAAACTAAAACGAGCCAATGAACATTGCCATTCAACATTTGCATTCCGCGCCCCGCCTGCCAGTGCGGGTATAAAGGCGGAAGCGAGCGCATTCACAAATCGCTGTATGCTGAGGAGCCGAACGGTGTCCTCCGCGAAGGTACAGCAACCATGGCGACGGGACATGACGTCACGTTCTCTCACTCAGGGAACGAGGGTTACCATACTTAACCGAGATGTTCCCTTTTCGTTCGGTCACTCCTACGTCACGTCGGTAGTAGTTACCAACGAATTGGGATCCCTAACAAAATGCCATGGTGCTGGCCCCTTCCAGCGCCCTGACTAAGCTTCATCCAGCAGTTTCTTGAAACTCTCTTATGTGCGGAAGCTTAGCTGGGAAGAGGTCACACTGCTGTTCCACAAGACCCGCTCAGTGGACATTGGATAACACTGGGAAAGCATGCCCATGATGTAAAAGGGAACGCTGCGGAGCCCAAAACCTGCCCGAAGGGAGGCACTAGGAAAACACATGTGCATTAGCCCGTAGGGTAGTGAACACATGGCAGTCTCTGAGGTAGTCCCAGCCCGAAGGGTGGGAGCGTACTCAGCAGAGACGACAGAGCAGACTCTGTCGAGGGGAAGACACTGGCTAACCCGGGGGGTAACCGTATCGTGGAGAACACATATGGGGTCGCCGTAGGGACCGCAACATAAACCCCAGCCTGAACTCGGCTCATAGTGAGAGGTAACAGGCCTGGCGACTGGCGATCCGCCTCGCCTGACGCCGGGGGGTGACGGAGGAACTCACGAGGTTAGCCGTTTGTTGGGTAACCAACGGAGCAAGAAAACGCACGTATCTGGCCCCTGGGGCGAGCCGACACTAACCTAATTTCTCGCGCTACTGGCCGAAGCGAGTACACGGGAGGAAACAGGTTCTACACGAAGGCTATAAAACCTAGCGAACGTGTTAGGTGTTGCCCAGCCCGCAGCTCTACAGATATCTGTCAGCGAGGCGCCTTGAGCCAAAGCCCAGGAAGAGGCAACACTCCTAGTAGAGTGTGCCCTCAACCTAGGTGGACAAGGCACGTCCTGGGAATCATAAGCCCGGACGATAGCATCCACTAGCCAGTGGGCTAACCTCTTCTTGGAGACAGCCTTCCCCTTCTGCTGGCCTCTGTAACAGACAAAAAGCTGGTCTGAGGACCTAAAGCTTTGAGTTCTGTCAATGTAGCAGCGCAGAGCGCGAACAGGACAGAGCAAAGACAGGGCTGGGTCTGCCTCCTCTGGGGGCAGCGCTTGCAGGTTCACTACCTGATCTCTAAAAGGAGTGGTAGGAACCTTGGGCACATATCCGGGCCGGGGTCTCAGAACAACATGAGAGAAGTCCGGCGCGAACACTAGGCACGATTCGTCGACCGAAAATGCCTGCAGGTCCCCTACCCTCTTGATGGATGCCAAAGCGAGCAGGAGAGCTGTCTTCATTGACAAGATATTTAAATCAACTGCATGCAACTGTTTCCTCAGGACAGGGGCATCGCAGCTCCGTGCATGGGTGAAGCGGACGCCCCTGAACTTGGGAGGCCGGCGGGCAAACTGAATTGCATAGCTGAGCCGGATGGTACGGGTGAGCCACCAGGACGGCCTGGGAAGCGCTAGCCAGGCTTCGAAGAACCATACCAGTGAGCCCACCCGGACCACCAGCGTACCCGGGGTGGGGCAGCGAGGTGGAAGGCAGGGACTCGACTCCGGAGGCACTGAAGCGGCCGGAAGTGGAGTCTGAGTGTGTAGTGCAACACCAACCTGCTTCCACGCGGTGGCAGACGGCAGGGAAGGCACGGAGGCGTTCGGCTGCTCGTTGCCCCGAGGCGAAGGAAGGAGGGGAAACGAGGAACAACGCACGGGGGCGTCGAGTCCAGGTTTCTGAACCTCCTTGCCCAGCGGGAGATGAGAGTGACGAGGCCGGGGCGGCATCACTGTCATCTGAGTGCTGGGGCGAGGGGAATGAGAGCGGCGAGGCAATGTGGCGGCGCACACTGTCATTCTGGCCCTCTTGGATGGGGGAGACTGGGAGCGGCGAGGCAATTTAGCGTCGTCCTGAACTACCAGTCTCGACAGTGTGTGACCCAGGGGAAATAGAAACTGCTCTTTTATTGAAGTTTTGGGTACCGCTGGTCTGCTGGCCAGCGGCGGAACAGAAACAAAACGAAACAAAAGATTCTCCACCCGGCCCTCCTCCGGGGGAAGGAGTGGTGCAGTCACACACTCCCTAAGAGCAGCAGGCATGTCCCCTGGGTCGCCCGTCTCAGGGTCTCTTCCCTCTCCTCTTGCCTGGGGGTTTAGAGGAACTCCGAGCGGGCTGGGCAGCTCTTTTGCGGCCGGCACCCTGCTGCCTAGGTGGAGGCTACTGCTTAGGCTGAGCAGGGGCGGAGGCAGCGGCAGGAGGGCGCCCTCGGCGACGAGCAGTCGAAGGCGCAGCCGATGAAGACTGGCCAGCAGCAGCCTGTCTCCGGGGCATGATGTGTTTGATCACCTCCGACTGCTTCTGGGCAGCGAAGAACTGTTGGGTGTAGTCCTCCACCGTGTTGCCGAAGAACCCACCCCAAGAGTTCAGGAGCCTACTCTTGTCCGACTCCTTCATATCAGCCAGGGTGAGCCACAGGTGTCGCCCTGGACCACAAGAGTGGACATCGCCCGACCCAGGGAATGTGCGGTGACTTCCGTCGCCCGGAGGACGAGGTCCGTCGCCGTACGCAGCTCTAGCAGCACCCCTGGGTTGGTACCATCCTCCTGCATGTCACTGAGCGCTTTCGCCTGGTGAACCTGGAGAAGCGCCATGGCATGCAGGGCAGAAGAAGCTTCTCCACATGCACTATAGGCCTTTCCAGTCAGAATGGAAGAGAACCTACAGGCGTGGGAGGGGAGCGTGGGGTTACCCCGCCAGGTGGACGCGGTCTTGGGACACAGATGCATCGCCACCGACCATTCCACTGTGGGGATGCCCTCGTATCCCTTCACTGCCCCACCATCGAGAGTGGTGAGGGAGGAGGAGGGAGTCGACCTGTGTCGGGCCACCAGAGGGGCCGTCCACGATCTCGTCACCTCCTCATGCACCTCCGGAAAGAATGGCACTGGGACAGCACGCTGAGAACCAGCACGGCCTGCTCCGAGTTATCAATCGTCGAGCTGCGAGGGTTCGGGACACGGTGGAGGATTCCACACGAGCCCAACACTCGCGGCTGCCCAGGCAAGCATAGCGGCCATTTCCGGGTCCGGCTCGGACAACGCCACCACACCCGAAGGGGGCAACGCAGCCGAGTCGTCATGCCCAGAAGATGACCGCTCTCCCTCCAATGCAGCGATCGACATCTGGTCCTCCGGTGGAGCTCCGAAGGAAACAACCGGAGCCACATGAGATCGTCCCCCTCGTCTGAGGGTTCTCAGTCTCGATCTTAGTGTCGCGATGGTCATGTTCCTGCAATGGGAACATGAATCATTCACTAACGCTGCCTCAGTGTGCGCGAGGCCCACACACGTGAGGCAGCGATCGTGACCATCAACCGGTGGCAGATATTGACCATATCCAGAAACACACGGGTGAAACGTCATCCTGAAAAGGATGCGATCTTCACTCGTGTTGCTCTTTCAGAAAACGCTCTCTTAGTGTGCTGAAGCACGCAGGGATCAAAGCGGCAACACAGCGGGGAAACTGCAAGCCCACTGTGTGCACTCAACCAGATACCAGCTGTGACAACAGCTCTTTGAAAGAAGCAGATCGCGTGAAGTGACAGTTGATATCCGGGAGATCGCGAAGATCACTGCCGCGCCATAACACCAACACAGAGAGATCTCGAAACAGCAGACTCGTTGAGCTCACGGAAAACACAATCCAAACGCTCATTCACTCAGAGGACACAACCGGTCGGCTCCGAAACAGAAAGCGATTTGTGTATGCGCTCGCTTCCGCCTTTATACCCGCACTGGCAGGCGGGGCGCGGAATGCAAATGTTGCTTGCCAATGTTCATTGGCTCGTTTTAGTTTCACTCGAAGGCAATTGGTCTCCCTAGCGTGATCCCAATTTGTTGGTAACTCCTACCGACATGACGTAGGAGTGACCGAACGAAAAGGGAACTCTGCTTCTATTGTATTTCTACTGAAGTGATTTCTTCTTTTCAATAAAATAAAAAGAGCCCAGTTTCTATTTACTTGTTAAATTTTTCCTAAAAAACAAATCAACACAGTGACAATGCTTCTTCTTATAATCTGTTTTACCATAAAAGCAAGAAATCAAATCAAAAAGAGAAGTTTATCACCTGATGAGTGAATTTCTGGTCTCTCTGGACTTCTGATCTCTAGTACATTCATCTTTGCTGTTTTATAGACTGACTTCACAGCTGTAATAAGAATATTCGTGCAAGACTTCATCTTTTAGACATCACATAAAACACTAGATATGCAAATGTTTAAAGTAACAAAGGTTCAAAATATATAACGTATTGGGATTGTTCACCCAATTGTTCACCAAGGCACAATTTATACACCACATTGAAATAATTTTCCTTATCTGCAGTTAAGATGACAACAGCAAGTATCCATCATTTCTTTCAGACTGTGAAGATATTAAGCACATGGGAAAATTGAGGATGTGCGTGTATTTATTTTTAATATACACTCACCTAAAGGATTATTAGGAACACCATACTAATACTGTGTTTGACCCCCTTTCGCCTTCAGAACTGCCTTAATTCTGCATGGCATTGATTCAACAAGGTGCTGAAAGCATTCTTTAGAAATGTTGGCCCATATTGATAGGATAGCATCTTGCAGTTGATGGAGATTTGTGGGATGCACATCCAGGGCACGAAGCTCCCGTTCCACCACATCCCAAAGATGCTCTATTGGGTTGAGATCTGGTGCCTGTGGGGGCCATTTTAGTACAGTGAACTCATTGTCATGTTCAAGAAACCAATTTGAAATGATTCGAGCTTTGTGACATGGTGCATTATCCTGCTGGAAGTAGCCATCAGAGGATGGGTACATGGTGGTCATAAAGGGATGGACATGGTCAGAAACAATGCTCAGGTAGGCCGTGGCATTTAAACGATGCCCAATTGGCACTAAGGGGCCTAAAGTGTGCCAAGAAAACATCCCCCACACCATTACACCACCACCACCAGCCTGCACAGTGGTAACAAGGCATGATGGATCCATGTTCTCATTCTATTTACGCCAAATTCTGACTCTACCATCTGAATGTCTCAACAGAAATCGAGGCAACATTTTTCCAGTCTTCAACTGTCCAATTTTGGTGAGCTCGTGCAAATTGTAGCCTCTTTTTCCTATTTGTAGTGGAGATGAGTGGTACCCGGTGGGGTCTTCTGCTGTTGTAGCCCATCCGCCTCAAGGTTGTGCGTGTTGTGGCTTTGCTGCATACCTCGGTTGTAACGAGTGGTTATTTCAGTCAAAGTTGCTCTTCTATCAGCTTGAATCAGTCGGCCCATTCTCCTCTGACCTCTAGCATCAACAAGGCATTTTCGCCCACAGGACTGCCGCATACTGGATGTTTTTCCCTTTTCACACCATTCTTTGTAAACCCTAGAAATGGTTGTGCGTGAAAATCCCAGTAACTGAGCAGATTGTGAAATACTCAGACCGGCCCGTCTGGCACCAACAACCATGCCACGCTCAAAATTGCTTAAATCACCTTTCTTTCCCAACTTGAAGCAACTGCCATGTGATTGGTTGATTATATGATTGCATTAATGAGAAATTGAACAGGTGTTCCTAATAATCCTTTAGGTGAGTGTAAACTCGCAATTCTGAGAAAAAAAAAAAAGGTCATGAGATGTAATGAGATGTAAACTCACAATTTAATTTATTATTATTATTCTGTGGCAAAAACAAGCTTCCACAGTTTTAAATTAAAACATTTAGAACATTTTATTACATGGCTCCCTGGAATACTGTTTGGTCACTCGCACCATAGCTGTCTGATATTTCCAAATATCCCCTGTCATCAATAGCAACACTGTATATAGGCGATTAACAAACTGCATTTTTTTTAAACTGCTGGAAGGAACGCTTCTTTAAGTTCTTTTGAAAGTGAGCAACGTGAACCCTTTAGGATGTATCCTACTGTTCTACGAGGCCGAAAGGTGCATTCAGTCACTTCGAGTAAGTAGTTAATTTGTACCATTTCCCCCGTGATCCTGTGTGGCTTAAATTTTGAAAACTGATTTATTGAACAAGCTATCTGAGAAGTGAGAATTTAACTCCATCGTGAAATATGCTTTATATTTTTATACGTTTTACCAAATGCCAATCAAATAGACTACACCATTAAAATTTATTTGAATTAAAGACCTAAAGGGTCCTATTTTGACGATCTAAGTGCATGGTCTAAAGTGCAGGGCACAAGTGCAGTTAGGTCTTGTCCGAATCCACTTTTGCTAGTTTAACGACAGGAAAAATGGTCGGCGTGCCAGGCGCATGGTCGAAAAGGGTTGTCCCTATTCTCTTAATAAGTAATGGGTGTGTCTTGGGCATAACGTGCAATAAACCAATCAGAGTCTCATCTCCCATTCCCAAAATGGCAGATTCACTATTCACATGATGGAATTTTTATAGTGGAAAGACCGAAGCCATCTCCAGAGCGCAAACGGAACTGCTCGTGCGCGAGGTAAAAGTGTGCAAGCAGATCATCTACAGGACAAGCCGGATTCCACCATATCTTTATGGACACAATAATAACCTTTTACATTGTAATCCTTTTATTTTAAATATTTGACATGTTTGTGTGCTGCTGTACATGCGTCCCTGTGTGTTTAATAAGCAGAGTGTACACGTGTTGTGGACCCGCCTATAGGCGCACATTACTAACGCGCTCTTTAGATTACTAAAAAAATATCTATTTCAGTTGCCTCAAAATAGCATGCGCCAACAATGTACCAGAACACACCTCGTTTTCAGACCAGCACGCCCATTGGTGCACAAATGGGTGCAAATGCATTTGCCATTTAAACAACGTGGCGCAGGATGTGAAAATGATAACTATGTCTGACTTAAACTAGCAAAAAACACTTGCATCGCACTTGGCGCTGCATTGCGCTGGGTGCATAGGGCCCTTTGTCTCAGCCTGGGGTGTCCTCCCGCAACTGATCCAGTGATCACCCTGCCCGCCATAGTTGGGGGCTATAAATAGGTAATTTCGTGCAAATTCATCTAAAAGCGCTAAATTTGGCACAGATGTAGCTCAGGTCATACTGAAATGATTTAGCAAGGGCGCTTGAGCCAGCGACCCTCGGAGCCAAGATGGCGGCCAAATCCAAAATGGCCGCTGCCCAAAAAGGGTTCCAACTATAACTTTAGAACCACATGAGCTACAAATACAAACTTGATGTCTTTTTCAGCTTAATTGATCATGGTAAACACATAGGAATGTTTATATTTATTACCCAGTATATCTTGACCCCTTAATCCTCCAATTCCAATATGGCGGCTGTCCAAAAAAGCAGTTTTTACTGTAGTATGGGGCCTTACACCCCATTGTTTGCGCCAATTTATCTACAAACACCAAATTTGGCATGGATGCAGCAGACGGCATACTGAAATGATTTAGCCAGGGTGCCCGAGCCAGTGATCCCTGAGACCAAGATGGCTGCCAAATCTAATATGGCCCCCACCTGAAAAGGGATTCGGCTGCATATTTTGAACCAGACGAGATACAAATGTTAAGTTGATATATATTTCACCTTTTCTGCGTATGGGAAACACACAAAAAAGATTTATATTTATGATTGGGTATATGTGGACCCTCAAAGTCCCCATATCCAATCTGGCTACTGTCCGAAAAAGGGTTTTGACTACAACTTTTGAACCAAATAAGTTGATGGGAGAACTCCAATTCCAAAACGTAACTGGAACAGTGACTTCCTTAAAAAAAAATGTGGACAACAAGGATGAACTATTTGGATATATCAGTGAAGAGATAACCAAGCATGGCATGTCAGGTAAACCACCAAAATAGATGCTGTACTCTCCAACAGACCAGGGTATGACATGTCTGCCCTTCAGCCTTGTAATCATCCTGAAGCAGATACAAGAATAATCCTGCATCTTGCTGGTGCCAATGGCCATAAAAAGGCATTTGTCCGGACTATCTACAGCGATGTTGTCATCCTTGCCATCCACTTCTTCAACACACTCGGCCTCACAGAGCTCTGGATCGGCTTTGCAGGTGGAAAAAAACGATAGGGATATTCCTGCTCATTAAATCAGCAAGGATCTTGGTCCCCAGAAGTCACTGGCCTTACCACTCTTCCACACTTTAACAGGCTGTGACACAACCTCAGCCTTCCTGGGCCATGGGAAAAAGGGTGCATGGGCAGCTTGGGAGGCAACACCAGATCCTCACCTCAGACCCTGAACAGATCAACAATGACGTCCATGTCCAAAGACTGGAGTGTATGGTCGTCATCATGTACAGCAAGAGCTGTGGTTCCAACCGCGTAGATGAAGCTAGACATCACCTTTTCTCGAATGGTACCAAGTCTCTCGAGAACCTGCCTCCCACCCAAGCTGCACTGATTCAGCACATCAAAAGAGCACTGCTGCAGGCCAGCTTCTACTGGAATCAGGCAACCGCTGTCCAGCAAGATATCCCGGAGTTCGATGGTATCGGGACTCTACGAGCAAGACTTGGAAACCTTACTGGACTAATCTCGGAGACGCCAGTTAAGCCTGCACCATTCTCCTCCACTGTGGCTGCAAGACAGCATGTAGAGGGCACTGCAAGTGCTGTAAAGCCGGAGTTTGTTGCACTTCTATACTGTATGTGCATGTGAGGGTGCTTGTACAAACAATGATGGTGGAGACGATGAGTGATCCGGTGATTGTGAGTGATAATGATAATTCATGTGAGAGAGACCATGATAATGAGAGTTCATGAGAGAGACCATGAGATTGCACTGTTGTTGTTTTTTATGTTATTGTTGTTTTGTTTTTGTTGTTTTGTTTTTTTGTTATGCTAAGCAAACCTTTAAGAGTTTTGGACAAATTGACTATATTATTCTTTTAACAATTTGACATAATATAAATATTGCCTTGCAATAATAATTGTGTTTTATTCTTTCTTATATGATTACACTTTGAAATGTATTCACCTGTGGTACACTGAAAGCATTTCACTTTTATAAGGAAATGAATCAACATTGAGAATAACCTTCAAAGTTGTGGTAAAAAAAAAGGATTTTCAGCCACAGTCTTGAAAAGAATACAGGTTCCAGACTTACACAAGCATACATATAAAAATGGCAATGGACTTCCTGTGGTCAATAAACATAAAATAGACACCACATCCCCATTTGTAGCGCATTTGGTTAAATTTTTTTTATCCTTTTTCGGACAGCGGCCATATTGAATTTAGGGAATTTGGGGGGTCCTGATATACCCAATCATAAATGTAAGTACTCCTATGGGTTTCCCATGGTCAAAAAAAGGTAAAATAGACATCAAGTTTGTATTTGTATCTCATCTGGCTCAAAGGCTATAGCCGAATCCCTTTCAGCCGGTGGCCATATTGGATTTGGCCGCCATCTTGGTCTCAGAGACCATTTGCTCGGGTGCCCTGGCTAAATCATTTCAGTATACCCTCAGCTACATCTGTGCCACATTTGGTGCTTGTAGATGAATTTGCGCAAACAATGGGGTGTAAGGCCCCATACTACAGCCAAAACTGCTTTTTTGGAGAGTGGCCACATTGGAATTGGAGGAATAAGGGGTCCAGATGCACCGGGTCATAAATATTATGTCAATAACATTCCTATGTGTTTCCCATGATCAATTAAGCTGAAAAAGATATCAAGTTTGTATTTGTAACTCATGTGGTTCAAAAGTTATAGCCGGAACCCTTTTCGGGCAGTGGCCATATTGGATTTGGCCGCCATATTGGCCCCAAGGGTCGCTGGCTCCGGCACCCTAGCTAAATTATTTCAGTATGACCTGAGCTACATCTGTGCCAAATTTGGCGCTTTTAGATGAATTTGCGCGAAAATGTGCGTAAGGCCCCCAACTACCACGGATTCTGAGTCTGAGCCTGACCCAGTGCCCTCCTCGGGCTACGAGCTTGAGCCCCCTCCATGCCCGGAGTTGGAACCAGCCACTGAGTCCACCCCAAAACGCCTCGGTTACGACTGTAACCTCGGTTCCCTGAAGAGGGAACGAGCGTTGCGTCGAGAAAATGACGCTGTGGGAACGCTTTGCGTGATGACGTCTTGAAGCACATGTAAAATCAGTCCAATGGTGTGGCGGAACGTCAGAGGCGGGTGACGTCACGTACCAGGAAGCTATAAAAGCCGGCCCGAAACAGAAAACGAAAGCTTCGTAAAGTCTGAAGTCGCGCTGACAGGCATGAAGGAGATATGGCAAGGCGACGCAACGCTCGTTCCCTCTTCAGGGAACCGAGGTTACAGTCGTAACCGAGGCGTTCCCTTTCAAGGGAACTCCCGTTGCGTCGAGAAAATGACGCTGTGGGAACGTCTATACCAACGCCTCCATAGCTACAAATGTCTGTCCTGTGTGAAATCCGTAGAGCAGCACTAGGAAGACAAGACATGAGACCCTGGAGCAGAGTCTAGATCCAGAGAGTAAAACCTGACGAAAGTGTGCGGTGAGGACCAGCCTGCCGCATCACAGACGTCCTGTAAAGAAACTCCTGAAATAAGGGCCTTAGAGGCCGCCATACTCCTAGTAGAGAGCGACCGGACAGCCAAAGGAGAAGGCTGTCCAGCCGCCTCATAAGCCAGTGAGATAGTCTCAACCACCCACTTGCTCATCCTTTGCTTAGACACTGGACCTCCCTTGTTAGGGGAGCAAAAGTCACTTTTACGCCACAGGGCAGCTCTGTGGACATACGCGTCTAACGCCCGAACAGGGCAAAGCAAATTATTCGCCTCCTGGTCCGATTTCGAAAGGGAGGAGGACCTCCAAGTGCCACGAAGGAAACGAGATACCAAGGGGTCTTTCCCCACAGACATTCCACCCAAAGGACTGTGGTAAGCACCTATGGCCGCCACATAGACCTTTAAAGTGGACGGGGTCAGACCTGCAGTGAACCGTTCCTGCAGGAACTCCAGCACTGTACCAATTGGGCAGTTGACTGGGTCCAACCGACGGTCACTACACCAAGAAGTGAATACTCTCCACTTCAGGGCATAAAGTTTCCTCGTGGAGGGAGCTCTGGACTGTAGAATGGTCTCAACAACCTCGGTTGAGAGACCTGACTCTATGAGCTGGGCCCCCTCAGAGGCCAAGCCCACAGGTTCCACAGTTCTGGCCGAGGGTGAAATATCGAGCCCTCTGCCTGGGACAGAAGGTCCCTCCTGACGGGTAACTCCAGAGGATGCCCGTCGAGGAGGGACACAAGATCGGGAAACCCGGTCCCTGCGAACTCTTTCCAGAACTCCCGGGAGCAGAGCAACTGGGGGAAAGGCGTACAGACGTAGCCTCGGCCACGTCTGTACCATAGCATCCAGTCCCAGAGGAGCTGGATGCGTGAAGGAGAACCAAAGTGGACAGTGAGACGTCTCTCGAGACGCAAACAGATCCACTTATAATTTCCATATCAGCTCCACCCCCTCGGGGGTGGAGCCACCATTCCCCGGGCCTCGGCCCCTGTCTCGACAGAGTGTCTGCTCCTATATTCTGGACCCCGGGGATGTAGGCTGCCTTGAGTGACAGCAACTTCCCCTGGGACCACAAGAGGATATGGCATGCCAGCGCAAACCCCCTTGATATAGGCGACTACCGACGTGTTGTCCGTATGTACTACACATGGTGTCCCCTGAGACCTGTGATAAAGCTCCTCAGAGCCCGGAAGACAGCTAACATCTCTAGGCTATAGAATGCCAGGAACGATGATGGTCTTCCCACAGACCTTGAGATGAGCGACCCACAGGATCGCTCCCCAACCCGTGAGGGAAGCATCCGTCGTTAGCAGTTTGCGACGACAAGGAGCTCCCAGCACTGGGCCCTGGGACAGGAACCAAGGTTTCTTCCACATAACCAAGGCACGTAGGCATCACCGCGTGACCTTGATTGTGCGAAATGGGTTGCCCCTCGGGGAAAAACCCTCTGGTCCTGAGCCACCACTGCAGGGGCCTCATGAGCAGCAGTCCAAAAGGTATCCCGTTGGAAGCTGCTGCCATGAGACCCAACAGTCTCTGGAACTGTTTGACAGTGAGTAGCTGGCCTAGCTTTACACTTCTCACAGCTGCCAGGATGGAATCGAAGCGTGGCGATGACAGGCGCGCCTGCATCGACACTGAATCCCAAACCACGCCTAAAAAAGTGGTCCTCTAAAATGGAGAAAGCACACTCTTCTTGGCGTTCAGCCGTAACCCCAACTCTTTCATATGGGCGAGAACAACATCTCGATGTTGAACCGCCATCTAATGCGACTGAGCTAAAATCAACCAATCGTCGATGTAGTTCGTGATGCGAATACCCCGGAGGCGCAGAGGCGCCAGAGCTGCATCCACGCATTTGGTGAAAGTGCGGGGTGATAAAGCAAGGCCGAATGGAAGAACTCGATATTGGTATGCTTTGCCCCCGAAAGCAAACCTCAGAAACTTCCAATGACACGGACGGATGGAAATATGCGTCCTTGAGGTCTATCGTGACAAACCAGTCCTCGGACCTGATCTGTGGCACGATTTGTCTCAAGGTTAACATTTTGAACTTGAGCTGCATGTACTCGTACAGAACTCGAAGATCTAAAATGGGACGCACTCCCCCGTCCTTTTTTGGAACTATGAAGTACCGGTTGTAAAACCCGGTTTCCCTGTTGGAGGGGGGTACATATTCTATGGCCCCTTTCTCTAACAGAGTGTTTACTTCCTGTTCCATAACCAGAACCTGCTCGGGGCCCACCACTGTGGGCAGGACCCCCATAAACCGCGGTGGGCGTTAATAGAATTGTATCTAATACCCTTTTTCCACGGTCTGCAGGACCCAACGAGAAACATTTGACAGTAGCTTCCACGCTGTCAAAGATTCTACTAGAGGTACCAGTCTCTCGAGACTGGTTTCTGGATTTTGTTGCTGTTGAGTAGTCGGTTCGTCGCCCTGTAACGGCGCACCGGCAGGGAACGACCAAACAGACTGCTCCAGCACCCTCCTCAGAGGGGGCGGGCATCCCGAGGCCACTACGTTTCCGGGTGGACCTTGAGATATGTGCTCGCCGGAGACCGCTGCGCCCTGTAACACCGGAGGCGGCAGGGTTGGCAGAACGGTCCCCTGAGGGCACCGAAGAGAGACGGCACCGTATTTTTCTCCTGCTGTTGAGTAGTCGGTTCGTCGCCCTGTAACGGCGCACCGGCAGGGAACGACCAAACAGACTGCTCTAGCACCCTCCTCAGAGGGGGCGGGCATCCCGAGGCCACTACGTTTCCGGGTGGACCTTGAGATATGTGCTCGCCGGAGACCGCTGCGCCCTGTAACACCAGAGGTGGCAGGGTTGGCAGAACGGTCCCCTGAGGGCACCGAAGAGAGACGGGCACCGTGAAAAGAGGTGTTAACCGCTCTGCTTCGGGGGGACTACCCTCATTTGTCCTGAGCCCTCAGACATCAGGACTTTTCCCCAGCAGCCTTCTTGGCGGTAATAACGGTCCGCAGATCCGTTTTACCCCTCGAAGACTGCTGGGTTTGAGAGCGCCCTCCGTGTCCCCGAGATTTTTGTGGGGGAGCACGAGAGGACACACTCTGTTTTTGAGTGGCACGATGTTCAGCGCTCTTTAGAGGAGTGAGGCTGCTCCCGCTCAGCAGCCTCAATGAAAGAACGGCGGGGGAGAAGTTTTTGTAATGCAGCTGCCTGTTTAGCAGCTTCCTGAGATTTAGCTACCGCACTGTTTACTGCATCACCAAATAAACCAACAGTGGAAACCGGAGCATCTAAGAGAACGAGCTTTTCTTTCTCTTTTATATCGCTCAAATTGAGCCACAGATGCCTCTCAGTGGCCACCAGGGCTGCCATAGACCGCCCGATTGATTTAGCGGTCTCCTTGGTGGCCCTGAGAGACAGATCTGTGGCTCTGCGTAGTTCAGCCACTGTGTCAGGACCAATTCCCCCGCCCTCCTCTAAATCCCCCAATAATTCTGCCTGACAGGCTTGCATAATAGACATCGTATGCAGACACGCTGCAGCTTGACCAGCGGCTGCATACGATTTATGAACCAGAGATGATGTGAATTTTACTGGCTTAGAGGGAAGTGAAGGAGCTTTCAGGGAAGATGCCGTTGCTGGAGAGAGATAGCTCGCAAGCGTCTCCTCCACCTTCGGCATCTCCCCATAACCATATTCTTTATATTTGTGAATGTAAGAATAGTGGGATGTTTGTGGTGCATACACTCTGTATGAAACCGGTTTTCCCCACGATTTCGACACCTCGGTGTGGAGATCGGGGAAAAACGGAAGGCTTCTTCGCTGAGGCTGTGTACGAGATGGCAGGAAGCGTTCGTCGAGCTTACTTTTCGAACGAACGTCCTGCCTATCCTCTGGCCACTCAATAGATAGTCTGTCAACTGCTCTAGTAATAACATCGAGCAGTTCCTCAAACGCATGAGACTGAGGTGGCGAATCCTCAGACTCAGCTTCAATACTCACAACATCCAACTCCTCAGAGCTGGACAGTTGCAGTATTGGTGCCTCTATCGGGGGGGAAGAAACCGCAATGCGTGCTTCCACACCCTGATGAGAGGCACTGGATCTGTCAGATTGATGCTGAGATAAGGCAGAGCCCGTCTCAACATCCACTGACAGATCCATTTGCGAACCCCAGGTCTGAGATCGCCGCCGAGCCTCAGCCGCGGCGGGACCCGAGCCCTGGGGAACGCGATCGGGATTGAACCGAGCCAAGCGGGATCGGAGCGTGCGCAATGGAAGCGCGTCGCAATGCACACAGTCACCACCCTCGAGTGCTGACTGGGCATGCTCCTCACCCAAACAAACAACACAAAGAGTGTGAGTATCACCTCCCGTTAAATAACGCGGGCAGGGATGGACACACACTCTAAACTGCTGCTTGCTCGCCATACTGAATATATATATATAATATAGACAGACAACACCAAATAACAAGGACAGATTCAACACAGAGCGCAACTGAAGACTCAGAAAGCTTTCGTTTTCTGTTTCGGGCCGGCTTTTATAGCTTCCTGGTACGTGACGTCACCCGCCTCTGACGTTCCGCCACACCATTGGACTGATTTTACATGTGCTTCAAGACGTCATCACGCAAAGCGTTCCCACAGCGTCATTTTCTCGACGCAACGGGAGTTCCCTTGAAAGGGAACCACAGTATGTTGCCGCACCCGTCCCGACGCTGGAGCCGATCGTCAGATCCAGCGAGGAGTTAGGTCCGGTTAGACAGCTCTCAGATGAGCCAGTTGAGGAGCGCTGGTTCATCAATTTCACCACGGAGCTCGTCCCACTCCAGCCAACTACACTCTATATCACCCAATATCCTGCCCACCCTATTGTCACCACTATCATTCCCCAGACATACATGCTTCACTGGTGTCTCATGGCTCCTCAACTCTGCCTTCACCATTGATCATCGCCAGCTCGTTGGCTCCACCTTAGGCTCATTCAACACCAGCACGGCACTGTGATGTGGATCCCCTGGCTAAACCTCAGGCCTCTAGGCCCAGTTCTTCACCTCAACCTGTCAGCCCGGTTTTGGTGTGGACTTCCAGGCCTCCGGCTGCACCTCAACCCTCCACCCCTCCAGCTTCACCGGGATCCTCCTTCCCTGCGGTTCCACCATGGTCCTCGCTCCCTCTAGTGTCGGCCCATTCTACCAAGCCATCTCCTCCACCTCGGTCACTCAAGCCGACATCGCCACCTCGACCCTCCAGGCCTGCTATATCGCCCTGGGAGCTCGTCCCGCTCCACCTCGATGTCCAGGCTCTGCCCAGTAAGACTTTTAGGACTCCGCCTTGGCTCCTCCCACCGCCAGTTCCGCCATGGTATTCTTCTCTGCTGACTTCTCCTGACTCGACCTCCTCCTAAAGTTGGACTTTTGCAAGAATAATTATCCAGACCACAATGCTGCAGATTACTCTATATCTGAGAGGTTTGTACTTCAGAAAGGTTACAGGATGAACCACAGCCAGGCAACACTCAACAAAGATCAGACACTGAAACAGAGGACGACCAGTGGAGGAGAGTCCTACTAAGAACATTTCTAATCTTGAGAGACATGTAAACCACATTGACGGAACAAAGACCAAACTATTCAGACAGATACCAAGCTCACAAACAGTGAGATTGAGAATGAAGAACTCTGATTCAACTCCACTTCCTGTTCCTGTTATGATGATATATATACAGTAGGAAAATCAAATGGTCCATACATTTTTAAAGAAATTATCTGTAGCCTATTTCTGAAACTGCCAGCACACCTGCCACTCCATCAACACAAAATATGCAAATTTTTATACCAAGCTTTTAAAAAGGAGAGAGGAAAAAACTCTTTAATCATCTGTGTTATGATAGGATGTCAAGTTTAATACAACATTCTAAATGGAAAGCCTCCATAAAGGAAAGGTGACACTGAGTCATCAAAAAACCAGCCCATCCCACACTCAATATAGATGGTCACTTAGTAACCATTCTTACTGAGAAGGCCCCATGGAAAACACATTTTCAAAGTGTTTATTAAAAACAGTAAGGACAATTTCTAATAATCATGCCCATGAACGTGTTAAATAGTTGTATATGGACGAGCATAGACCTTTACCTTTTAATGCACAAACCACAGTGACGGTGGCAACCAAAAACAATACTGAAGTCACCATGAAATTAAAATGAACAATTCTTATATGTTATGGAATGTTACAGTGTTTATTTACATTTACATTTATTCATTTAGCTGACGCTTTTTATCCAAAGCGACTTACAATTGCTTTATATGTCAGAGGTCGCACGCCTCTGGAGCAACTAGGGGTTAAGTGTCTTGCTCAGGGACACATTGGTGTCTCACAGTGGATTCGAACCCGGGTCTCTCACACCAAAGGCATGTGTCTTATCCATTGCGCCACTACCACCCTTAGTGGTTCATTATTATAAATGAACTATCCGTGCACATCATTCTTTTCTTTTTTTTTTTTAAATGTGCCCTCGTAATCTTACATCCACAGATTCCAAAAGGCTCAAGTTCATCAGAAACAAAGTCAAGAAGAAGATTATTTTGCAAATTTATTATTTATGTTTTGACATCGCCCTGAACAACATCTATTCACTTTTGCATAGAGTTTTGTCACGCTATTTATTTGCATAAAATATGTGATAAAATGGCCATAATTTTATATAGTGACCACCTAAAACATACATATTAAACTGAACAGCTTAATGTGAAAAATGCCTAATTTTACCAGTATACATTCATGTAAATTCTCATTAAGGTAAACTACCTGTCTTCTAAACTGATTGTATCACAATTTTTACCCCTGTGTGTTTTTCTGGGAAAAATAAAATAAATGACAGGCTGGTAGCAACCATTTATATCAATTATATCGGACAAGTACACTCAGAATGAACTAAACCTTTGTATAAATAAATAGAATAATTAAAGTACAACTAAAAGTCAGTTTGTGGTGCTACATCTCTCTAAATAAAAACTGAATGACAGTCATGTCTTGTGCCACTTCACACTGCAAAGGCCATTTAAACATTACGAATGCAAAAAATAATTACAGAGAAATCACAATGTTTAGCGTTGCCATTTGTGTTAATTCTAGAGGGCAGCTGAAGAAAACAGACATGCCAAGATTAACCCAGAAACAATAAGTAGATTTAGTAACTTAAGTAAGTAAATTATAACAATTGCAGATTTTATGATGAACAGAGGCAGGGGAGTTTTCTAGTGCGGTGCAGATAAAGAATAGGTTGCACAAAACCAGCCAGCATAAAACAAGTCAGACCAGTGAACCAAACTGTTGGAGTATTTTCTGCCGTCAGAATGATAAAGATTCCTGTGATTGCAAATGGGAAATATAGGATAATAATGTTCATAGTAGTTATTAGAATGAGATTAAATGCTCTTCTCTTCATGTGGTTTTCCTCCACTCTCTCTTTTCTTCTCTCCCCTGGTCCTGACTGCTTCAGAGCTCTGAGAACAGCCACAAGACAAAACATCTGGATGAAGATGACCAGTGAAAGCTGCACGGACAAGAACCATGTATGTGCATGAACGTTGTTTGAGATTAAATACATGCAGACCAAACAGGAGCCAAAACTAATTATCCAGGCCGCAGTGCAGCAGATCACTCTATATCTGAGAGGTTTGTACTTCAGAAAGGTTACAGGATGAACCACTGCCAGGTAACGCTCAACAGACATCAGACAATGAAACAGAGGACGACCGGTGAATGTAAGTCCTAATAAAAAAGCATCTAATATCTTAAGACTTGAAATCCACATTGACAGTATAAAGACCAAACTATTCAGACAGATACCAATCTCACCAAAGGAGAGATTGAGGATGAAGAACTCTGATGCAACTCCACTTTCTGTTCCTGTGATGATAAGCCATATAATATAGGAGTGTGTTGGTAGACTAAAAAACAAATTGATGCTGTACACACAGATTTCCAGACAGTCTAGTACCCCAATGGACTGAGTTGTGGAGTTTGTTGATATTTCAGATGTGATGAAGTTCACTGTAGAGTTATTCATCTTGTCTGTATATGTCTTCTCAGTTCAGCAGCTCACAAGTTGTGGTAATGTAACCATGATCTAAGAAGAGAGAAGTGTGAATGAACGAGGTATAATTAGGATTTAGGTTAATATACATTCAAGTGCAAAAATATCATCTTGTATCATATTTCCCATGAATGGATTTCATTTAAATTGTTACTTCTTGAACGTGTTTTCGTGCTCTGACAAGCATTTCAGGAAGTGTGTGCCACTGTGTCAGCGGCCAGTGCCTTATCCCTGATGCAGTCGCCGAGCTGCGCCATACTACAGATCTTGCTGTCCGGGCCACCAAGCAAACAGCTGCTGCTATCGGTTGCTTAATGGCGGGTATGGTGGCCATGGAGAGACATCTGTGGGTTAACCTGGCTGACATCAGGGATAAAAGCGCTTTCTCCTCGATGCACCAGTATCACCCTCTGCTCTTTTTGGCACTTCCGTCGAGACCGTGGTCGAAAAGTTTAGAGAAGTGAGGGTGCGGTCTGCGCCGTCTCAGATCTGCACCAGATCCGCACCTACCTCAGGTGCCTGGACCCCTGGGCCATCTCAGTCTGAGGACTACAGACAGGCCGAGAGGCAGAGTGTTGCCAACCTAATCAGGGGGATAGGGCTTGGAAAAGGCGTAACCAGAGGAAGGTGAAGAAAGACCTGAGGGAGGTTATTGAGAGTAAGCGCACTGGCAACTAGCCGCACTTTAGAGAGAAGTAACATCTCCTTCCTCTCATATCCCTCTCTCCTTCTTCCCTTCCCCTCCCCCTCCCCTCCCCCTCCCCCTCCCCCTCCCCTCCCCCTCCCCCTCCCCTCCCCTCCCCCTCCCCCTCCCCCTCCCCACTTTCCATACCATTTCAGGGAGAGTGTGGCAACAGAGGTTTTCACGCTTAACACACAGCTCCTGACACTGAACCTTTGATGTTATGCCGGATTGCGTGTCTAATACCACATGCCCTACTGTTCTGATGGTTTGGTTTGGGCCCTATGTGTTGGTGTGCTTGAGGTGTGTTATGGCAGAAAACTCCCCCCTACAGGAGGTTTTTTTTTCTTGCAGGCAGTTTTCCATCTATACATTTATCTTAAATTTGTGGCCACCTACCCCATGAGTGGGGTCCCTAAGTAGGCGGCTCCTTCATCAGATCATTGTTCTGTTTTAAAGGGGTCATATAATGGTACATGCACTTTTACAAGTTGATTGTACTGAAATGTGTGTTGGCAGTGCCTGTACACAACCATCATAAAATGATAAAAATCCATCCAGTGTTTTTTTTTATTTTATATCTCCTTATATGTTTCCCCCCCCTCTCAAATAAAGCCGTGACGTCACACGGTCGGACGCCCCTCCCACGATTGTTGATTGACAGGAGCGTTTCAACACAGACCCGCCCCCACTCGTGAGCGAGCTGCCTGTCTGTCATCATACTCTGCGCGTCATTGTTGATACTGGCACTGTCTATGAGCAGAATGGCGTCTAAGCGATTGTGGTGTTCTGTTCTTGGGTGTAATAAGGAACATAGCAGTCATTTTGACGAACCGCTGAAGACGCAGTGGCTGAGTTTGTTTTCGAAGGGAGTATTCCCCACGATCAACGTCAATGCTTTCATGTTTGCGCAAATCCTTTCACACACCAGACTGTTCGAGGGTCAGTAAAGCTGGTTTTTCTAAAGAAGCTGCTCCTGAAAAAAGGATCGGTACCAACTATTCGTGTTCCTGCTGCACCTCCAGAAAAAGAAGTGAGTGTAACATTTTATTAACCTTTATATTAATATTTATATTAATCTTTGCAAATCGCTAGCATGCTTCACGATGAATGCGGCTATTTTTACACTCAGGGTACATTACGGCATGTTTTCTATATACGACGTTCTCTATATAATTCATAATCCCACGTTTATAATGAACAACGCGTTATGGTTATTGTGTTATGGTTACAACAAATGGTGTATGCACAGAACAGAGGGGCGGGGTGAGCAAAGCTCATTATCATTTAAAGACACATGCACTTAAACGGCATGCTGAAAACAGAGCTGTTTTTGACCAGGTAAAATTAGTGTTTTCTTACAATATGAAAATTTTAATTAAAGTATATTACAAACTTTTAATTTAGACCCTAAAGAATCATATTAGCTTGTACAAAAATGGCATTATATGACCCCTTTAAGGTTGAAGCTGCCTCACCATACTGACTGGTTTTATTATTAGATAGCTCCCTTATGTTTAATGAAGCCATGGCTGCCTCCCCAGATGCTGGTCCCTAAGTAGGCGGCCCCTTCATGAGTCACTATATGTTCCAGGGTAAGCTGCCTCCCCCTTGCAGAGGGTTCATAAGCAGGGAGCTTCCTTAGGTCTTGAACCAGTAGCTGCCCCCCCCAAGCTGGGGTCTTCAAGCAGGCGGCTCTATCGTGAGCTTGCATAAGGATTAAGCTGCCTCCCCCAAATGGTGGGTTCTCTAAGCAGGTACTGTAGCTCCCGTATGTCTTGAGAATTGATCTGCCCGTTTCAGATAAAGAACAGGCTGAACAAAACCAGCCAGCACAAATCAAACCAATGGACCTAATGGCGCTTTTCCATTACCAGTACCAGCTCAACTCGACTTGACTCGACTCGCTTTTCGCTCCGTTTTCCATTGAGGATAGTACCTCCACAATAGTACCTGGTCATCATAGCGATGCTGCAGGAAACTATTCTCTCTGACCAATCAGCAGTCTGCCATGTTTTCACGTCACATTTTAGTATCGCCTCAGCTCGCTCAGAACCTCACCAGAGGTGATACGAAAAAAGTATCTGGAAGCAGGTAAAGGTACAACTTTTACACAGTGGAAAACCAAACAAAGGCGAATCGAGTCGAGGCGAGCTGGTACTGTGTAGTGGAAAAGCGCCATAAGTGGCACAACAGGCACAAAATAAAATAACTCAAAAAATAGTTATTCAGGCAGCAGTGCAGCAGATCACTCTATATCTGAGAGGTTTGGACTTTAGAAAGGTTACAGGATGAACCACTGCCAGATAACGCTCAACACAGATCATACACTGAAACAAAGCACAACATTATTAAATTACATCTTTTTAGATTTCTACTTCTGCTTCTATCAGCTTCATAGAGTATTGTTTGTTCTTCTAGTAAATTGCTTGTCCCTTTGGATAAAAACATATGTTAACTGAGCAACTGTAAATTTACACTAAAGTGTTATTAACTTTCATTAGGCAAAATTTTAATTTGAAGTATATGCAAAACTGCATGAACACAGTAATAGTGTTGAGGTTAAAAACAAGATATTAAATTAAAAAGAGGGGTTTATCACCTGGAGAGTGAATGTCCAGTCTCTGTAAATGTGTAAACCGATGTGCTTTGTAGACTGACTTCACAGCTGTTACAGAACATATGTGCATGACTTCATCTGCTACACGTCACATAAAACACCAGATATGCAAATAAAGTAAATGTTAAAAAGACTGCATTAATAGAATGCAGCTGATAAAAGCCGATAAAAATAGAAAAAGAAATCATAATATCATAAACTTACATAATGAAAGTGCCTGATTTCTTCATTTCTTTTTAATAATTGTTTTTATTGTCTGACCTCGGTTTGAACTCATACGATATAATGAATGTCCAGTCTTCACAAACAATCTTTATACCCCTTACGAAAAATACGTTTATTCAAGTGTTCTATTAGTATACTTATTTTAAACTAAAAATAATAAAGTATACTTTCAGTCTACATTTTATATACTTCTCAAAAATATACTTTATGTACTGCTCAGAAATATACTTAAAATTACACTTAAGTGTGCTTGACTTATACTGAGAGAAAACTCCAAGTATATTTGGCCTGTACTTGTACTCATTCTTTTGATCGAGATATACTTAAAAGTATAATTAAGTATTCAAAGTATACTTGGCTTGTAGTCCACCCCAAAACCACAGTATGTTGCCGCACCCGTCCCGACGCTGGAGCCGATCGTCAGATCCAGCGAGGAGTTAGGTCCGGTTAGACAGCTCTCAGATGAGCCAGTTGAGGAGCGCTGGTTCATCAATTTCACCACGGAGCTCGTCCCACTCCAGCCAACTACACTCTATATCACCCAATATCCTGCCCACCCTATTGTCACCACTATCATTCCCCAGACATACATGCTTCACTGGTGTCTCATGGCTCCTCAACTCTGCCTTCACCGTTGATCATTGCCAGCTCGTTGGCTCCACCGCTCATTCAACACCAGCACGGCACTGTGATGTGGATCCCCTGGCTAAACCTCAGGCCTCTAGGCCCAGTTCTTCACCTCAACCTGTCAGCCCGGTTTTGGTGTGGACTTCCAGGCCTCCGGCTGCACCTCAACCCTCCACCCCTCCAGCTTCACCGGGATCCTCCTTCCCTGCGGTTCCACTATGGTCCTCGCTCCCTCTAGTGTCGGCCCATTCTACCAAGCCATCTCCTCCACCTCGGTCACTCAAGCCGACATCGCCACCTCGACCCTCGAGGCCTGCTATATCGCCCTGGGAGCTCGTCCCGCTCCACCGCCGTCGGTCGATGTCCAGGCTCTGCCCAGTAAGACTTTTAGGACTCCGCCTTGGCTCCTCCCACCGCCAGTTCCACCATGGTATTCTTCTCTGCTGACTTCTCCTGACTCGACCTCCTCCTAAAGTTGGACTTTTGCAAGAATAATTATCCAGACCACAATGCTGCAGATTACTCTATATTTGAGAGGTTTGTACTTCAGAAAGGTTACAGGATGAACCACAGCCAGGCAACACTCAACAAAGATCAGACACAGAAACAGAAGACGACCAGTGGAGGAGAGTCCTACTAAGAACATTTCTAATCTTGAGAGACATGTAAACCACATTGACGGAACAAAGACCAAACTATTCAGACAGATACCAAGCTCACAAACAGTGAGATTGAGAATGAAGAACTCTGATTCAACTCCACTTCCTGTTCCTGTTATGATGATATATATACAGTAGGAAAATCAAATGGTCCATACATTTTTAAAGAAATTATCTATAGCCTATTTCTGAAACTGCCAGCACACCTGCCACTCCATCAACACAAAATATGCAAATTTTTATACCAAGCTTTTAAAAAGGAGAGAGGAAAAAACTCTTTAATCATCTGTGTTATGATAGGATGTCAAGTTTAATACAACATTCTAAATGGAAAGCCTCCATAAAGGAAAGGTGACACTGAGTCATCAAAAAACCAGCCCATCCCACACTCAATATAGATGGTCACTTAGTAACCATTCTTACTGAGAAGGCCCCATGGAAAACAAATTTTCAAAGTGTTTATTAAAAACAGTAAGGACAATTTCTAATAATCATGCCCATGAACGTGTTAAATAGTTGTATATGGACGAGCATAGACCTTTACCTTTTAATGCACAAACCACAGTGACGGTGGCAACCAAAAACAACATTGAAGTCACCATGAAATTAAAATGAACAATTCTTATATGTTATGGAATGTTACAGTGTTTATTATAAATGAACTATCCGTGCACATCATTCTTTTCTTTTTTTTTTTTAAATGTGTCCTCGTAATCTTACATCCACAGATTCCAAAAGGCTCAAGTTCATCAGAAACAAAGTCAAGAAGAAGATTATTTTGCAAATTTATTATTTATGTTTTGACATCGCCCTGAACAACATCTATTCACTTTTGCATAGAGTTTTGTCACGCTATTTATTTGCATAAAATATGTGATAAAATGGCCATAATTTTATATAGTGACCACCTAAAACATACATATTAAACTGAAAGCTTAATGTGAAAAATGCCTAATTTTACCAGTATACATTCATGTAAATTCTCATTAAGGTAAACTACCTGTCTTCTAAACTGATTGTATCACAATTTTTACCCCTGTGTGTTTTTCTGGGAAAAATAAAATAAATGACAGGCTGGTAGCAACCATTTATATCAATTATATCGGACAAGTACACTCAGAATGAACTAAACCTTTGTATAAATAAATAGAATAATTAAAGTACAACTAAAAGTCAGTTTGTGGTGCTACATCTCTCTAAATAAAAACTGAATGACAGTCATGTCTTGTGCCACTTCACACTGCAAAGGCCATTTAAACATTACGAATGCAAAAAATAATTACAGAGAAATCACAATGTTTAGCGTTGCCATTTGTGTTAATTCTAGAGGACAGCTGAAGAAAACAGACATGCCAAGATTAACCCAGAAACAATAAGTAGATTTAGTAACTTAAGTAAGTAAATTATAACAATTGCAGATTTTATGATGAACAGAGGCAGGGGAGTTTTCTAGTGCGGTGCAGATAAAGAATAGGTTGCACAAAACCAGCCAGCATAAAACAAGTCAGACCAGTGAACCAAACTGTTGGATTATTTTCTGCCGTCAGAATGATAAAGATTCCTGTGATTGCAAATGGGAAATATAGGATAATAATGTTCATAGTAGTTATTAGAATGAGATTAAATGCTCTTCTCTTCATGTGGTTTTCCTCCACTCTCTCTTTTCTTCTCTCCCTGGTCCTGACTGCTTCAGAGCTCTGAGAACAGCCACAAGACAAAACATCTGGATGAAGATGACCAGTGAAAGCTGCACGGACAAGAACCATGTATGTGCATGAACGTTGTTTGAGATTAAATACATGCAGACCAAACAGGAGCCAAAACTAATTATCCAGGCCGCAGTGCAGCAGATCACTCTATATCTGAGAGGTTTGTACTTCAGAAAGGTTACAGGATGAACCACTGCCAGGTAACGCTCAACAGACATCAGACAATGAAACAGAGGACGACCGGTGAATGTAAGTCCTAATAAAAAAGCATCTAATATCTTAAGACTTGAAATCCACATTGACAGTATAAAGACCAAACTATTCAGACAGATACCAATCTCACCAAAGGAGAGATTGAGGATGAAGAACTCTGATGCAACTCCACTTTCTGTTCCTGTGATGATAAGCCATATAATATAGGAGTGTGTTGGTAGACTAAAAAACAAATTGATGCTGTACACACAGTTCTCTTACGAGAGGTCTCTCGTACTGCGTAAGATATCTTACGCTAGGGGAAAATCCTTTTCCGCGAGATATTGAAGCCAAAAATTATCCTTAATTTTGTAATAATTAGGGTTGGGTACCGAAACCCGGTTCCAATAGGGAACCGGTTCCGACGTAAACGGTAGTAACCAGACCGAATAAGAACGAAACTTTCGGTGCCTGATTTCGGTGCCTGACTTTTTTCACCGCCCCCTATAAAACATCTCGCGGCACGAATGATCCAATAACAAAACATCTCCAGTTAACCAGCAGAGCATTCATTTCGTTCGTTTGTTAAATAAGAGACGATCTATCGCTGAAAATTCTTTTCTCTTGTGGCTCGCGCACACCGCACTCGGACGCGCGCTTCAATACGTTGCAGAGATCGATCTATTTATGAGGCGCCGTCATAAGAGTATGTGCTTGGAGAGTTTGTATGTGCGTGCTCGCGTCTCAGATGAGTATGTGCGCGAGTTTGTGTGTGTGTGTGTGCTCGCGTCTCAGATGAGCATGTGCGCGAGTTTGTGTGTGTGTGTGTGTGTGTGTGTGTGCTCGCGTCTCAGATGAGTATGTGCGCGAGTTTATGTGTGTGTGTGTGTGTGTGTGTGTGTGTGTGTGTGTGTGATGTGCTCGCGTCTCAGATGAGTATGTGCGCGGTTTGTGTGTGTGTGTGCGTGAGCGACTTTAGATGTGACGTTGTGCATTTCATATAGTTGGAGCATTCAGCAGTATACATGTATGTGTGACTACTTAGTATATGTGTATGCAAGCGTTTTATGTGTGCGTGAATGAAGTTCGATTTAGGCCCTAGACGGCGCCTCATATCTATTAGTTCTGGTGAAATCACAACATATAATGCACACAAAGTGTCCCTGCTTGATATACAACCACTGATGAGCATTATCGGTTTAAAAAAAACTACGCATGCGGATTAGAACCCAAAACCTCTGTCTAGTATTTTAATGCCAACTGCAAATCTTGCATATCAAGTATGAAGTATATCAAGTATATTTATATGAGGCTATACTTTGTGTGTTAAATATTTCTGCTCAGTGTCAGATATTTCTCTGTTTTGTAAAAGTCTATAATATATAATATGTAATATAATTGATATATAATATATATATATATATATATAATATATATAAATAATATTAGAAGACAACATTTTTATCTTAACTTAAGTGTTTTCGGCTACATCAGCACAATTTTTAATTTAATCAGAAATCAGAAAATCTTTTTCAGAAAACACACACAGATATTATTTTTTTGATAAAGTGTGTGCAGTTTCGTTTTCTTAAGTACCGGTTTAAGAACCGTTCAAGCACCGGAACCGTTTGAAAAATACCGAGTAGGTACTGGTATCGGATAAAACCCAACCAATACCCAACCCTAGTAATAATGCAAAACGCGTTGCAGCAGCAATGCAGACATAGGCGAGACAGCTCGCGCGCCTATTGGCTGCTCTGCGGCAACTGCAGCAGCCTATCGAGCGAGGCCTGGCGTGACGTCAGACCCAATCAGGGCACTTCGCTCCCGCTGCGTCACGTCCCGCCGAAATGGGCGTGGTCTAGGCCTATAAATATCGCTCGCAGTTAGCTATTATCTGATTTTTCATCCTTCAAGCGAAGCACACGCATCGCTGGAGCTGGATAAGAAGCCGCGCCGTCTGAAAGAGAGCACCTTCAGCGGGACGAGTCACTGAAGTCACTGGCTGCGCCGCCTTCCTTGCCTTCCTGCTGCGCTTTCCGGCGTTATATCCTTTCTCTGCTACTGTGTTTATGTATGTGTGTGTGCTCGCCGCCGCGACACACACTCCCATTGCACTAAAAGAGCTGGGCGTCTTTTTCAAGACGCCCCTTTTCCTGATTACGCAGCTCTCGCACTCGCTGACGGCGACTGCCCTCACTGCGAGTTAGTTACTGCCTATGGTGACTCTGAGGACTCACCTGGCATCCTTCTCCGAGACTGCTTCTCCACCGCAGGCGAGCCTGTTTTAATACAAGCGCGCCTGCAAGCATACGCCGAAGAAAGCATGTGACGCTCTTATATGCTCGTGCATCCAAAAACCTTTGCGTTCCCCCCCTGTGGCTCAGTGGCGGAATCATTGTTTTTTCTCACGAGAGACCGGAGTTCGAATCCCGGTCTAGCGGCAGTTAAAATTATGCCGCCAATGCTTCGCTCTGTCAGTTCCCTGAAAAGCGACTGCAGATGTGCATTTTGCAGCCAACGAGCGCGTTGCACCCAAACACCGTTTCTATGGTTTCCGTGCGTCACTGGCGAAAGGAGAAAAGAGCGTTTTCTGGTCCCCCCGCGGACGGACCGACCTCCTCTTTCTCGTACATTTCTCATTCCCCTCTGAAGTTCGGGCGACTGGAAATGTCAGTTTTGCAGTGAGCAAGCCTGTTGTAATACACGCATGCCTGCAAACAAACGCCAGCACGTTGACGCTCTCTTATAATACTCGCGCTAACTGAGTTACAATGTGTCTCCCCCTGTGGCCCAGTGGCAGACTCTCAGGTTTTTGCACGCGAGAGACCCGCGTTCGATCCCCGGGTCTACCGGCAGATAAAATTATGCCGTCAATGCTCGCTCTGTCAGTTCCCTGAAAAGGCGACTGCAGATGTGTATTTTGCAGCCAACGAGCGCGTTGTACAACCCGCTCGCCTGCACCCAAACACCGTTTCTATGGTGTTCCGTGCGTCACTGGCGTAAGGAAAAAAGGGAGTTTTTCTGGTCCCGCTGCGGACGGACCAACCTCCTTTTTCCTATACATTTCCCATTCCCCTCTGGAATTCAGGCGACTGGAAATGTCAATATTGCAGTGAACAAGCCTGTTGTAATGCACGCAGGCCTGCAATAAACGCCAGCATGTTGACGCTCTCTGTCTCTATGGCAACTTCTCGCTCGTTCAGTTCCAGTAAATGTGACTGTTCCAGTGTATCCTGCAGTAAACAAGTCGGTTCTGTCACCCGCTTGCCTGCACACAAACGCCGTTTTTACGGCTACCCAGATAAGTCCCATAAGTGTGAATTTTTCTGGTGTCCCGGCCACGGCCGATGGTGCTTTATGTGTAAGAAGAATGCCCACTGCCCAGTGCCCATCTCTACACACAAGCACAGCCCGTCACACAGGGCTCGCGCACATGAATCGACTCAGATCGATTGCGCTTCAAACATGGTGAATGTGCCCACTAACACCACGTTATGCATGTCTCACGGTTTCTGTAAAAACGAAACCAACGTGCATTCGCTTCACTCAAGCGAACGATGCTTTCAGTGTGGTAAATGTGCCCGCTGTCCCGCGCCCACATCCACACATAGACATGACAGTTCCTACGGGAACCGCCCAGCCCTCCCCCTCGCGGTTGACCACCGCAGAGGAGTCGAGCGCGGGCAATCTGCCCGCTGTTATCAGCGCGCCCCATGCCTCAAATGTCACGAGCGCGACGCTTGTGTTACAGCACTCCGAAGCCTCTCCATCGCTGAGCGAGCGGAGCGCGCTTCGTATTCAACCCCTAGCTATTCATGCGGACGCATGGGCAAAGCTGCCCGGGGTTTCGAATTGGGTGCTGAACATTATAAAAGGAGGCTATTCGCTACAGTTTCGCCGACGCCCTCGCCGCTATGTGGCGCGCGTCGAGACCACGGTAAAAACAGAAGTAGCACATTTACTTCGAGCCGAAGTGGCGAAGCTATTGAGCAAAGGGGCCATAGAGCCTCTCTCTCAAGTTCAGAGCGAAGGAGGGCTATACAGCAGATACTTCCTGGTACCGAAAAGAGACGGGGGTCTCAGACCCATACTAGATCTAAGGCAACTGAACAAAGTGCTTGTGAAGCGACAGTTCAGGATGCTCACGACCAGGCAAATCCTTGTGCAGATTCGCCAAGGAGATTGGTTTGTGTCAATAGATCTGAAAGACGCGTATTTTCAAATACAGATAGCGTCACGTCACAGGCGATATTTGAGATTCGCCCTCGAGGGCCAGGCATATCAGTACACAGTCCTGCCGTTCGGCTTGTCCCTGGCACCCCGTACATTTACGAAGTGCATGGATGCGGCGCTCGCACCCCTCAGAATGAGAGGCATGCGGGTGCTGAACTATTTGGACGATTGGCTGATTCTAGCGCAATCTCGCGCAGTGCTCATAGAACACACGACCATTTTACTCGATCACCTCGAGGATTTGGGTCTGAGTGTCAATTGGGCGAAGAGCTCCCTGTCACCCAGTCAGAAAATATCTTTCCTGGGCACAGAACTGGACTCACTATCCATGATAGCGCGACTATCACAACAGCGCGCGGTAGACATTCGACGCACAGCGAACTCTTTTCGCTGCAGCGCGTCTGTCCCGCTCAAGAGATTTCAGAAGATGCTAGGTCTCATGGCCTCAGCATCGTCAGTGCTCCAGCTGGGCCTGCTCCGCATGCGCCCGCTGCACTTTTTGGCTGAAAGCGCGAGTCCCACGCGAAGCGTGGGCACCCGGTTTGCTTCGCCTCAGGGTCAATCAGAAGTGCGTCACAGCTCTGAAACCCTGGAAAGCGAACGACTGGTACCAATCAGGTGTAAGCCTGGGGACTTCCTCGAGGGTGAAAGTGGTGTCCACGGACGCGTCCACCTCGGGATGGGGAGCGCTGCTCGAGGGCAGACCGTTCTTCGGCCAATGGTCAGAACGGGAGAAGCTCCTGCACATAAACTGCCTCGAAATGCTGGCAGTAGACAACGCGCTGACGCGTTTTTGTCCCCAAATAAAAGGTCACCACGTCTTGGTCCGTTCGGACAACATGTCTGTGGTGTCCTACATAAATCGCCAGGGCGGCATCAGATCCGAGAAACTGTACAGGCTGGCAGAACGCCTCCTGGTATGGGCTCAGTGCAACCTGCGCTCACTCAGAGCAGCGCATGTGCCAGGGATCTTGAATATAGGACCGGACAGACTGTCCAGGAACAATGTTCCGGCAGGCGAGTGGTCTCTACACCCACAGACAGTCCATCTGCTGTGGAAGAATTTTGGCAGAGCGGAAGTGGACCTGTTTGCGTCTCAAGAAAACGCTCACTGTCAAGAATTTTTCTCCAAGAGCAGGAGCGCGCTGGCCCATGTGTGGCCCCGCCGCCCGCTCAATGCCTTTCCCCCCCGTCTCTCTCCTGCCTCAGGTGATAGAACGGATCAGGGAAGAAGGATGCTCAGTACTGCTGGTAGCACCGTTCTGGAAAAACCAACCTTGGTTCCCAGTCGTGATGCAGTTAGCAAGTACTGCCCCGTGGCCAGTACCAATGAGGAGAGATCTCCTCTCACAGGCCCGCGGCTCGATCTGGCATCCTCACCCGGAACTATGGTCCCTTCATGTCTGGGCCATCAACGGGTACATGTTGGACTCCCTAAAGGAGTATTAAACACGATCACGCAGGCTAGAGCTCCGTCTACAAGACGACTCTATTCTTCGAAATGGTCGGTGTTTTCGGGCTGGTGCACAGCCCGTGGTGTGTCACCCACAAACTGTGTTGTGACGGAGGTGTTTTCCTTCCTACAAGAGCTGTTGGATGGGGGCAGGGCCCCCTCCACGCTCAAAGTTTATGTGGCGGCTATAGCAGCGTTCTCAGAAACAACGCTTGGTCAGTCAATAGGAAGGAACGATTTAGTCATCCGCTTCCTTAGAGGGGCTAAGAGTCTGAATCCTCCCAGACCTCCCTCAGTCCCCGTATGGGACCTTTCTACGGTTCTGGAAGCCATGAAAGGTGCGCCATTTGAGCTTTTACAGTCAATCAATTTGAAACACCTGTCTTTCAAGACGGTGTTTTTGCTGGCTCTCGCTTCAGTGAAGCGCATAGGGGATCTGCACGCGCTCTCTGTGAGCGCGGCGTGCATGGAGTTTGGGCCCAATGACTCAAAAGTTATACTCAAACCTAAGCACGGTTATGTTCCAAAATCCCTCAACACACCGTTTAGGGCGCAGGTTTTCTCCCTGTCAGCCCTACCGGTCCCTGATGAGGAAAAAGACGCGAGCCTCCTTTGCCCAGTCAGGGCATTACGAGCTTATGTGTCTCGCTCGTCTGTTTTCAGACAGATGGAGCAGCTTTTTGTTTCGTTTAGCGGACGTCCTAAGGGACTAGCCGCGTCGAAACAGAGCCTATCCAGATGGATAGTTGATGCTATAGCGCTGGCATACGCTTCCAAGGGCATGCAGTGCCCATTGGGTGTCAGAGTGCACTCCACGAGAGGCATGGCCTCTTCGTGGGTCTGGTCAAGTGGGATTGCCTTGCAAGATATTTGTATGGCGGCAGGCTGGGCCTCCCCGTCTACATTTATAAGGTTTTATAACCTAGAGGTTCCCGCCCTGCAGGCCAGGCTGCTGTCGGTCTAAATTTACCAGTATTATCTGACCTGATGCGATCAGCTCAGAATGCTGCGTCTGCTGAGCACAGCTCAATGTTCGACAGTATAAAGCTGGGCAAACTGTGTAAGACCCACATTTCCCCATCAGTTCAGGCCGTACCCCGCCCTGTCTGTATGATGAAATTCGCGTCCCATCGACGCTGCTATATGTGGAAGAGTGAGGCTGCACCCCTCCCTCTTCCCGGACTCCCTGTGAGTTCCCTGAGTGATTGTGCACTATATGTACCCCGGGCTTTCGCCCTTGGGTCTTTGGTTTCAGATCTCAGCATGCACGGCGTTTTACATTGGGTCCCCTAGCGTAAGATATCTTACGCAGTACGAGAGACCTCTCGTAAGAGAACGTACTCGGTTACTAACGTAACCTCGGTTCTCTCTAGAAGAGGGAACGAGTACTGCGTATCTTGCCGTGCATGCACACGCTCTGGTTGCTTCGATGATGAAAAACCAGATAATAGCTGCCTGCGAGCGATATTTATAGGCCTAGACCACGCCCATTTCGGCGGGACGTGACGCAGCGGGCGCGAAGTGCCCTGATTGGGTCTGACGTCACGCCAGGCCTCGCTCGATAGGCTGCTGCAGTTGCCGCAGAGCAGCCAATAGGCGCGCGAGCTGTCTCGCCTATGTCTGCATTGCTGCTGCAACGCGTTTTGCATTATTACAAAATTAAGGATAATTTTTGGCTTCAATATCTCGCGGAAAAGGATTTTCCCCTAGCGTAAGATATCTTACGCAGTACTCGTTCCCTCTTCTAGAGAGAACCGAGGTTACGTTAGTAACCGAGTACGATTTCCAGACAGTCTAGTACCCCAATGGACTGAGTTGTGGAGTTTGTTGATATTTCAGATGTGATGAAGTTCACTGTAGAGTTATTCATCTTGTCTGTATTTGTCTTCTCAGTTCAGCAGCTCACAAGTTGTGGTAATGTAACCATGATCTAAGAAGAGAGAAGTGTGAATGAACCAGGTATAATTAGGATTTAGGTTAATATACATTCAAGTGCAAAATATCATCTTGTATCATATTTCCCATGAATGGATTTCATTTAAATTGTTACTTCTTGAACGTGTTTTCGTGCTCTGACAAGCATTTCAGGAAGTGTGTGCCACTGTGTCAGCGGCCAGTGCCTTATCCCTGATGCAGTCGCCGAGCTGCGCCATACCACAGATCTTGCTGTCCGGGCCACCAAGCAAACAGCTGCCGCTATCGGTTGCTTAACCCTCTGAGGTCTGAGCTGTTTTCTGGCCCTGGAGGTGTTCTGACATGCTCTGACATTTGTGTTTTTTTCTGTTACTTGTGACATTTTCATGGCTAAAGTCTGATTACACTGTATTCAGCACAAACTCTGCTACAATAATATATCAGCAGCATGTATGTAAAAGTTTGTAGTTTTGAGATAATGACATTTATGCGTGGTTTGTGAAAATACAAAAAAAAATTCTCACTGAAATAAGGCCATGAAACCCATACTGATTATTTCTTCACAATACTTTTGAAAATTGTATGACATAGCCTAGAATATTTGCTCCAAAACTATGTGAAAATCACCCTGACTGCTCATTCAGATAAGACAATATATTGATTTAAAATTTCTAAGACGTGTTTTGTGTGACAAAGCCATATGCGAAGAGGCGTGATCATCTCATGAATATGTAAGCTTTTAACACCTGAGAAAGACAAAGACACTCCCCTAACTGCCCTATTAGGAGCGATCAGGCCCTGTCATTCAGAGCAACCTTGCACAAAGAATGAGGAGAATTAAAAAAGAATGGCTTTTAGATTGTTTGGATTTATTTACAACACAATCCAAAAATACAAATGACAAAAGAGCACATTGAAAACAATGATCCAAAGACAGAGACCTTTGTGCCATTCCTAAAAACATTGTACATACCTTTAATTTCCAAGGTGTTTGATTTTCACTTTACCATGTTCATGTACAGAGACTCATGTGAATGTTGAAGTCAGCAGGACTCAGTTGCATCTGGTCCCTGAAAGAAAAAAAAAAAGAAAAAACTGTGAACATACTGATATCAAGAGAAACTATAGGGCTGCACGATTTTGGGAATAGATTTTAGATTTTTCTGGTTAAAATTTCTTTTTAAAATTCACAGAATACACACACACACACACGTTTCCAACAATATATAATGAACACCAGGTTTGTTGTGCCTTGTAGGCATAGGCTACGCAGTGCTGCATAAAATAATAATAACAATAAATTAAATCTTCCAAAAGATTTCAAGAACAACTACGCTAGAGAAAAATATATTGATTATCATATGTTACTTCAAATGTTTTCATTCGTTATGATGATATGAAATGAGATAAAAGTAAAAACATAAAGCCTAATGTTTGGTGCATTTTTCCTTTCAAACGCAATCGTGCTCCAAAATATGATACATTAAAACCCACAGCGCGCTCCAAAATATGATACATTCAAACCCACAGCGCGCTCCAAAATATGATACTCAAACCCTCAGCGCGCTCCAAAATATGATACATTCAAACGCCATCGCGCTCCAAAATATATAACATTATGGTTATACATATCTATGTTTGAGCAGATATCCACAAACAGTATTTAACAGGAAACACGGGTCTAAATAGTATAATATTCACCATATATCTAGCAACAGTTCAACTGCAATGTGAAGTTAATGCAACAATACCATAAACTAATAAGTAAGAATTTCTTACCTTACATCTTTCTTGTCTTCAAATCGCGTTCTTCTTCTTCTGATGTAAATCCAATGTAAGCTCAGACGTGTCTTCCAAACTCGACGAAAAGCAGAGACTTGTGAAGTGTTTTGGTGTTTTGTGTTTGAGGTAACGAGGGTGTTCGCGTCCCATGTGGAGATTTGCATGTGAATCACTTTTGCGCGAGTGGGCGTGTCGAATTAAAAAGTAATTAGCAAGCGTTTGAGATACTGGACATCCTGTTGGTTTTATACAAATTACTTAAACAGAGAATATTTGTTTGCAGTTTGAATCCGATCATTTAAAAGTACACACTTAAATGTACATAAAGGTATATGGCTCATAAATGTGTGAGAAGTATTCGCTGAGTTTTGTTTCAGTTTATAGACGTGCTCAAGAAAAAAAAGTTCAGCGCGACGGAGAGGTAGAACGCACACCCTGTTTATTTTCTTTATTTTACAAAAGCACAATGTTTTGATTTGATTGTAAGTGGACACATACAAAAGTAGAAATATCACAGATAATTTTTTTATATTTCTTTTTTCTGTATAACCATAAATGACGGAGTAATTTAAGTTTATGTTGCTGCTATGTGAAAAAAATCCAGCAAAACGCGTCGGCGCGTTTCTCGACCTCAGAGGGTTAATGGCGGGTATGGTGGCCATGGAGAGACATCTGTGGGTTAACCTGGCTGACATCAGGGATAAAAGCGCTTTCTCCTCGATGCACCAGTATCACCCTCTGCTCTTTTTGGCACTTCCGTCGAGACCGTGGTCGAAAAGTTTAGAGAAGTGAGGGTGCGGTCTGCGCCGTCTCAGATCTGCACCAGATCCGCACCTACCTCAGGTGCCTGGACCCCTGGGCCATCTCAGTCTGAGGACTACAGACAGGCCGAGAGGCAGAGTGTTGCCAACCTAATCAGGGGGATAGGGCTTGGAAAAGGCGTAACCAGAGGAAGGTGAAGAAAGACCTGAGGGAGGTTATTGAGAGTAAGCGCACTGGCAACTAGCCGCACTTTAGAGAGAAGTAACATCTCCTTCCTCTCATATCCCTCTCTCCTTCTTCCCTTCCCCTCCCCCTCCCCTCCCCCTCCCCCTCCCCCTCCCCCTCCCCCTCCCCACTTTCCATACCATTTCAGGGAGAGTGTGGCAACAGAGGTTTTCACGCTTAACACACAGCTCCTGACACTGAACCTTTGATGTTTTGCCGGATTGCGTGTCTAATACCACATGCCCTACTGTTCTGATGGTTCGGTAGAAGGGCCCTATGTGTTGGTGTGCTTGAGGTGTGTTATGGCAGAAAACTCCCCCCTACAGGAGGTTTTTTTTTCTTGCAGGCAGTTTTCCATCTATACATTTATCTTAAATTTGTGGCCACCTACCCCATGAGTGGGGTCCCTAAGTAGGCGGCTCCTTCATCAGATCATTGTTCTGTTTTAAAGGGGTCATATAATGGTACATGCACTTTTACAAGTTGATTGTACTGAAATGTGTGTTGGCAGTGCCTGTACACAACCATCATAAAATGCTAAAAATCCATCCAGTGTTTTTTTTTTATATCTCCTTATATGTTCCCCCCCCCCCTCCCCCTCTCAAATCAAGCCGTTCGACCTAGTGACGTCACACGGTCGGACGCCCCTCCCACGATTGTTGATTGACAGGAGCGTTTCAACACAGACCCGCCCCCGCTCGTGAGCGAGCTGCCTGTCTGTCATCATACTCTGCGCGTCATTGTTGATACTGGCACTGTCTATGAGCAGAATGGCGTCTAAGCGATTGTGGTGTTCTGTTCTTGGGTGTAATAAGGAACATAGCAGTCATTTTGACGAACCGCTGAAGACGCAGTGGCTGAGTTTGTTTTCGAAGGGAGTATTCCCCACGATCAACGTCAATGCTTTCATGTTTGCGCAAATCCTTTCACACACCAGACTGTTCGAGGGTCAGTAAAGCTGGTTTTTCTAAAGAAGCTGCTCCTGAAAAAAGGATCGGTACCAACTATTCGTGTTCCTGCTGCACCTCCAGAAAAAGAAGTGAGTGTAACATTTTATTAACCTTTATATTAATATTTATATTAATCTTTGCAAATCGCTAGCATGCTTCACGATGAATGCGGCTATTTTTACACTCAGGGTACATTACGGCATGTTTTCTATATACGACGTTCTCTATATAATTCATAATCCCACGTTTATAATGAACAACCCGTTATGGTTATTGTGTTATGGTTACAACAAATGGTGTACGCACAGAACAGAGGGGCGGGGTGAGCAAAGCTCATTATCATTTAAAGACACATGCACTTTAAACGGCGTGCTGAAAACAGAGCTGTTTTTGACCAGGTAAAATGAGTGTTTTCTTACAATATGAGAATTTTTAATTAAAGTATATTACAAACTTTTAATTTAGACCCTAAAGAATCATATTAGCTTGTACAAAAATGGCATTATATGACCCCTTTAAGGTTGAAGCTGCCTAACCATACTGACTGGTTTTATTATTAGATAGCTCCCTTATGTTTAATGAAGCTGTGGCTGCCTCCCCAGATGCTGGTCCCTAAGTAGGCGGCCCCTTCATGAGTCACTATATGTTCCAGGGCAAGCTGCATCCCCCTTGCAGAGGGTTCATAAGCAGGGAGCTTCCTTAGGTCTTGAACTAGTAGCTGCCTCCCCCAAGCTGGGGTCTTCAAGCAGGCGGCTCTATCGTGAGCTTGCATAAGGATTAAGCTGCCTCCCCCTAATGGTGGGTTATCTAAGCAGGTACTGTAGCTCCCGTATGTCTTGAGAATTGATCTGCCCGTTTCAGATAAAGAACAGGCTGAACAAAACCAGCACAAATCAAACCAATGGACCTAATGGTGCTTTTCCATTACCAGTACCAGCTCAACTCGACTTGACTCGACTCGCTTTTCGCTCCGTTTTCCATTGAGGATAGTACCTCCACAATAGTACCTGGTCATCATAGCGATGCTGCAGGAAACTATTCTCTCTGACCAATCAGCAGTCTGCCATGTTTTCACGTCACATTTTAGTATCGCCTCAGCTCGCTCAGAACCTCACCAGAGGTGATACGAAAAAAGTATCTGGAAGCAGGTAAAGGTACAACTTTTACACAGTGGAAAACCAAACAAAGGCGAATCGAGTCGAGGCGAGCTGGTACTGTGTAGTGGAAAAGCGCCATAAGTGGCACAACAGGCACAAAATAAAATAACTCAAAAAATAGTTATTCAGGCAGCAGTGCAGCAGATCACTCTATATCTGAGAGGTTTGGACTTTAGAAAGGTTACAGGATGAACCACTGCCAGATAACGCTCAACACAGATCATACACTGAAACAAAGCACAACATTATTAAATTACATCTTTTTAGATTTCTACTTCTGCTTCTATCAGCTTCATAGAGTATTGTTTGCTCTTCTAGTAAATTGCTTGTCCCTTTGGATAAAAACATATGTTAACTGAGCAACTGTAAATTTACACTAAAGTGGTATTAACTTTCATTAGGCAAAATTTTAATTTGAAGTATATGCAAAACTGCATGAACACAGTAATAGTGTTGAGGTTAAAAACAAGATATTAAATTAAAAAGAGGGGTTTATCACCTGGAGAGTGAATGTCCAGTCTCTGTAAATGTGTAAACCGATGTGCTTTGTAGACTGACTTCACAGCTGTTACAGAACATATGTGCATGACTTCATCTGCTACACGTCACATAAAACACCAGATATGCAAATAAAGTAAATGTTAAAAAGACTGCATTAATAGAATGCAGCTGATAAAAGCTGATAAAAATAGAAAAAGAAATCATAATATCATAAACTTACATAATGAAAGTGCCTGATTTCTTCATTTCTTTTTAATAATTGTTTTTATTGTCTGACCTCGGTTTGAACTCATACGATATAATGAATGTCCAGTCTTCACAAACAATCTTTATACCCCTTACGAAAAATACGTTTATTCAAGTGTTCTATTAGTATACTTATTTTAAACTAAAAATAATAAAGTATACTTTCAGTCTACATTTTATATACTTCTCAAAAATATACTTTATGTACTGCTCAGAAATATACTTAAAATTACACTTTTTTTACACAAATTACACAAGTGTGCTTGACTTATACTGAGAGAAAAGTCCAAGTATATTTGGCCTGTACTTGTGCTCAATCTTTTGATCGAGATATACTAAAAAGTATAATTAAGTATTCAAAGTATACTTGGCTTGTAGTTGTGTTAACTCTTTTGATCGAGTAGGCTATTAAATATACCTTTTTTTTTTTTTTTTACATAGTTTTTCATATAGAGTCTTATGAAACTTACATTGTTTGAAAATATTGATTAGAATATTAATATAAAACAGATATGTTTCTAATTCTGCGTATCTGAATTTTTGTGTAGGCTAGTCCACTGGTAGTGCAAAGGAATTTACTCTTAATTCTACTTTTCCCCTAGCCTGGATGACAGCCAAACTTAGCCCCGCCCACACATTTTTTAGGTCGGGAAGTTCGGTCTGGACTTGATCCGTTGTGGAGCCTGAACAAAAGCTGTTCGGACTAATCAAATTGTCAGGGCGGGCTTAATACGATGACGGACAGATGATCAACAGTAACGTAATCATCCACGTCACCAAAGACCGCTTGGGTTGAATCAAGGGGGTAATCTTTCAGAAAAAACTGAAGCTTCCCCGGGGGCCGCCATTGATTAGCAGACCATCACCTGCTGTTAGCATTCCATTGACTCCCATTCATTTTGGCGTCACTTTGACAGCGAATAACTTTACATCTGAGGTGTTTAAAGACTCCATTTGTCCATTATTTATTTCTAAAGAAACACGAAAATGTATAAAAGGCTCCATTACCTTGTATCTTACGTTATAGCCCCGTAGAAGCAGTTTTTGTAAAAATAGGCTAACGATTGCATCATAACCACCCGACTCTCTGTCGCACAGTAGAGAAATTACCGTATGGACAGGAGGAGAAGCTCGCGGGCAATCGGGGGGACGTGGAGGCAAAATGACAAAATAATTAATCAGAATACTTAGCAAAAGTTTTTCCTGCTCCTAGCTCATGGACACCTGCTACTCACACTCTCCGTCTCTGCAAGTTTCGGAAGGGAATGATTCAGATTTCTCTTGGCACAGCTACTAGAAGACAGACAGGTTGCTCACGTCACATCTACGTCGTCAAGCTCAGTTTGAGTCTGCGCAGTACAGTCAGCCATCAGGAAGTGAGTGCTTCTAATTGACTTCACTTTTCTTCGTTGAATCCAATGGGGTCGCTGTGTCCATTTCTTTTACTGTCTATGGGTTGAATTTGTTTACAACAAAGATGACTGCCGCTGGAGAATTGAGATTTCACGAGTTCTCACTTACAAATAAGTCAGATAGAATAAATGCATATTTGGCGTGCTGTCCGAGGAGAGGGCTCCGGGCTTGGTATTCGGCCCGAACCCAAAAGTACTCCCCCCCTTCATCATGTAACATTTCTGAAGTACAAACCTCTCAGATATAGAGTGATCCGCTAGCCTAGAAATCTAGACGCACCCTGGCGGCAGCAAAAATAATTTTGCAGCCAGGGTAGTCTAGCAACTCTCCGTTGACTTTCGTGCTGGATAAACCTAAATTGGGTCAGGCCAATCACGTTGTGTATAGAGTAGGCGGGGCGGGCTTAACATAATGACGACAGAGTTGCGACGGTTCCCTGCTACTTGAAAACAAAGAAGAGCTGGTGCTGGAGAACAGTCTTTCGAATCGGCTTTGGCCGCGACTCTGGAGGACTTGGAGTTAAGTTTTTCTTTGAGAAAAGAGCAAAGAACAGCACTTAAGTCATTCTTAAAAAAGGAAGATGTGTTCGTAGTTTTGCCGGCCAGATTCAAAAGTTGAATCTATCAACTAACGTTAGCTCCGCTGTTGGGAAAACGCTCTGGTTGGTTGAAGCGCTGTCCTATTGCGTGCAGAGGGAATTTGAAAGACAGCCGTTTATCCCGCCCCTCGGATTGAGCATGTCTATGGTGAGTTGCCAGACCTAACATCTTGATGTAGGTCTGGCTTGCAGGCTAGTGATATGCTGCACTGCGGCTTGGATAATTGTTCTTGGCACTTGTGCCTCGCCACTCTCGTCCCCCTCTGTCGCCAGACCCCTGTCAGAGCAGGCTGCCGCGGAACGCTTGTCCTTCCCTGGCCTCCTCTGTCAGGACATGGAACTTGACCACGCCCCCACACCGGGACGCTACCCCTCCCATGTCTTGGCCGATCTTTCTGCATTGCTGCCCCATCGTGGGTACGCCTGTAAATCCAATGACCCCGCTGGTTCAGTTTTTGGGAGCCTGGCTAGAGCTTCCCAATCAAGCTCGGCTATGCGATTCAGTTAGTTCTGTGATATACAACACGCTTGTTGTATCAGTTTTGTTGCCACTAGTCGGAGCTATTGCTGTAGGGTGTATGCTTCTCCAGTCAAACTACACTAGTTTTAGCAATAGTTCCGCGATTATACAACATGCTTGTTGTATCAGATTTTGCTGCCGCTTGGGGTGTAAGCTTCCCCCAATAGATCCCATACAACACAGAAATAAAGCATAGCGTCAGTTCTGGCAGGTCACGTTAGTCAAGCTCGCATCAGCTGACTCTAAGCTGATACACGTCTACCTATAGGAATAGGACGCCTATCACTGTATACTATATATAAGCTCCTTCACTTATATATAGTATAAGTTTCCCAGGAGCGTTTCCCAGGAGCTAATTACCCTCCTCCATCCCCAGCTCCTCCTAATTTTAAGGTTTTGGCAGCCATTTTTAAGTAAAGTGACTTATTGCTCATTCAAGGTATACATTTTGCTATTATAAGTGTTCAAATCAATAATCACTCAAATCTGTAAGAAAAGATATTATCACTGCAACAATTTTTATTCAGTCCTCCCAAATATTCTTCAATTGTCTGACACTAGATGGCACAGGTGCCACTTATTCAACACCTTAAATGCAAATTCTTAGACTGAGACATTTGTGTTGACAGGAAGTCAAGTTTATTGCTATAATCTCTGTGGCAACCATCATTAGGGAAAAGGTAACACTGGGCCATGATGTGTTTTATTGGATAAACAATCTACAAAGAGTACATCAGTAAATCAGTTTGTAATAAACAGTGAAACACTTACATATTCTGAATATGTAAAAAGATACATTTACACAGACTCTTCAATGCGAAACTCAGTGCATTTACAGAGGAATAACAATGCAATTTACGTGTTACATTTATGACAAAATGTTGCTATATTAAATCTATAAAGGATCAATCCCAGGACATGTTTGCGTTCACACAGATGGCACTCTAGCAATTCTATGCAATTTTCTTAGATCAATGCTCTGTGTGAAAGGGGTTCGATGGGTGTTGTGTTCATAAGTGAAATTGTGTTGTAGACTACTATTTTGAAAAGGAAGCCTGATCTGTTGTGTTATGTGAACATAAGGGGCCCTATTTTAACGATCTAAAGCGCAAGTTCACTTAGGGCGTGTCCGAATCCACTTTTGCAAGTTTCACGATAGGAAAAATGGTTGGCGCGCCAGGCGCATGGTCTAAAAGGGTTGTCCCTATTCTCTTAATGAGTAATGGGTGTGTTTTGGGATTTACGTGCGTTAAACCAATCAGAGTCTCATCTCCCATTCCCTTTAAATGCCAGTTGCGCTCACGCCATGGCAGATTCGCTATTTACATGACGGAATTTGATAGTGGAAAGACCGAAGCCGTCTCCAGAGCGCAAACGGATCTGCTCGTACGCAAGGTTAAAGTGCGCAAGCAGACCATCTACGGGACAAGCTGGATTCCACCATATCTTTATGTACACAATAATAATCTTTTACATTGTAATCCTTTTAATTTTAATATTTGGCATGTTTGTGTGTGCTGCTGTGCATCCCTGTATGTTTAATAAGCAGAATGTACGTGCGTTGTGGACCCACCTATAGGCGCACATTACTAACGCGCTCTATAAATAACAACAACAAAAATTGTGCCATTGACTTTAGACCAGGTTTCAGTTGGTCAATGGCGCAGTCTATTTCTGTTGCCTCAAAATAGCAATGTGCCAACAATGTGCCAGAACACACCTCGTTTTCAGACCAGCACGCACATGGGCGCACAAATGGGCGAAAATGCATTTGCTATTTAAACAACGTGGCGCAGGACGTGAAAATGATAACTGCGTCGGACTGAAACTAGCAAAAAACACTTGCATCACGCTTGGCGCTGCATTGTGCCAAGTGTAAGATAGGGCCCAAGGTGTGAGAACGAAAGTGAAGATAGTTGAAGTTCGCTACCGCTGTTTCGTGTGCTTCATTACGTAATAGCTCCTGACAGATACCACAATGGGTCAAAACCAGAATTTGGAAGTGACATTGAGCTGCTTTAATCTGCCAGAGTAATGATGAGGTGTCAAAAATCCTAATTTAGAGAAATTAGTGTTATTTATCATTTTCACAAAGCAATAAACATTACAGATAAGTAAAGGTCACCATCTTAATCTAATCTAAAATGTCAAAGTTGCAAATATTATGGAAAACAGAGGCAGGAGAGTTTTCCCGTACGGTGCAAATAAAGAACAGGGTGCACAAAACCAGCCAGCGCAAATCAAATCACTGAAGGAGTCCAAACTCCCTGAATATAGCGTTTTGTCAGATTGGTAAATAATGCTGAAGTAGTAATCGGCACATATATGATGACCATGTTCACTACTGTTATTAGAATGAGATAAAAGGCTCTTCTCTTCATGTGGTTTTCATCCTTTCTCCCTCTTCCTCTTTCTCCTGTTCCTGACTTCTTCAGAGCTCTGAGAACAGCCACAAGACAAAACAACTGGATGGAGAGGAAGAGGAGGAACTGCAGTGAGATGAACCATGTATGTGCATTAATGATGAGTGAAGCTAAAATGAACATGGAACACAAACAAGAACCTAGAGTGATTATCCAGCCCACAGTGCAGCAGATCACTCTATATCTGAGTGTGACGGGGCGCATAGCTACCGTCACGGTAGCGACGCGCTACCTATTCCAGTTCACATAGACTGAGTGCAAATGTTGCCTGTATTTGTTTGTCAAGTGTGTCAATGTGTTTTGTTAATCCTTATACTGTTTCAAATCAGCGGTAACCTAACCATTATCAAAACCCCCACAGTAATCCCGTAGTTTTCGTGTGCACACTTATAATATCTAATACTACGGTGATTTATTTGCTATAGCTACTACTATCAATACATATCTTACTGTTTAAAACCATGCCATTTATTTCACAATCATGATCAGTTTCAATAACCACGCAACATATGTTTTGTTAATTATGTATCTGTTTATTTAGTTTAAAAGGAACATAGCTTTGACATACCATCTGTGTGTCTTACTGGCGTCTCCGGTTTGTTGGTGTAAAGGAATTTTGCCGCAATGGTGGGGTTTAAATGACGCTATGACTTCCGGGTCAATTGGTAGTGACCCGGAGTTTGAGTTATTAATTTTTTGGCTGTTAATATGACTTGTGGCTTTGCCAAATGTTAGCTGGAACCATATAAATAATATTTTGTCATTTTCTAGTTGTATAGTTGTATAGTTGTAGCATTTCGGCTGTTTTTAAGCATTTTTTTGCAAGGCTATTCACCTGAGCCACCCCTGTATTGTAATATTGTGTTCAGGGCTTGACATTAACACCCGCCAACCCGCCAAATGCGGGTGGATTTTGCTCGTGGCGGGTAACATAGTCACTCCAACTAGCCACTGTGGCGGGTTTAATAATTGTAGTCTTTTCAAAAGGCATCTGAAATAAGTGTGACACTACGACACTACAACTCCCATAGGGCTGTCAACGAATATTCTAAATTCGAATATATATTCGAATAGTTTTAAAAAACAGAATTTCGAAGGTGAAAATGTATATTCGAATGTGGAAAAACGCCCCCGGTAGCAGAGGCGCGGCTGTCTGCTTTGCGAGTGGGCGCGCTGCCTGAGGGGTCAGGGACAGGTAACAGGAAGAAGCGTTAACGTTAAACAGAAACAACATTACTGAAGTGTAGGCTACTGTAATGACTGAATAGATATTGCATGAATAAGGTAGGTTAGATACAGCAGTTTCATGCACTACAGGCTTCCACTGGTTTGATTATTTACCGTTTCATGTCAAGGAAAAGTTCCATGTTTACCACAGCACAGCTCGCTCGGAGCGTTCAATGTCGGTTCTATATAGGCTAAAAACTTCAATTATTGTTAATAATATTTGTTTCAATCACTGAATGAAGCCTGCTATATAAGAGTCGCGACCTTAAATTGCTTGCACAAAACTCTTGATCAGCACTCAACATTTGCTTATTGTTGTTGTTCATTTATGCACAGAGAGCGTGACGCCTCATTCGCGCCGCAAGACCTCCAGGCGCGCGTAAACGCGTCTTTACACTAGCGCCAGACGCTCTATTCGCGTTTGGTGTGAACGCAGCATGTGAGGGTGAGAGAGAGAAAGAGTGCCTGCGAGTGAGCGAGCGAGAGTGAGGTCTGCGGTCTTGGCCATTAGTTGATTTACTTGTTTTTGTGTAATACGTTGTCAAATGTGTTTAAACTTAAATAAACTACCTATACAAGTAGTTATGTCTCTTTGTATTAATTTGCCCTGTTATTGACGTAATGCGAGTCATTGACAAAATGCGCAACCATGTTCGAATAGTTCGAATATAGGCTATGTGTTTTTTTTTTAGAGAGAATATTCGAACGTCATTTTTGAGTAATTTTGACAGCCCTAATGAGTATTACATGCACACAGTGTATGTCGGTGGAGCTATGTGGCGATATGTAATATAGGGGAGCGCGGGGCACAACCTAACGCGGGGCTAGTTGTAACACGCTTGTTTTAAATACTTCCGCACATGCTTGGATGACGAAACTTTGTGTATTTACTAGTTGCCATATCAACACTATATAGAAAAAAAAAAATCCGCCAAAATGTTTTTTTTTTTGGGAAGATATCCATACACATTTATTAAACCATAGCAAAAGTAAATTTCTTACTTAAGTTAATTTTTCATCTCTATTTTTTGTGTTTATTTAAAATAAGACAAATCTGATATTATTTTAATCTCCAAGATGTTATTTAACTGTTGAGATAGTTCTTTAATGCTTCGCTAACTAGCAGAAGACACTAGCAGGGTTTAAATCCCATTTGTGCAGGCGGGGGCATGTTGTAACACTGCGTTACAATGTGCCCATATTAGAAATATGCTATTATATTCTATACTTTTATTAATTCTATTGAGAAAACATGAGAAAAAGGTGAATAAAGACTGAGAGTCAATGTTCAGAAATTACTAATTATTTATTTGTTTTGAACTATGTTGTATAGCTGTGTTTTCATGTGTTTGTAGTCAAAACTCAAAAATGAGTTTATATTTAATTATTAAAAATTGGCATTATTTTATATGAAAATTTTTTTAATTGTATTTTATTTAGAAAATATTTTAGTTTGTTTTGTATTTTTTTTTTTATTAGATCAGATAACATTTTAAGCTGTCATATGTTATGTTACAATGTGCCCCCACACATGTTACAATGTACCCCACCTATGGGGCATGTAGTCACATTTCACTTCCATTCTTTCGGGGTATATCAAGAAAAAAGTATATACTGTATTAATAAAACAAAAACACATAATTGTACTAGACATGTGGGAAATTAATGTGGGAAAAAATAAATACTCTGAACCATAAGTAGATTTACACAAACTGAGAAAGTCAAAAAGCGTTACTTTGTGCCCCGCTCTCCCCTAATACATGGTTTTATTTTAAAAAAGGAGCTTTACACACAACCTTATCAGAGCTAATGATAATGACCTGTTTTGTGTAGTCTTGATTTGGGTGTGTACAGTGGTTTTACATTTAAAAGGGTTGTAAATCTAGTTCAAGTAAATTTTAGCACGCCATAGTCGACTTTTAAAAGGTAATTTCACAAAAACAAAAATGTGGCTAGTAAAAATGCTGTGTGGTTAGTAACTTTGGAAAACCACTAGCCACATTGGCTAGTGAGCAAAAAAGTTAATGTCAAGCCCTGATTGTGTTGGTATGTGCCAATTTCAGGGGTGCCTTCAGTTCTATAAAGACTAGTAGCTTCATTCTCTTGAGAAGAGCGTGAGATGAGAGGACATAAGTCTGTGTGATGCTCTATGTATAGTGGCTTGTGCAAAGGTCAATTTCTAGGCAGCTGCAAAATTTTGATTGTGTTTTTTTTTCTTTTCTTTTTTCTGACTCTCATGTCAATTTATTTTATTTACTAAACAGTATTTTTTTTTTCTTTTTTTTTTTTCTTGTAAATTTTTATTGCCTTTCTTTGGCCTTAATTGGGGTAAATAAAAATATCCCATCTGTTTCCAACTCATCCAACTTCTCCTGAGTGTTTACATCAGCTCACGACGACTCAGCCACATTTACCCTCAACACTGAGAGGTTTGTACTTCAGAAAGGTTACAGGATGAACCACTGCCAGGTAACGTTCAACACACATCAGACACTGAAACAGAGGACGACCAGTGACAGCTAGTCCTGTTATTAAAACTTTTAGTGTCAAGAGACTTGAAAACCAAACTGAAAGTACAAGGAACAAACAATTCAAGCAGTTTCCAATCTCACAAATGGAGAAATTGAGTATGAAGAACTCTGATGCAACTCCACTTCCAGCTCCTGTGATGATGAGCCAGATAATATAGGAGTGTGTAGGAAGACCAACCAGGAAATTGATGCTATACACACAGATTTCCAGACTTTTCAGTGGCTCAATGGATTGAGTTGTGAAGTTTGTAGATGCTTCGGGTGCGGTGATGTTCACTGAGTTATTCATCTTTAGGTTTGTCTTTTCATTTTAATGGTTCATAAAAACTTATTTTGTGATCTACACAAAGAGATAAGTGTTATTGAACCAGATCTGTAATAAAAAAATAAAAAAACATTTTAATATATCCAGATTTTATATTTCAGTCGGTAAATGTTCCCAGTTTAAATCTGAATAGAGCAACATCATTAAATTATGAAAAATAGATTGTTTAACAAAGTAATATTCGCAGGCTACATTCACCTGCAAAATCTAATTTTTATAATATGAATTTAATGAATGAATGAATTTAATCATTAATTAATTCATTTAAACTGTTAGTTCTCTTCAATTACACAAAGCTCAGTCCCATTTTACTCAGTGGATAAAGCATTAACTCCATCCCAAATCTTTAGACATTATCAGATAAACACAGTGACACTGTTGCTTATTATTAAGGGTATAAACAAGAATAATCAAAAAGAGAAGTTTATCACCTGAAGAGTGAATGTTCAGTCTCTCTGGATATGTATAAATCTCTGTGCTGTGTTTTAAGTTCACAGCTGCCACAAGAATATATGTGCATGACTGCATCTGCTACACGTCACATTAAACATCATATACGCAAATATTTAGAGTAAAACAATTAACAAAATTCAAGCCATTTTTTACACATTTATCAAGTGACCCTGAACTTCAAAATATAATTTTCATATGATACAATATTTAATGGTGAGTTTTCAGTCTTCCCAAACAATCTATATAAATAATGAGATGGAAAATTGAGGCTTGGTAATTGATGTAGTGATTTATTGGAAAAACAAACTACTGTAATAGCAACCACTCATTTTCTTAATAGGATATGAGGTTTCATGCGCTCATGCTGTCAATCTGAACGACCTTAAATAAGTTCAAATATTACAGAACTTCTGCTAGGCATTTTCTAGAAGTCAAAGTGCACATGTTTGTTTCAGTCCTCTGAAAAGTGAAGTTGTGTTTGAAAGGTATCAAGTTAAGTACATTTGAGTACAAACTATCCCTAGATTTGAAGAGTTAAATAATATCATAAACAGGTTTTATGGAGAAAAGAGGCAGGAGAGTTTTCCAGTCCGGTGCAGATAAAGAACAGGCTGAACAAAACCAGCCAGAACGTAACAAGTCACAGACGAAGACCAAACTTTCTGAATAATCAGTTTTGTCAGAATGGTAAACAACGTTGTGAGACAGTGAGAGTAAGTGGCAGATATGTGTAATCCCAACAAACCAGAATATTAAGCTTTAATGAGTTTTTATGTTTTTCATCCTGCTCAAAATAACTTTATTCATTCATTCATACCCAAAATAACAATTCTATCATATTTTGCTTATTAAATTGTTACCTCTTTACAATTGAACAAAAAGAGGTCAATCTCATTATATTCAATAGTAAACTTTCCTCGGAACTCACTTCGGACTTTTTCGGATAAACATTGTGACATTTTTTTATATTAAGGATAAAAACAAAAACAAAATTAGTTTGTCACCTGAAAAGTGAATGTCCCCTCTCAGATGTAAATATCTGTGCTGTGTTTGTAGACTGACTTCACAGTCGTCACAAGGATGTCATTGCATGACTTATCTGTTTCATACTGCATAAAACATACAAATATTTAAAGTAAAAAAATAAATAAATAGAGAGTCTGATTAAACTTATTAAAAGAAATTCACTTTTATATGGAAAATGTTAATCTGGAAGCTTGTGATTGACCAGTCAGAATAAAGTATTCCAGTGTGCCGCATAATATTGTTATATGTTTCTTCTATATAAGAAAGTAGCAAATTCAAATGAATCACCTGAATACTATTTTTTGCAGACTGAATATTCAATCTTCAAAAATATTCAAACTGGTGCAACTCATTAATTTTTAGACTGAGTATTTAAGAGAGCAAGAAAGAATGACACAGAGATAAATAGATAAATAAATAATAGATAAATAATAACAATTGTGGGGGGGGGGGGGGGGGGGTGACTGATTAAAAAAAGGTGACTGATTAAATGTTTTATTGGATAAACAAACACACTGATATCAAACAACCATATTTAATTAACACACTCAAAAAAAGCTAGATCTATGTGTAAATGAACATGGAAATTAAAGATGTTTATACTCGCATGAACTGACAATCAAACTAAAAAATAATTTTAAATATAACTTAATTTAAAGATCAGAGCAAAAACCAAGAGGAAAGAGACACTTCAGCTGATAATGCAAAAAAAATGGCCCTAATAAAAATTATTTAAAAAGTATAACAATCTGTAGTCATTTTTTGTCATTATGATGAACAGAAGCCGGAGAGTTTTCCAGTGCGGTGAAGATAAAGAACAGGCTGAACAAAACTAGCTAGAACATAACAAACCAAACCAGGAGCCCAAAATGTCAAAATATACTGGTTTATCAGAATTATAAATACTCCTGCGATAATAATTGGCACATATGCAAAAACTATGTTCACAGTTGTTATTAGAATGAGATAAAATGCTCTTCTCTTCATGTGGTTTTCCTCCTCTCTCTCTCTCCCTCTCTCTCCTGGTCCTGACTTCTTCAGAGCTCTGAGAACAGCCACAAGACAAAACAACTGCATGGGGAGGAAGAGGAGGAACTGCATCATGAAGAACCATGTATGTGCATTAATATTATTTAACATTGATGTGATCATGCAGCACAAACAGGAGCCAAGAATAATTATCCAGGCCGCAGTGCAGCAGATCACTCTATATCTGAGAGGTTTGAACTTCAGAAAGGTTACAGGATGAACCACTGCCAGGTAACGCTCAACACACATCAGCCACTGAAACAGAGGACGACCAGCGATGAAAAGTCCTTGCAAAAACAATGCTAATGGCTGAAGAACTGAAATCCAATTAGCCAGTACAAAAAACAACAAATCCAGACAGTTACCAATTTCACAAACAGAGAGATTGAGAATGAAGAACTCCGATGCGACTCCACTTCCAGCTCCTGTGATGATGAGCCATATAATATAGGAGTGTGTAGGAAGACCAAACAGAAAATTGATGCTGAACACACACATTTCCAGATACCCCACTAGCAATATGGAAGGGGTTGTGGAGTTGGTGGAAGCTCCTGGTGTGGTGGAGTTCATTTCCTCCTCGTTTGTCTGAGTTCACAAAACATAAATAGTATTGCTATAAAAAGAGAGAATTATAAACTTATGGGGTTACTCAGACGACAGTTCAACGTAAGCAAGATTAAAAAAATATATATTTAAAAAAAATACATAATGCACTCTTAAAAATAAACAGCATTAAAAAATAAATAGATCCCATGTTAAAGGTTATTCATGAAATCACAGATGCCAATAAAGAACCTTTATTTTTAAGAGTGCACCCTAAAGTCAAGTAAATTTCTAATGCACTTTGATGAAACAAATAGAGATCAGTTCTGTTTTACTCAAGTGGTCCATCTAACATGCCCATAACCCTTTTACTATGACTGATAACCACAGCAACATTGTCATATATCATTCAGCGGTAAAAAGAAAAATAATTCAATTTAAAAGAGAAGTTTATCACCTGAAGAGTGAATGTTCAGTCTCTCTGGATGTGTATAAATCTCTGTGCTGTGTTTTGTAGACTGACTTCACAGCTGTTACAATAATATATGTGCATGACTTCATCTGCTACACGTCACATAAAACATCAGATATGCAAATATTAAAAGTAAAAAGGTTTAAAAAGATCATAAAAACATATACTCTTATTTGATACTTTAATTTTATTCCAAAAAAGGTAATTCATTCATTCTTTCATTCATTCATTCATTCATTCATTCCCAAAATAACATGTCTATCATATTTCGCTTATTAAATTGTTACTTCTGTTCAATTAAACAAAAAGTCTCTCATTTTATTCAGTTGTAAACTTTCCTCAGAACTCGCTTTGGACTTTTTCAGATAAACATTGTGACATTTTCTAACACTAAGGATAACAAAAATAAGAAAAAAAGAAAATAAGTTTGTCACCTGAATAGTGAATGCCCCCTCTCAGATGTAAATATCTGTGCTGTGTTTGTAGACTGACTTCACAGTCGTCACAAGGATGTCAATGCATGACTTATCTGTTTCATGCTGCATAAAACATACAAATATTTAAAGTTTGTTTATTTTTTATTTTTTTAAACAGAGATTCTGAATAAACTTATTAACATAAATTCACTTTTGGAAAATGTTAATCTGGAAGCTTGTGATTGACCAGTCAGAATGAAGAAATCAGTGTACCGCATAATATTGTTATATATTGCTTCTATTCAAGAAAGTAGCAAATTCAAATGAATCACCCGAATATAATTTTTTTGCAGACTGAATATTCAATCTTTGTACATCTAAACTAGACAGCACATGCAGGTGCAACTTATTAGTTTTTAGACTATGTATTTAAGAGGGCAAGAAAGAATGAGAGAGAGATAGCCTACTGTAGATAAATAAATAATAAATATGGATATGCAAAAGGTAAAACTGGTCAATGATTAAATATTTTATTGGATAAACAAACACACTGATATCAAACAACCATATTTAATTAACACACTCAGAATAAGCTATCTATGTGTAAATAAACAAGGAAATTAAAGATTTTTATATATCATTTAAAATATAAATTAATTTAAAGATCAGAGCACACACCAAGAGGAAAGAGACACTTCAGCTGATAATAAAAAAATTAATAATAATAATAATAATAATAATGGCCCATCCACTACTAAAGAAAATGTAAAAAGTAAAACATTGTGTAGTTATTTTTGTCAGTTTATGATGAACAGAAGCCGGAGAGTTTTCCAGTGCGGTGAAGATAAAGAACAGGCTGAACAAAACTAGCTAGAACGTAACAAATGTAACAATAACGACTCGGGGTAAATGTGAATTAGCTCAAGAATATAGGGAATTTTGGAAATATTAATATTATGACTCATGGTCATAATTCATAAGTCGCATGTACATTTATTTGATCAATTATCGAGATTGCCTTGTTCTGTAACTGTCTTGACCAACATTTAACTCGTCCAGCGAATAAATGTAAGATCATTACAGTTAAGAAGGGGGTATCCCTTTACAAACTCCGAGAAAGTTTTATCTTCTGGCCACGAATATCAACTTTTCTGAGTTTATGAATTAAGAACCACTAAATGTAGTTTATATCGAGCTTGTAGCTTAGATCTTGAAGTTTCATTGACTTTATAAGGTGGGTTTTCAAACACAGAGACAATTAAAAGTATAAATGGGTTTATTAATAAAATGGCACACACTAGAGATTATATAACCTACAAATATAAACGTACGTAAAAATGCAAACAAACAAATAAGCATTTAACCGAAACAAACATAAAACATAGCGTGATCAGAATGAAATGAAATGAAATGAAGAAAGATATAGAGAGAAGAGATAGAGGGTAACTTAAATCACAGACCTAAGAACTGGACAACTTAAATCACAGACCTAAGAACTGGACATCTGAAATCAGCGTTTAGAGAGCGTTACGTTACGTTACTTGCAAGATTCTGTGTTCTTTCAGTGTGGTGCTGAAGAGGGGGCGCGCGTGCGCATGTCCGGCTGGTTTGCGTCTAGCTTCGTCTTCTGGGTCGTTTCGCAAGACGATGTAAAGGCTCACTTGAATTTAACGTTACCGAGAAAGTTCAGATTCATCTCCCGGGCAGGGAGAGGTTTAAAGTCTTTGTTGCAAGGGACGCAGCTACGACTCGAACATGTGCTCGCTCGATGGAGAAGGCCAGGGCCTCCTCCAGATGTTCCTTTGGAGAAGCGCTGCGCCGAGGAAGAGGGTCAAGAGAAGTTGGATTGGATGAGAGAGAAAGGAAACTGAAGGTTTGGACTTTTATCAGTGTCCCATGTGCCGTCCCCTCCTTCGTGTAGGACGAATCAGCTGTCGAGATTTTTCGAGCGGGAAGATTCCTTTGTCCGGTTAGACACGCCCACTCGAATGAGTCATGATTGACTTTAACTTGAGAGGATTTTCTCCAGACATATGAACTTATAAAACAATGCGCATCACTGAATTCTGCTATCGGAATTCAACTCCGTTAGCTGGAGAGGATTACAGAGATATCAAAAATAGAATATAGGCGTTGTAGCCATGCAAAGATACATTATTATGCATTTGTATAGGCATTTGCAGTTCTATTAATGTTACAAATAGGACATGTATGCTTTCCTATGGTTTACACACACCTCTTAACACACAAATATATATATTTATTACATTTAAGAGTGACTTTATGGGTAAAAGTCCTTTTCTGTAGGGGCTTTCTGTTTCAAAGTCCAGAGTGTGTTTGTGTGTGTGTGTTGGAATGTTGCGACCCTGTTATCTCATGCATAGGGCTGGCTGAGCTTGGTGGTCAAATTTTATTACCTGCCAATGAGCTCGGGTTACGGGATGCGATTCTACTGGGAGAACATTCTTCAAAAATACATTTCAGATCCAAACACTCGAAGATCATAACTATATGATCAAAACAACATTAATCACACATACATACAGGAAGTTCAGATACAAGTCTGAGTTACACACATTTAAAAGAATGTTAAGTTAAACACAACCGATGTTTGTGTGTGTGTGTGTGTGTGTGTGTGTATGTGTGTGTGTGTCATGAGGCTGTAAAAGTCACAGGGAGTCCACGCTGAACTGGGGGGCAACAGACACCCGGGTGCTGGTAAATTGCCCCGTGGGGAATTATTAACCAGCGCTGTTTGGACAAAGACGATGTGTTCGACATCACATGATTCACTTAATGTGAAAAGCAGATGTCATTGTTGCTACACAAACCAAACCAGGAGCCCAAAATGTATAGTTATACTGGTTTATCAGAATTATAAATACTCCTACGATAATAATTGGCACATATGCGAAAACTATGTTCACGCTAGTTATTAGAATGATATAAAACGCTCTTCTCTTCATGTGGTTTTCCTCCCCTCTCTCTCTCCCTCTCTCTCCTGGTCCTGACTGCTTCAGAGCTCTGAGAACAGCCACAAGACAAAACAACTGGATGGAGAGGAAGAGGAGGAACTGCAGTGAGAAGAACCATGTATGTCCATTAATATTATTTAACATTAATGTGATCATGCAGCACAAACAGGAGCCAAGAATAATTATCCAGGCCGCAGTGCAGCAGATCACTCTATATCTGAGAGGTTTGAACTTCAGAAAGGTTACAGGATGAACCACTGCCAGGTAACGCTCAACACACATCAGACACTGAAACAGAGGACGACCAGCGATGGAAAGTCCTAACAAAAACAATGCTAATGGCCCAAAAACTGAAATCCAATTAATCAGAACAAAAAACAACAAATCCAGACAGGTACCAATCTCACAAACAGAGAGATTGAGGATGAAGAACTCCAATGCGACTCCACTTCCTGTTCCTGTGATGATGAGCCATATAATATAGGAGTGTGTAGGAAGACCAAACAGAATATTGATGCTGAATACACACATTTCCAGATACCCCACTAGCAATATGGAAGGGGTTGTGGAGTTGGTGGAAGCTCCTGGTGTGGTGGAGTTCATTTCCTCCTCGTTTTTCTGAGTTCACAAAAGACAAATAGTATTGCTATCAAAAGAGAGAATTATAAACGTATGGGGTTACTCAGATGACAGTTCAACGTAAGCAAGATAAATATATATATATATATATATATATATATATATATATATATATATATATATATATATATATATATATATATATATACATATACATTTAAAACAATTACTGATCATTTTATACATTGCAGTAAGTCTACATAATACACTCTTAAAAATAAACAGCGATTCCTATAGAAGAACCATTTTAGTTCTACAAAAAAATATTAGTGAAGTTCCTAAAATAACTATTTTTTGAAGAACATTTAAAAAATCTAAAGAAGCTTTTTTGCACTAAAAAGGTTCCATGTTAAAGGTTCTTCATTAAATCACATATGCATATAAAGAATCTTTATTGGTAACACTTTAGAATAAGGTTCCTTCGTTAATGAATAACTACACAGGAACAAATGAGTAACACAATATTAACAATCTAGTAACTAATATTAACTAACTAGAAACTCTGATTGACAAATTAGTAAATAATATCACAGATGAAAGTGTTAGTTCACTATTAACTAATCAATAACTAAAATTTTTGTATGCTTCCCAGAGAACTACTGAAAAAGTTTCATAATTCATGCTAAACTAATCCATAACTAATGCAGGACAAATGTCTAGGTGTCACGAACTGCTCCGAGACACGAGGGTTAAGATCCAAACGCAGCTTTTATTTAGGGGCAATCCAGAGGCGTAATCCAGCGTACAGGCAAAAGGTCAAAACACAGGTAGGCAGTCCAAACAAACCAACAAAGAAACAAACAAAACAGGCAGGGACCAGAGGCAAAAGAGTAATCCAGGGAACAGGGCAAGAAATCCAAATAAACCAAAAGACAAGAAACCAGGGAAAACGCTCGGAATTGCAGTGTAACACTTAAACAAGACTTCGCAGTGAGTGAATGAATGAACACGGTATAAATAGACAGACTAACAGGATGAGACAGGTGAATGCAATCAGTGAATGAGGTACAGGTGAATGTGATCAGTGATAAGTGATGATGAGTCCGGGCAGTGAGTTATGGGAAATGTAGTTTGTGAGTGAAACATGATAGTCTGGTGTGGAGTGCCCTCTGGAGGCTTTCAAGGGCACTCCAGCTGGTTATCGTTACATAGCCCCTCCCCAAAGAGCGGCTTCCAGACGCTCCAAAACTGTCCAGGTGGGAGGTGGCCCGGAGGCGGATCCGGGGGCGGGATGGAGGGCCAGGTCCGTGGAGCGGAAGAGGACCTTGAGACTGCGGTAATACGGGAGGCCAGAATGGAGCAGGCAGAGCAGGCAACCAGGGCGGAGCAGGCTGTGCAGGCGACCAGGGCGGAGCAGGCTGTGCAGGCGACCAGGGCGGAGACGACCCTTCAGGCGGCCAGGGCGGAGACGACCCTTCAGGCGGCCAGGGCACAGGAACAGACACCGGCTCAGGAACAGGAACAGACACCGGCTCAGGGACAGACACCGGCTCAGGGACAGACACCGGCTCAGGGACAGACACCGGCTCAGGGACAGACACCGGCTCAGGGACAGACACCGGCTCAGGGACAGACACCGGCTCAGGGACAGACACTGTGGCAGCGGCTAATATCTTGTCCGAAGACACTGGCTCGGCGGAGACCATCTTGTCCTGAGACACTGGCTCGGCGGCGACCATCTTGTCCTGAGACACTGGCTCGGCGGAGACCATCTTGTCCTGAGACACTGGCTCGGCGGTGGCCATCTTGTCCTGAGACACTGGCTCGGCGGTGGCCATCTTGTCCTGAGACACTGGCGTGGAGTCGGCCATCTTGTCCAAAGACACAGGCGTGGAGTCGGCCATCTTGTCCAAAGACACAGGCGTGGAGTCGGCCATCTTGTCCGAAGACACAGGCGTGGAGTCGGCCATCTTGTTCGAAGACACAGGCGTGGAGTCGGCCATCTTGTCCGAAGACACAGGCGTGGAGGTGGCCATCTTGTCCGAAGACACAGGCGTAGAAAGAGGAAGAGGAACAGATTCAGGCTCAGGCTCAGGATCAGGATCAGATTCGGTCTCAGCGGGACGAGACTCTAGATGGGCGGACGTGACGTGGAACTCTGGCTCGGGCTCGGCAGGACTGTCGTGAAGCTCTGGCTCGGCAGGACTGACGTGAAGCTCTGGCTCGGCAGGACTGACGTGAAGCTCTGGCTCTGGCTCGGGAGGACTGACGTGAAGCTCTGGCTCTGGCTCGGGAGGACTGACGTGAAGCTCTGGCTCTGGCTCGGCAGGACTGTCGTGAAGCTCTGGCTCTGGCTCGGCGCGCTCTGAGCTTGACGGGACCAGCATCAGCGAGGGCTTTGAGCTGGGTAGGACCAGCGGCGAAGAGGACTCTGAACTGGACGGAACCAGCGGCGAAGAGGGCTCTGAACTGGACGGAACCAGCGGCGAAGAGGGCTCTGAGCTGGGCGGGACCAGCGGCGAAGACTCTGTGCTGGACGGGACCAGCGGTGAAGGCTCTGTGCTGGACGGGACCAGCGGTGAAGAGGGCTCTGTGCTGGACGGGACCAGCGGTGAAGAGGGCTCTGTGCTGGACGGGACCAGCGGTGAAGAGGGCTCTGTGCTGGACGGGACCAGCGGTGAAGAGGGCTCTAGCTTGGCAGGCATGTCGCTTGCTGTCTCAGGTGCGGCGGGCATGACGCTCTCAGTCTCAGGGGCGGCGGGCATGACGCATACTGCCTTGGCTTCGGCAGATTTGGCGTGAAGTGCGGGCTCGGCTGGACTGGCGTGAAGTGCGGGCTCGGCTGGACTGGCGTGAAGTGCGGGCTCGGCTGGACTGGCGTGAAGTGCGGGCTCGGCTGGACTGGCGTGAAGTGCGGGCTCGGCTGGACTGGCGTGAAGTGCGGGCTCGGCTGGACTGGCGTGAAGTGCAGACGGTGACATGGCGTGCCACGGAAGGAAGCTCTCCAGACATCTGGAGAGTGCCTCTCTCCAATCCAGACCGGAGAGATCAGGGAGCTCCCTCGGGTCGACCTCCTTAGCCCCCAGCGGGTAACACAACTTAATAGCCTCGTCACCCAGAGAGCAAGAGGTAGCGAGAGGAACAAACCCCCAGGTGTACTGGAACAGATCGAGGCTATCCAGGGCCAAGGCCGCGATCTGTCCAGCGAACTCCCGGCTCATGCTGGGAAGATCAGGCGAGATCCGTACTGCTGGATTTCTGGAGGTCATAGCTGCTGGATCTGGGTGTGGCGAAGTCTTCTGTCACGAACTGCTCCGAGACACGAGGGTTAAGATCCAAACGCAGCTTTTATTTAGGGGCAATCCAGAGGCGTAATCCAGCGTACAGGCAAAAGGTCAAAACACAGGTAGGCAGTCCAAACAAACCAACAAAGAAACAAACAAAACAGGCAGGGACCAGAGGCAAAAGAGTAATCCAGGGAACAGGGCAAGAAATCCAAATAAACCAAAAGACAAGAAACCAGGGAAAACGCTCGGAATTGCAGTGTAACACTTAAACAAGACTTCGCAGTGAGTGAATGAATGAACACGGTATAAATAGACAGACTAACAGGATGAGACAGGTGAATGCAATCAGTGAATGAGGTACAGGTGAATGTGATCAGTGATAAGTGATGATGAGTCCGGGCAGTGAGTTATGGGAAATGTAGTTTGTGAGTGAAACATGATAGTCTGGTGTGGAGTGCCCTCTGGAGGCTTTCAAGGGCACTCCAGCTGGTTATCGTTACACTAGGACTACATTATAATTTTAACTGCTATTGTAAACGAAGGTTATTTACACTATCAATATGTAATAGCATACCAGACTTATGATTTGAGAAAGCTGTCAATAATTAGCTATTTACTATGCTGTCATATAGCAATAATTAGCTATATATATATATATATATATATATATATATATATATATATATATATATATATATATATATATATATATATACACTCACCTACACTCAAAAAAATAATTCATTGGATGAACATGATTTTATCATGCCACCTATATTCCATCTAAACAAACCAAGTTAAGTCAACCAACCTTTATCATATTATTTGAACACTAAATAGATGTGTTGGTTAAACATGATATTAACATTTCCATTAAACTCATTTTAATCTTTTTTGAGTTACATGTTCATTCTTAGTTAATTTAGTGAGATTACTTTGAGTGTACAAAAAAAACACAGAAAACATGCAAACAATAAAAAAAAAATTTTTTTATTTTATTGGGCTTTAACATGCACCAGTTAAGTCTGAACTGCTTTCTTCACTTTAAGTATCCCATTCATCTGAGTGTTTGTAACAGGATGTATAAGAAACATTTGGTAACGCTTTAGATTACCGCCCGGAAAGTACTGCGTAATTAAAGCGATTTTACAATGTAACTTTCGGTAATTATAGTGTACCTATAAAGTACTTGCATGTAAGTATAAGGGAACAATTTGTTAAGTTTGGGGAATAAAGGAGTAACAACCAGGAGAATAAAAACATATACTGTAAGTATTATAGAACTAAGGGGTACCTATTTTACTATTATGATACAACAATCTTACATTTGGGAGCAATTTGGCGAGAACATACACTGCATACCTTTTTGTAATAACAGTGTACCAAAACATACTGTAATAAAAATTACAGGGTACATATCTATGCATTTATACAGTAATCTTTTTAACAAAAGTGCACTGAAAACTAAAACAATTGCAAATTTTGCTTAAATATTGGGGAAATATACTATTGTTTCATGTAGTGGTGCTCGTTACCCTCTTGTTCCATGTAGGGTAAGTACAATAAAAATACATACACAATCTAATATTACTGATTCGGAAACCTTTATTTGAAAACAACTTAATTCAAAACAGATTTACAATACTTCTTTTTCAACAATTAAGTCTTGACAGAAAGTAGCATTTTGTCCCCCCCTTTTTTCTCTTGCTTGGCTTCTTCCTTTTTTTCCCTCTTCTTTTTCTTTCTTTTCAGTGATGAATCTGAAGAAGAAATCATGTATCTTGCTATTCTGTATCATGTATTAAAAGAAAATGCAGTACACCCAGAAATACATCCTCACCATTTACTCATCTTTTACCCTCATGCCATCCGAGATGTATACAACTTTCCTTCTTCAGATTAACACAAAAAGTAAAAAAAAAAGTAAAAAAATATATATATATCCCTGGGAATACATATAATATATGTTGTGTTCCTAAAAGTTGGAGCATCAAACAGCACATACTGCAATGACTGTAGTAATCCATACGACACCAATGGATGGATCAATGTCTTCTGAAGTGAAACGATAGTTGTTTGTAAGAAAAATTACAATATTTTTAACTTTTTAAACTGTTGACTATCTATTCAGACCAACTGTAATAAGTTGTTTTTTTCAAATAAAGGTTTCCGAATCAGTGATATTAGATTTGTATGAATTTTTATTGTACTGACCCTGTAACTACACGAAACAAGAGGGTAACGAGCACCACTACATGAAACAATATTTAAGCAAAATTTGCAATTGTTTTAGTTTTCAGTGCACTTTTCTTAAAAAGATTACTGTATAAATGCATAGATATGTACCCTGTAATTTTTATTACAGTATGTATTGGTACACCATTATTACAAAAAGGTATGCAGTGTATGTTCTCGCTAAATTGCTCCCAAATGTAAGATTGTTGTATCATAATAGTAAAATAAGTACCCCTTAGTTCTATAATACTTACAGTATAAATCATTTTTTATTCTCCTGGTTGTTACCCCTTTATTCCCCAAACTTTACATATTGTTCCCTTATATTTACATGCAAGTACTTTATAGGTACACTATAATTACCGAAAGTTACGCTGTAAATTCGTCTTAATTACACAGTACTTTCCGGGCTGTAATCTAAAGCGTTACGTGTGATATATAGACTTTCTTAGTGAACTTTTGGTGACTTGACTCGCGAGAAGAGGAAGGGAGGAGGGAGAGGGGGATGCAGAGATAAGGAAGGAGAAAAGTTTGGACAGGACAATCCTGTGCTCTGTCTTTGCTATCTTCTGTCCAGGGTGCGTTTTATGGTTTTATTGCAGAGTGAGTTTTGTCTTAGCAGGATAATCAGTCCTTACAGGTTATTTCAATGATTTCATATAATTAAATATCTCACAACTATGAAACTTGAAAATTGTGACATCATGTTCAATAATAGTAATACAAATAAAAAACAAAACATAAAATAAGCACAGACAAAAAAATAAAAAACATTACATTTATGTAAAAGTCATTTTAAGGTACACACACATATACACACATTCACACACACACACACACACACACACACACACACACACACACACACACACACACACACATACATATAGTTTCTCTCTGCGAGGATACACACTCAAAAAAATATTTAACCCCAAAAGTTAAAACTTATGTATTTCAATTACATGTCAATTTTCCATCCAATTTAATCACATAAATCCAACGTAAAAGTTACAATTTTATTTAAGCTTCAACATCATGTTCAGTTGACGTGAATGAATTAAATAATTGTTATGTAAAATGATGAACTGTGATTTAAGATTGTGTATTAAATACACTTTACTCATTTTAAATAAATTGTTGTTACTTGCTTTATATAACTATCTTACATTTCCTTAATTCTATTGAAAAACGGTCAAAAACATGTTCAATTTTCAAAGATTTATTGTGTGCAATTGCTCCCTATGTCAAAAGAAACATCCAGTCTGACAAAAGAAACAATACAATCCAAGCAGGACATAATACAGCGCTTTACAAATTAATGAAACAGTTTTATGCATCGTTCCAAACTGTACTTTCTATGGTTATTACTCATGTTACACTTTTTAGTTTTAAACCTGTGTGCCAAGTAACAGGGATCCAAATTTCAATATCAGACATTCTTTTCACATTTTCAAGGTAAACATTTTGATATCACTGCATAGTACAGTAATTAGTTTGTACTTTCTTCTGATCAGAATTTAAAACACGAACGCAATTGGTACCCATCTTCCTAAATATTTGTAGAACAAATAAACAATCAGGACACTTGGATAAAAAAAAATAATAAAAAAATGTAAACATGAATGTAATTGGTACCCATCTTCCTAAAACATTCTTTTACATTTAACATGTTTCACATTTCAACATTTAGGCAAGAACTAAGTGTCCTACTCACTGCCTGATCAAGCTATCCGTGGAGTATGCTGCATAGCTAAAGAAGATCTCCACCAAGAATGTACAATCTTAGTTTTGGTTAGGGATGGGTATCGTTAAGGTTTTAACGGTATTACTACTCTTACCGATACTCCTTATCGATCCGGTACTTTAACGGTATTCTTATCGGTTCTTTTTGTTATATTAAAAAAAGGGGGGAAAATAATTTAGAACATAATTAATATTGCTTTATATTTTGAAATGTAAAATAAATATCTATAGCAAAAGAAAAAGCAATGCTTTAACAAAACAAATAAAACATGTATGTTATGCAGAAGGGTGCAGGCTTTTGTGTTTTATATAGACAGAAGGACGCCAAAAACAAAGTACAAACACATGGTCAAAAAAAAAAAAAAAGTATACAATAAAACAAATATACAAATTATATACCCAGTGCTTTAATTTCAGTAATGTCTACTGACATTACTGTTCAGGAGTAATATGGGTTAAAAAGACATCTAATAAAGTCAGATGTAAAATAACACTGCATAGTTTATCATAGATAGATTAAAGCTTATATCATTCAAGAGCTGTGACTGATTTTCTCTTTGCCTTTTGTTGTTTGATTCACATTAATGGAGCAATCGTCAGCAGGATTATTAGACTGCTGCCTCTTTAAGACCAAATGCAGATCTAATCATTATTAAGCCTCATTTTCTCCCAAATATTTACGCCGATTTAAGACATAAACTGTATTTAAGTGAATAAACTGTTTAAGTGAATCTCCAAGACGGCCATTTTGACATATTTGTGTATTTGATCGTTTAGATGCGCACACGAAGCCCAAAATATACGTTGCTATATCTCGTTGCGGTGTGTTTCGGAGCGCGCGCCTTGGAACAGCGTCTATTGCGTCAATTTTGGTACTTTTAATAGCCTTTTATTATCAAACGCGTCCCGCAGTTTAGCAACAGTATAGACTACATTTTACAACAATCACCGATCGTGCAGATTCTGACGTTACGTTTGGGTTTTAGGGAGAAATGACAGCGCATCGCTCTGTGAAGGTAAGGAAGTTGCGCTGGAGAGAATGTGGCTTAGTTATTAGTTTTTAATGGTTACACCTCAAATATCTTCTTTTTTATAATCATTGGAAGCCTAAATCTAAAATAAAATTAGTTTAATATCAAAGATCTAAAGTGTAACCTTTTGAATGTTCTGTCCTCATGTCACTCATTAAGCAGGGCTGTTGTGTTGCGCGCGCCGTGGCTTTGCGTGAAAGATCGCTCGCTCTCGCTCTCTCTCTCACACACACACACACACACACACTCTCACTCTCTCTCTCTCTCTCTCTCTCTCTCTCTCTCTCTCTCTCTTTAGCAAAAATGCATCACAAATGGTTCAATATTCGCAAGATAATAATTTCTTAATAGCAATAATAAATAGCACGTGTAGGTTACTTTCATAATTTCTCCAGTACCGACAGCAGAACCGATAACGTCCGAGCTTAACGATCCAGCGGTCTTTCAAAATTCAGCACCGGGGCCCGTTTAATACCGGGTTTCGGTACCCATCCCTAGTTTTGGTGCTGGATTAAGTAGCATTCCACTGTTGCTGAACTCTGTGTAAGCTCTCTGAAGCTGAATTTCAGCAGAACACAGGAACAAAAAAACCTGAAGCCAAGAACTTTCTTGACTATAACAGTCTCGGCTCTGCTGCAAAACAAGTCATCAGATAAGTTCCTGGACTGAGTCAATAGCACAAATGGTGCATTAGGTGCAGTTTCTTGCATGCTGGAGTTAGTGTCATCAATCCATCGAAAAATTCCTTTCAGGGCATCCCTGTCTTAAAAGTTTACGTTTTTAAAGTTTTTAATCTCCCTTCAGTTGTTGGAAACATCTAGGCAAGAAGTGAATGTCCTATTCAATGAAACATTGTGCCTGAACGTTTGCTGCCATCCAAATTCATCAGTACCTTTTGAAAGAATTCAAACGTGAATTTGAGACTCTGAGGGTAGCTTAAGTTGAGAGCGTAGATCAGTCCGAACAGCATTACCAATCCAAAGGAAACACTCTTTAAGGGCTGTAGCCGCTGCACACCCTCTATCACTACTCCAACATCCTCTGGGTCGTCCTCAGCACCAGCACCTTCTTTACGGATCACAAAAAGCCTCAGAGTGGTCTCAGAAATTCCTCTCTCAGCTTCTTCAGGATTGCAGTCCTAAGACAAAACAAAAGACAAACAATCAAATAATAATTAACACCTTGTTCAGTTTCACTGAAATATTGGTAACATACAGGCTGGCAATAGGATTAGGTCATTACAAAAAGTACAAACCTCAATTTCTTTGACGAGTGTTGTAATGTCCTCATTGAAGTACACACAGACTTTTTATGACAGTCTCGTTTGATGTGCATGTCATCACACTGAAAATTATGACAATATAAAAAACACTTATAGTTTTTTTTTTTTATATGAATATATATATATATATATATATATATATATATATATATATATATATATATATATATATATATGAATATATATTGTATTATATATACAATATTTGTAATTAGATATAAACGATATAAAAAAAATAAAATGCAGTTTACCACACCTTGTCTGTAATTGCCATAATGCGTGATTTCTGTCCAGAAGCACCACCTTTGCTGCTGCAAAGTTAGTGTAGATTAACAGTATATCTGTCCAGCTGCGCCAAGAACTTTGACAGAAGTGGCACAGTTTATGAATTCTGAAAAAAAAAAAAAAGGGAATAAAAGATGGCCATGAAATATAGGCCTACTGTGGAGGAATTCATTGTAATTTACAATTTATTGCTGTGTAAATATCAATAACACTTACTTAATTTACTGTGAACAGTGCAGGCCACCTGGTAGGTAAATCAGACACCAATTGTCCTAAAAGTGCAAGGACAATTACATAAGGATGCCTGAAACTCAGCCCAAAATATCCATGTTTAAGCTTAGAATGTTTCAATAACTCATACCTACTGGATAATTCACACTTTACATTGCCACATTCCCAAAACTCACATATCTGAAATTCAAAAAGAGAGAGAAAACAACAGACATCACACTTTTGTAAAGAAATTAAACAGGTCAAGTTTAATTTTATTACAAAGCAAAAAAATACACATAGGCCTACCGTAATTGTGTGATTGTGCCAAACCGGAGCCAGAAATGTTGGAATAGTGTCACATCGATGAGGACTCTAAAATAGCAAAGACAAATAGTTTTATTTGTTTGTAATGAAATTACAACTCAGCATGAAAAAAAAGAAAGCATGTTCCACTTAATGGAATCCTATAAACCTTTGCATAAAGATAACTTTCATAAACGGTAACGTTAGATTAAGTATGTTTGTGCAACGTTTTGGCATATTCAAATGATTTTTCAAGCAAAGTAAAATGTAGGCCTAACTTACGTCGAGATGACAAGTTGTTATTAAAAATGACGCACATACACGTTAGTCAGTCGACCGTAGACCGTAGGCTTTATGATCAAAGTTACAAATATTTGTAAGATATTTGTTTTAATGAGAAATCCTATACAATTGTATATAACCTTCATATAACGTTAGGCCTACGTTCGATTGACTGTGTTAGTGCAATGTTTTGGAATAATACAAAGTCAAATGCAAGTAAAAAATCATACGAGTAAGTTAATCTGCCTAAATGCAAAAATGATGCACATAAGTTAGTCAGTTGACAATAAATCTTTAAAAAGATCAATTAACATTACTCTTTAACGTTATAGGTTAACTGGAAAGGCCGAAAAAGTTCATTCGTCTGAAGTCCAGTCACGGCGAAACTAAGATATTAATTAAATCAGATCGATTACATTTATAAAAAAAATAATAGATGAAGTCGAAATCATTTAAAATATAGAAAATATCTTACCTTGTCGAATATTCCACATCTGTTAACGCAAATCGCTGACGCTGAGTCTTGTATCGCACCTCCAACGACTGTTGCCGCCTTCAGAGTTTTTTTTTTTTTACTCTAGTGCGCATGCGTCACATCTGCATTTGCCCCTTATGGCAACAAATCAAGTATAGTGTATGTAATTTGATCAGTTTTGATTTGAATCCATTACATTCATGTTGTGTAAGAGTAATTCGCAACAGTAATGGTTATTTTATACATTTTTAAATATATTTTATTTAAATTGTTTGCTTAAATTCAATTAGTGGCAAGAATAATTTTTTTGAGTGCATTTACAGTTTCAATTCAACTGGAAAAACAATAATAATTTTAAATTGTCTGTACTGTTATGAAAGTTGTTGATAAATAAAAAAATAATAAATAAGACTTAGTTACATAGCTTTTGAGTAACAGAGGCATGTTTTTCAGCATGGTACAGATAAAGAACAGGCTGAACAAAACCAGCCAGCAAAAAACAAACTGTACAAATGCTCCAAAGTGCACGAATATTCTGTTTTGTCACAATGATAAAGAGTCCTGTCATAGTATATGGGACATATATGATGACCATATTGACAGTATTTATTAGAATGGCATTAAACGCTCTTCTCTTCATGTGGTTTTCCTCCTTTCTCTCTTTCCCTCTCTCTCCTGGTCCTGACTGCTTCAGAGCTCTGAGAACAGCCACAAGACAAAACAACTGGATGGAGAAGAAGAAGAGGAACTGTGTTGAGAAGAACCATGTTTGTTCTATAGTATTTGGCAAGAAGAACATAGAGAAAATACAGGAGCCAAGAGTGATGATCCAGACCGCAGTGCAGCAGATCACTCTATATCTGAGAGGTTTGAACTTCAGAAAGGTTACAGGATGAACCACTGCCAGGTAACGCTCAACACACATCAGACACTGAAACATAGGACGACCAGTGATGCCTAGTCCCATTAAAAAACACATTAATGTTGTGAGACTTTTATACCAAAATAACAGTAGACAAATCAAACTAGCCACACAGATACCAATCTCACAAACAGACAGATTGAGTTTAAAGAACAATGATGCAACTCTTGATCCTGTGATGATGAGCCATATAACATAGGAGTGAGTAGGAAGACCAAACAGGAAACTAAAACTGCATGCATACATTTCAAAAATGTCCAATGGCCCAAAGGAATAAGTTGTGGATGATTCAGTGAAGTTCAATGTAGAGTTGTTCATTTCCTCCTTGAGTTTTCAAAATCTCATTCATAAAATGAATAAATAGTTGCAACAGTGATCTATTGGATAGAGAAGAGCAAATGTACTAAGAAAAAAAACAAAACAAATTGAATCAAGATTTAAATCTTCAATATACAACACACTCATATTTCCTATATTAAATTACTTTCATGTCCAGGAAATTGAAGTGAAATAATTAGTAAACCAATACATCACAAGCCATAATTCTACACAATAGTTTAAACTCTTTCAATTACCCCAAATATTACTTCAAATTTGTATGATTCTGTTAATAACAATTAATTATAAAACAAATTGAGCGCATTTCTTAGCCTAAAGTTGTAAACAAAACATTTTCTATAATATTACCAAAGTGAAACATACACTTCAGCACCATTTTACTCATTCAGCTAATTCAGCTAATTCACTCATAACATTTATACTACATCTCATAATCACACGTATGCTTTTGCATGTTATTGAAAATAAAAACAAACAAATCAATCAAAAAGGAGAGTTTGTCACCTGAAGAGTGAATGTCCAGTCTTTCTGGGTGTAAATGATACTCTGTGCTTTTTTGTCTCACTTTAGCTGTCACAAGAATATATGTGCATATGTAACATGTCACATAAAACAAAACATATGCAAATATATGCAACACATGCACAAGATTCAAAATGATTGAATGTCCTTTATTCAAATGGCTTAAAACATTTAAATAGAAGGGAGAAATTGTGTGCGTTTGTTTTCTGTGGACAGTTTAATTTTAGAAATGTACACTACATATACAACACATAACATGCAAAGACCTTCAGGTCTCTCTCGTCTCAGCTAAGGTCTGTGTTCATGACAAAGTACCAAGGCAGAAACCAGTGCTCACCACGAAAAAAAGCTTGTTTTACATTCAATAAGATACACGGGTGATACTCAATGTCTTATAAAGAAACAAATGAAATGTGGCACTTCTTGGTAAACATTTTTGAGTGTTTAAGAATTTAATGTTTAGGAAAACTTCCACATAATATGAGTTAGTAGCAAGTTAGTTAACATGCAGTTGCAAAGTTACTTATAGTTAGTAGTAGCATGTCTTAAGCGGACTATCAAAATAAAAAGCAACCAAGTATTGTATTTAAAAAAAGGGAAAAAAAGCAATACTAAACCACATCTGATAATCACACACTGAAAAAAATCAGTGTATAATTTATTTTTAAATTATAATGTTTGTACATTTCACAAATAATATAAAATAAATGTCTTGTAGCACATTGAATTACATTAAACTTTTAATGTATTTTGCCTGTTCATTTACACGACAACGGCGTTGGGTGTAATCGTCTCTGTGTAAACTACAAAAACACGAATTTGTGAAAATGGTGACGTCGTGCGTATTACGCTGAGTCATTAGCCTCTTTCACACATACAGTCTTTACTGGTAAAATACCGGTAAGAGATCATGTGTGAACAGGACCTTTTCAAAAATAACAGTAAATTCCGGCAGTTTACCAGTAAGGGAATTACTGAATAACAGTAAGCTTTTTAATAGGTTTTATGTAAGTATGCGCAAGATGATCATCTTTGACAGTTGCGCAAACGTCTTTTTCAACGTGTCGCGCTCGAGACCCAGCCTTCTTTTCTATTCATCAGCATGCGGCTCTGCAGTTTGCTACTATTATGCGCGTCTCATGTTTTTAAGAGCAAAATTGCTTTCTGTTTGATAAGCCCTTAGGCCTTTCACTCAGACGTCAACATTTTTTGTCATGTTGTAGTGAGTTAAATCACCTATGAAACCTCTAAAAGACTGCTCATTTGTTTCTTGAAGCCATTAACAGCCCATACTTTTCTCTTCCAGCCAATGAGATCTTGGGCCAGGTTTACAAAACATTTTTAAGTATAAAATAGTTCTTAACTGCCATTTTCCTATTTTCAACTTAAGAAAAAAAGAGAAAGAAAATTATTACAACCAAACAAATATAATTAAAATTATTCAAAAGAATGTTTTTAAAAATCCACACAAAAAACTCCAACTTGTCTTAAATTAATAATAATAATAATAATACATTTTATTTATAGGCGCCTTACATGACACTCAAGGACACCTTACAAACACAATAAAACAATCAACAATAATCAAATAATCATTATTAAACCTTGGATACCAATATTAAAAAATAAAAATATTTTCACATAAAAGCCTGCCGAAAAAGATGGGTCTTAAGACGAGATTTAAAAACATGAAGACTTCCACTGTTTCGCACATCCTGTGGCAGCAGGTTCCATAAATAAGGAGCTGCATAACTAAAAGCTCGGGACCCCATAGAAGTAGTGCGAGTTCTAGGGAGAACAAGTGTGAGTGAAGAAGACGATCTTAAAGTCCGAGAGGGAGTATAAATATGAAGAAGGTCTAATAAGTATGAAGGGGCAAGGTTATTGAGTGCTTTGTAAGTAAGAAGAAGAATTTTAAAATTAGTACGATATTTTACCGGGAGCCAATGCAAGTGTTGTAGTACGGGAGTAATGTGTTCAGGTAGTGGAGTTCTGCTGATGATTCGGGCAGCCGAGTTCTGTACTAGTTGGAGTTTGTTGAGTACCTTTGAAGGCAATCCAAAAAAAAGACTGTTGCAAAAATCAATACGGGACGTAACTAGAGCATGGACTAGAATTGCTGTGCTCTTTACTGAAATTACCCAAAGGTAAGACATTTAATGAATGTATTGGGTTGTTTCAAATGTTAAGCATTACAACAAAACACATGAAATATTGTGTAGTAGTTATATTTATTATGGTGATCCAAGTCCAACACTCAATCTGGAAAATGGTGAAACTGGGTGATGCAGTATTTATTCAAAACAAACAAACCACAAACAAGTGTTACAACCATATCTGATTAACACTCAAATAAAAAGCTAAATGTGTATGCAAATAACAATTTAAATCACTAGTCGGTTTGACCTCTGAATAAAAGAGTGACCATGTTACCATGTTTTGGGATCATGAATCCTTATTTAGAGGAAAATGTCAATTTAGAAAAATAAATAAATAAATAAATAAATTAGTGACATTAGCAGGTATTATGTGGAACAGGTGATTTTTCCAGTCCGTCGCAGAAAAAGAACAGGCTGCACAAATCCATCTAGCAAATAACCAATTGAAGCAATAAACTGCAGAACCGAAATATGCTGCTGTGTTAAAATGAAGGCTGAAATTTTATATGGGACAAATATGATAACCACAGCCACAGTAGTTATTAGAATGTGATTAAATGCTCTTCTTTTCATTTGGTTTACCTTTTCTTTGTCATTCTCTCCTGGTCCTGACTGTTTCAGACCTATGAGAACAGCTACAAGGAAAAATAACTGAACAAAGAGGAAAAGTAGAAACTGCACAGTGAACAGCCGTGCATGTGGACTAGTGTTGAGTGAGATTATAGCAAACAGGAGGCAAGAGTGATTATCCAAGCAGCAATGCAACATATCACTCTATATATGAGAGGTTTGAACTTCAGAAAGGTTACAGGATGAACCACTGCCAGGCAGACGCGCTGGAAGCTGTTTCATGCTAGGGGGGCTGGGGGCTGAGGGCTGGGTTGGAAAATATGTGACGTCATTATGTTGTGGCTGACGACAAGACATGAAATTTGAATGTGTTGTAGCCATTAAAGAAAACATTTAGTTTCCTATTTATGTTTAAATATTATAGGCTAATGTTATTTTTTAATTTAATCAATGTTGATTATGAAAATGAGCATATGCAGCATGAGAAAGATAAAGATACATCATGAGATGCGCAATATGACTGGAGACATGGAGTGGGTAAGACATGATTTTGACCACTTCATTGAGTTTTGTTTTGTAGAAAGACTATTTTTAAAAGATTTTCGTTTTGTATAAATTGTATCTTAATTTTGATCAATGTTTTATCAACCAATTGCCTGTATTTAATAAATAAGAAGAAAATATATAGCAGACAATGTAATAAGGCGCTGGCATGATCACTTGCATTGCACGTGAACTGGAGGGCGCGAAACTCAGTTTGTGCCTCACACAGATTTGAGAAATATAGGCTATCTATTACAGCAAGCTTGACATGTCTACTTTTAAACGAAACTATTCAAAAACGAAAAAGAAATAGGCTACTCTCTGATTATGTAATCCATATGAAATGTGCATTTCACATGCATTTCTCTCTGGCGTTCATGGCGAGTCCACATTGTCAACTTCATCTTTGCAGCGACACAGAAAACACCAGTTTATTAATAAACAATTAAATGTCTCCTTGCAATTTTTGACACATTCATACTTTTGCCGGTTATTTGTAGCAATCTTTATGCGTGCGGTCGTGCGCTTGAGTGCGGCTATATATGTACACACTCATTATCCTGTAGCCTAAATAGCCTATTTAAATAATACAATTAATATAAAGGGGTGATTTGTCCACTAATGGCTTAAATGAACAACTACTAGTTGACTAGAAAAAAACTTTAGTCGGAGGCAGCCCTTATTCCACATATTTTCGAACCAGCAGGCCATTCTGGGTTGAGCGAGCGACCCTGAGCGGAATGAGCGAGGGGAGCGGAATATTCAGAAATGAAATATGGGGGAGGGAGATTTCAACATTTCAAATGCTTAAAACAAGACACATTTACTTGTTTTCATAGATTGTGATGTTAAACACAGAGTTCGCGGCCAGCTTTCTTACGTTCAGAAAGCGAACCCGCCCCTCGCAATTCACACCCCTTCTGTGGCTCAGTGGTGGAATCTGAGACTTTCATGCCAGAGACCTGAGTTCGAATCTCGACTGTGTTGAGTTTTTCTTTTTTTTCACCAAAGTAAACAAACTCACGCTGGCCCCGCCAGGTGACTGGAAACGTTTCGCTCTCACAGTTCCCACAGCATAGGTGACTGGAGGAGTGTATTGTGCAGCCAACGAGCCCGTTATACAACCCGCTCGCCTGTGCCCTGACGCCGTTTCCACGGCAACCCAGATAAATCTCTAAGGAGCATTATGTCTGTTATCCGGCTCACGCCGAAGGTGTTATAAATGTAGGAAATGTGCCCACTTCCCAGTGCTCACCCCTACACATAAGCACGGCCCGTTCAGTGACACTCACTCATTCATGGCCCACATCAACAAAACCGGCTCAAGCCGCGTGTGTTTCAAGTGTAAGGGAAGTGCCCACTATTCAGTGTTCACCCCTACCCATAAACACCACCCGTTCAGTGACACACACTCACTTAGGGCTCCCTCTAATAAAACCGGCTCACGCCGCGTGTGTTTCAATGTAGGAAATGTGCCCACGGTTCAGTGCTCACCCCTACCCATAAACACTGGTCGCTCAGTGACACACGCTCACTCAGAGCCCCCATCTATAAACACAAAATGTGTTCTATGTAATCCGGCTCACGCCGAAAGTGTTATAAATGTAGGATTTGTGCCCGCTTCCCAGTGCTCACCCCTACACATAAGCACGGCCCATTCAGTGTTACACACTCATTCACGGTCCATATCAATGAAACCGGCTCACGCCACGTGTGTTTTAAATGTAGGAAATGTGCCCGCTGTACAGTGCTCACTCCTACTCACAAACACGGGTCGCTCTGTGACACACACTCACTTAGAGCCCCCACCAATAAACGCGAAACACGTTCTGTGTGCAGAAAGCCCATCATTAAACACAAAATGTGTTCTGTGTGTAGAGAGCGCGCGCGCCCTCTAGCAAACACACAGCGACCAGAGCCCAGATACCATTCTCCCTCTAGCTTTAAGTATAAAAGCATGGGAAATGATCCCGGGCGTGTCAGATTGGGTACTGAACACTATAAAGCGAGGCTATTCGCTGCAGTTCGCTCGCAGACCCCCACGCTTCAAGCCACGGTCGAAACCACGGTGAAAGACGAAGTAGCACATCTACTTCGTGCCGTGATTGTGAAACTGCTGAGAAGAGGGGCTATAGAAACCGTCCTTCTGATTCAGAGCGAGTCAGGTTTCTACAGCAGGTATTTCCTTGTCCAAAAAAAAAAAAAAAGGGATGGCGGTCTCAGGCCCATCCTAGATCTCGGCCGTTTGAACAAAGCCCTCATGCAGAGATCGTTCAAAATGCTCACGACCAGACAAATTCTCGCGCAAATTCGCCCGAGAGACTGGTTTATCTCAGTGGATCTGAAGGATGCCTATTTTCAGATTCAGATAACGCCCCATCACAGGCTTTTCTTGCGATTCGCCTTCGAGGGCCAGAGCTATCAGCACACCGTCCTGCCGTTCGGTCTATCTTCTGCACCTCTTACATTCACAAAGTGCATGGACGCGGCGCTCGCTCCCCTGAGACAATGAGGAATGCGAACATTGAACTATTTGGACGACCGGCTAATTCTAGTGCAGTCAGAGGCAGAGCTGATAGCCCACAGAGCTTTATTACTCAGCCATTTACAAGATTTGGGTCTCCAAATCAACTGGACCAAGAGCTCACTGTCTCCCAGCCAGGAATTTTCCTTTCTGGGGACAGATTTAGACTCTGTGTCAGTGACAGCGCGGCTGACGTCACAGCGCACGCTGCGAATACAACGCTCAGCAGTGTCTTTCACGGTCGACAGCATTTTTCCTCTCAAAAGTTTTCAGAGGATGCTGGGTCTTATGGCTTCGGCCTCGGCAGTGCTTCGACTGGGCTTGCTTACATGCGCCCTCTCCAGCACTGGCTGAAAACGCGGGTCCCGCCTCAAGCATTGGACCTCCTGCCATATTCTGCTGGAAGGCGGCAGACTGGTATCAGTCAGGCGTGGATCTGGGAACGGTCTCGAAACTAAAAGTAATCTCGACCCAGGCTGGTTTTTGGCCTGTGGGCAGCCCAGGAAGGGCGCTTGCACATAAACTGTCTGGAGATGAGAGCGGTCGAGAACGCCTCCGGATATTTTCTCCCCTTCTTGAAGGGCCACAATGTCTTAGTCCGTCCAGCGGCGGTGGTGTCTTACGTAAACCGCCAGGGCGGTCTCAGATCACGGAGCCTCCACGCATTGGCGGAACGCCTCCTCGTGTGGTCTCAGCACAATCTGCGCTCGCTAAGGGCAGCGCATGTGCCAGGCTGCCGGAATGTGGGTCCGGACATGCTGTCCAGAGACAATGTTCCCCCAGGGGAATGGTCCCTGCACTCCCAGGTTGTCCAGTTACTATGGGACACCTTCGGCAGAGCGGAAATCGATCTCTTTGCATCGCCAGAGAATGCGCACTGCCCAACATTTTTTCACAAAAGAGAGGGACGCGCTGGCCCACATATGGCCCGGCCGCCTGCTTTATGCGTTTCCCCGATCGCACTGTTACCTCAGGTGATCAAGCGAATCAGGGAGAACGTCTACTCTGTGCTCCTCGTGGCGCCGCTCTGGAGGAACCAAGTCTGGTTCCCGGAGCTGATGCAGCTAGTGAGCACGGCTCCATGGCCGATTCCAGTGAGGAGGGATCTCCTCTCCCAGGCCAGGGGCGCGATTTGGCACCCGCGCCCCGACTTATGGGCCCTGCACGTATGGGCCATCAATGGGTACCCGCTGATCTCCCAGCAGGAGTGCTAAACACAATTACACAGGCTAGAGTGCCCTCTACTAGAAGGCTCTACGCTTAAAAAGTGGTCAGTGTTTTCCGGCTGGTGCTCGAGTCAAACATATACCCACAACGCTGTAGCGTTATGGAGATTCTCTCCTTCCTACAAGAGCTGTTGGATAAGGGCAGGTCCCCCTCAACGTTCAAAGTGTATGTTGCAGCCATAGCAGCGTTTACTAAACCCATGCATGGCCAGCCACTGGGAAGGAACGATTTCATCATTCGATTCCTGAGAGGAGCTAGGAGATTAAATCCTCCCCGGCCCCCTCTGGTTTCGGTCTGGGACCTCTCCACGGTCCTGGACGCTATGAAGGACGGCCCCTTCAAACCGCTACAGTCCGTGGACTTGTGGTATCTGTCGTTTAAGACCGCTTTCCTGGTGGCTCTCGCCTCAGTCAAGCGAGTGGGTGACCTGCACCAAGTGCTACGTGCATCGAGTTTGGGCCTAACGACTCTAAAGTCATTCTCAAACCGAGACACGGCTATGTCCCCAAATTGCTTTCCACTCCGTTCAGAGCACAAGTCATGTCACTGTCAGCTCTCCCAAGATCTGATAGTGAGGGCGATGTGAACCTTCTCTGCCCAGTCAGGGCGCTGAGAATATATGTCAAACGGTCTGCTGCTTTCAGGCAGTCAGAGCAGCTCTTTGTTTCTTTTGGTGTCCGCACTAAGGGACTAGCCACGTCGAAACAGAGCCTCTCCAGGTGGATAGTTGATGCTATCGCTCTGGCTTATAAGTCTAAGGGCCTTCGCTGTCCCCTGGGCATCAGAGCCAATTTCACAAGAGGCATGGCCTCTTCATGGGCATGGTCCAGTGGAGTTTCACTCCAGGATATTTGTATGCCGGCAGGCTGGGCCTCTCCGTCTACATTTATAAGGTTTTATAACCTGGAAGTTCCTGCTTTGCAGGCTAAGCTGTTGTCAGTCTAAATGTAATATTCACTGCTCTCAGCGCCGCGCAGACTGTGTATTATAAGCGTGCTGCCAGCACGGGTCTAAGACCAACAGATCAGGCTGACTTCAGTCCTTCCTGACTGTGCCCTACACTTACATCTGTCCCTCTGGCTCAGATGTTTACTGACTGACAAAAAAGTTATTAAATCATTCTATTATACGGTTCAGGCCGACTTATGTCGATTCTGACTGTTATACTGTGCTAAGCACCCATTCCTTAACTCAGGGATGGTTGTTATATTCTTAGGCCCATGTTCCATTGGCCTAGATGTTACCCACTATTTGTGTACCCTGGGCACATGCCCTTGGCAACATGTGTGGACGACTCTAGCACGCACAGCGTTTTACATTGGGTTCCCGTAGCGTAAGCTAGCTTACGCAACACGAGAGTACTCTCGTAAGAAAACACTCTTGGTTACTAACGTAACCTCGGTTCTCTCTAGATGAGGGAACGAGTGTTGCGTAACCCTGCCGTGCGCGCCCGCGCCCTCATTGGTGCTTACGTCACGAGCTGTCCCTCGATAGGTTGCAGCAGTTGCTGCAGGGCAACCAATAGGCGCGCGAGCTGTCTCGCCTAGGTCTGCTTGTGCAGCAATGCGTTTTAACCCCCTGAGGTCTACGGTATCGCCGGCGATACCAGCTCGCTTTTTTTTTATCAATGTAAAAGAAACTCATAAATACTCTGTTGACTTTGATTTTCCATAGGAGTTTCATACATCAATCGATTCTGTTAAATGTGTATTATTTTTGTGTATACTCACAATAAAAACAAAGTGTTGTGCTTTTTGCCAAATAAAGAAAAATAAACACGAAGCGAGTTCTGCCTTCTCTCTGCCAGTGAAGTCCATTCTGAAACGCGTCCGAAAATGAACAATAACTGAGCGAATACTCAGTCAAACAGGCATACAAAGACACAGGCATGAAGCTTGAATTCTCGTCTTTTAAATGAAGTAATTTATATAAAAAACAAATATCTTCATCTTGTGAAATCTGTATTAAAAGAGAGCGATTCCAGTCGAGCTCATCTCAGCTCATTACGTTATAATCGGCCCCGCCCACGGAGAGCGCGCGCTATTCAAACGCAAATGACTGAGACGATCCCATACAAACTGTGAACGCCCCCATCAGCTCGAGAAAACACATCAAGTTTATTCAGATAAGTGTAGTTGTCTACACTGTCTCGCAGCGCTGTGAGGAATAATAATAATGGAAAACTTACCTCAGAAGTGCTGGTATTTCGAGGAGCAACGGATGGAATAATGTAGTAAGTTTTTTTTTTTCATTCTCAAGTAAATCGCGTTTCTGTGTGAATGAATGAACGCAGAGATGCGCTGTTTACCACAACTCGCAAAAAGACGGTTTAAATTTGAATTGCGTTTCTGTGTGTGAATAAATGATCTGCTTTTAGCAAACTATTTTGCTATACTGAGTAAAATCGATTGAAATATGTTGAAATAAAATGTATTTGTATAAGCAACGTATTAAACTGCAAATTAACATTTATATTCCTTATAATAAAAACGAAAGACCTATGTTACAGACATATGAAAGACAACATTTCGTTGATTAGTTTTGGATAGATTACACATTTTTACTGTAAAATATCTGCCACCTCAAATAAGCTTTTGTTTGCCAATTTTTGCTAATATGTTAAATATAGTATGTTTTGTCAATGTAGGCTATATTCGAAGTTTGAAATATGTATGATAAAATGTATACTTTAGTTTTTACAAAGAAAGATTACACTTCAATTGTTGTTGTAATTGTAACCTTTTTAATAAAAAAATATATATTTACAAGGTAGATGTAAACAAATTTTAAAAGGTAAATATAAGCATTTTCTTTAAATAATTTTTATTGTGTTTTATTATTGACAAATTTGGGGAGAGGATACATATTCCAAAACTGAAAATACAGTATGAGAATTAACTGCACAATTAATAGACATGTTTTCCTTGGATATTATACAATTTGCAAGCAAAATTTGTGAAAAAAAAAAAAATTTGACATGCTTCCAACTGTGAACCAATTTGGTAGAATATATATATATATATATATATATATATATATATATATATATATATATATATATATATATATATATATATATATATATATACTGTATATATATTGCTCTTGCATTCTTTCTTGTGGCTATAGGTGACACACCTGAATGAATGGCTCATTAAGTATGCGGGCCCCATTGTCTCCTGAGGTGTGAACCACTACATATGCATGATGCTGTTGAATGGTTGACGCCCCTTGCGCATATTGCCTTTACAAACAAAAAGTGTTTTACAAGATTTAAATCAATGTATTGTGTTATGTGAATGATAAGGGCAGGATGATTTTCACATCATTTTGAAGAAAAAACTCTAGGCAAAGACATCAATTAGTCAAAAGTCTTATTGACACATATTTAGTATGTGTTTTGTGGCCTTATTTCAGAAACTTTAGTTTTTAGTTTTTTCAATAACCATGCATAAACATTATTCTCTCAAAAATACAAACATGTACATGCATGTTGCTCACATATTATGGTAGCCCTGTTTGTGCTAAATAGAGTGTAATTATACCTTTGCCATTAATATGTTTATAAGCAACTGAAAAAAGCACAAATGTCAGGGCATGTCAGAACATCTCAAGGACCCCAAAAACCCCTCAGACCTCAGAGGGTTAAATTAATGCAAAAATTAAGGATAATTTTTTGGCTTCAGTATTCTCGAGAAAAGGGATTTTCCCGTAGCGTAAGCTAGCTTACGCAACACTCGTTCCCTAATCTAGAGAGAACCGAGGTTACATTAGTAACCGTGAGCGATATCAACCCAAAAATGTCAGGCCCCGTAAACACCAAAGCCTGCGGGCCCAGCTCGCCCTCCCCCTCCTCCTGTGAGAGCTCTTCGCCCTCTTCCACAACATCAGGGCCCACACCCTCCCCCATCTGCTCGAGATTTTTGTTCTTGTACTATTTGATTGTTCTTAAGTAAATAAATAATGTACATTTCTACATTTTGGGGTTTTATTTATGTTGCCTACACTGTAAAAAAAAGTTTAATTTTACAGGTAATGGTCTGTATTTTTTTTTTACATAATTTTACCGTTTTGTCATTATAGTGAATGCCTGTTATTTCACAGATATTTGCTGTAATTTAAAGGTCCACTATTAAATTTACAGGTAATTGCTTGCTTGTATTTTGGTTTTACATCAATTTTACGTTTTTTAAAAGGAACTTGTCTGTATTTTTACAAAGTAATATTTTACAGATTTTTTTTCTGTGAAATTAGAAAACAAAGAAAAGAAGGTATAACTGCAGAAATATGCATCTATTCAATATGTTGTCCTTACAGATTATTAAGCATGTGGGGGTTAAAGTGAGTTTTTTTTTAGGTTAAATAATAGTATTTGTACATACAGTAGCCTACCCTACATAGGCTACAGTAGACCTGTATTGAATTCTTTTTTATTGCATATAGTCTTTTAATCTTGTCTTGCAAATAGATGCTCATTTTGATCATTATTTCATTGTCTTATTCACTCATAAGTTCATGTATATTTTATTAATATTTTTCCAAATCTACGTTGCTGCACATTCAGGGCTTTGTGTGTGTGTGTGTGTGTGTGTGTGTGTGTGTGTGCCCACGCGATGACGCAGATTCAAATTCGCCGCCATTACGTTTCCGCTGTTTAGTCCCGCCCACAACAGTTAGCTGATCAGTCGACTTTGGATCTGTATCAAGGGCAAGCGGGAGATTTGAATTCAGTCTACTCTCCTGAAGTGGATTGTGAGATTAACAGTGGTTCAAAGCAAACGATATTTTATATTACATTTGTGTTAAGTTTACGTTACAGTTTTCAAGCTAACGTTAGCATTTTAAATGATGGTCAGTTAACTGGCGAGAGCTGGAGGCAAAACACTGAAAATGTAGCATGCGTCTTTACATTTTCCATCTGTTTTAAGAAAGATCAGTTGAACCCACACCTCAAAAGACCTAAAACAAGCTTTTGTAGACTTGTTATACATAAAGTCCGTTTAATTGTGTAACGTTATAAAATCTTTGTTAATACGCGATAGTATCTGTCAGTAAATCAATCTCTTAAATGGCGGGACATTTTGAAACACTGTCTGGAAGCTGAAAACTCTTCTCTTAAAAAATAGTAACCACGTTTTTGGCGGAGTTTATTACCATTTTTAATAACCACAGTTATACTACAAATAGGCCTAACGTTACCAAGGTTTTTTTTTTTTGGTTAACCATAGTTAATTTTCATAAGGGTTAACGTGGCTATAAAGACCGTTAAGAAAACGAATTCAGTAAATACTGTACTCGTTGATGATACAGGAAAGCACGAGACTAGAATATGAACACCACATGATAAATTGCATATTCTGGCTGCATGCTTGCCAACACGTCAGTTGAGGTTTTGCATTGTCCCAGTGGAACATATTCTGACATGTGCAAATGTAATACTGTGTTAAAAAAAAAAAAAAATTGTGTGTGATTTCAGGTCAAGTGGAAAGCAGAATGATCATGGCAAACAAGGTATGGGAAGAAGTAATTTAAAATATTGTAATGGCTGAGTCTTCTGATTCCATATGATTGCACTAAAAGTGGCAGAAAATTTAATTTGTTTTATACTATATTTTCCCATGGGAATATTCATTTGATCCTTGTGAGGCCACTGTAGCTGCACAAGGTTTGGTTTTGCTTCAGTAAGACCACGATTGTGTTAGATTCCACCCATCTATTATCTTTTTCTTTTTTTTTTGTATTGTAACTAGGCTCTGTCATTTAGAAACATGGGTTTTCCTATCACTTAATGACACATATCTCTACCTTTCATTCCAGCCAGAGGATCTGACTGTTGCTGCTCGCATCTCAGCCTACCTGATGGAAAATTCTTGCTGGATGAATGACCTTCACCTTCAATTTAACCTTGCCAAGACAAAAACTGCTTATGGTTTCAGCCAAACCATGCGATCCTGCTGATTTGCCTTATACAACACCAGAAAGATCCGGCCCTTCCTATCAGAGCCACACAACTCCTTGTCTAAGCTCTTGTTCTATCCAGACTGGACTATTGTAATGCTCTCCTGGCAGGCCTTCCAGCATCAGTCAAACCTCTGCAACTGATCCAGATGCTGCAGCAAGACCTAAACTCACTGCTTCAGATCTATGTGTCTCCAGAAGCTTGTGTTCTGCAAGTGAACGGCGCCTTGTGGTGCCATCATCCCAAAGAGACACAAAATCACTTTCACTGACCTTTACCTGGACTGGTCCCTGCTGGTGGGATGACCTGCCCAACTTAACACATTTTCAAAAAACTGCTAAAGATCCATCTTTTCATAAACACTTGACCCAATAATACTAAATCTTTGTTTTAATAATAAATAAATAAACTTGTGTACTGTGCTACACTAACTGGGACTTGTCACTGCACTTGTTGCTTCTATTGTTCTCTTAATTTTTAAGTCACTTTGGATAAAATGTAATTGTAAATGTGTAAAATAAGTTATATTAGAGTATAAAGGCATACAGCAATTGCCTTTTAATGTAGATATTTTTACATGTTCTAAATTATATACTAAGATTGTATTTCCTATCATTCACGTATCTTGATGTTCAGTGTTTGTTTAATGAGTAATACTGTAAATGTGCAGGTATTTTGTACTTATACGTTTAATTAATTTAACAGAAATTGACTGTACATTTGCTATTATTAAGTACTTAATTAGAGATTGGTCAAAGTTGTGAAATTGGAAATGCAAAAACTTTGTATTTGAATGTATGTACTTAATGCATTTTTATACATAACTTCATAGATATTATACACAGAAAAACTATACATTAAAAGATAATTACTGTAGATAGACAGCATTATTATAAAATAACTTTAGAAAACCCTAAATTTAAAAACCCTAAGTTAATGTAATTTGACATCATTTATCCATTTTTCCACGGTTTAATAAGCCATTATCAACAGTAATGTACTGTAATTTAATTAATTTTGACTGTAAAGTCAATTCTATATTTTCACTGTTTTTGCCTGTAATTTTGTGAAATGGTTATTTGCTGTAATTTAACGGAATCCGTCTGGAAACTTTGCTGCCAGAGATTTACCGTTTGTATACGGGATTTATTTTTTATTTTTTTACAGTGTAGGCCTAGTAGCTATGGATTTTAATAATTTGACTAATATATAGGTGAACATATAGGTGAACATATAGGTGAACATATAGGTGCATATATAGGTGAACATATAGGTGAACATATAGGTGCATATATGTGCATATATGTACATATAATATAGGAAAACGGCCAATTTTATATATGTCACATATATTAAAAACCTATATCAAAACCTATATTAAAACATATATGTTTATATAGGTTCTTTCCATGTGGGCGTATACCTTGACGCTAGGGGTCTAACAACTAAAAATCAAGTCGGGAATCTTGGTGTGATTCTGGAGTCAGACCTTAGTTTCAGTAGTCATGTCAAAACAATAACTAAATCAGCATACTATCGTCTCAAAAATATTGCAAGAATTAGATGCTTTGTTTCCAAACAAGACTTAGAGAAACTTGTGCATGCTTTCATCACCAGCAGGGTGGATTATTGTAATGGACTCCTCACTGGCCTTCCCAAAAAGACCATAAGACAGTTGCAGCTCATACAGAATGCTGCCGCCAGGATTCTGAGCAGAACCAGAAAATATGAACATATCACACCAGTCCTCAGGTCTTTACACTGGCTCCCAGTTACATTTAGGATTGATTTTAAAGTATTATTACTGGTATATAAATCATTCAATGGCCTAGGACCTCAATACATTGCAGATATGCTCACTGAATATAAACCCAACAGATCACTCCGATCATTAGGACTACATCAGCTAGAAATACCAAGGGTTCACTCTTAGCATGGTGAGTCTGCTTTTAGCTACTATGCCAGCCGCAGCTGGAACCAGCTTCCAGAAGAGATCATATGTGCTCCTACAATAGTCATATTCAAATCCAGACTCAAAACACATCTGTTTAGCTGTGCATTTACTAAATGAGCACTGCGCCACTGTTCGTCCGACTGATTACACAGTATTTTATCTCTGGATTCTCCTTTTGATTCTAAACTACTGTGTTCTTCCTTTTGATTCTAAACTGAACTCAAATGGCACTGATTGATAACCAGTGTTTTATGAAGGGTATTGTAGTAGTGGGGGAAACCCTGATGGTCCTGATGACCAAATTTGTGAGCAAGTGCTCACCTTTCTGTGGTGGAGTTTGAGAGGGATTGACTCATGACGGTCAAGGGAACACTGTGGTGACTAGTACAGATTACTAGTCTGGTACGGATAATCAAGAGAGCACTGTGGTGACTAGTACAGATTACTGGTCTGGATTGGTACAGATTACTAATCTGGTGGGCTCAGATAATCCACGGTATATGAAAATCCACAGAAGAATACTGACCGTCATGGGGAAATCTCAGAGTTAAAATAAGATACACCGCTGTTTTGCCAGATGAGAAGTTTATTTACTATTTTAATTCATTTTACTCTAATTCGTTTTATAACTGTATGGTTTATCTCTTTGAATTCCTTTTATAACTCTTTTAATTTCCTCTGCTTTTGTTTTGTCTATTTTCTATGCAAAGCTCTGTGAATTGCTATAGTGTGATTATTATAATTCCTTTCTTTGTAAAGCTTTTGAATAACTGTTTGAATTTTCCTTGCTTTTATTTTGTGATTATTTTTATTCCTCTCTATGTAAAGCACTTTGAAGTGCCATAATGTATGAAATGTGTTATATAAATAAACTTGCCTTGCCTAGCCTAAATGCAATCATATTAACACATAAGCTGTTTTTTTTTTGTTTTTTTTTATTGTCCATGTGTTTACATTGACAATCAAATCATATTATAGAAATGAAAACAACAAAATCATAATTAAAAGTTTATCACCTGAAGAGTGAATGTTCAGTCTCTCTCGATGTGTATAAATCTCTGTGCTGTTTTATAGACTGACTTCACTGCCACAAGAATATGCATGACTTCATCTGCTACACGGCACCAGATATGCAAATATTAAAAGTGAAACAATTAATTTGAAAGAAAAAAAAATTACGTCTTATCGGAGTATATATGTACAGTGTTGAACAGATACTTTATTAACATTCATGAAGTAAATTATCATTTTTGACAAGGACATGTTAATTGATTATCTAATGAAATACATCTCTTTGGAGAAATTGTAATCAATAACAATGTTTTCATGTTTTGTTTTGTAATTTTATCAAACATGACTGACTTATTTTGACGCAGATTTTCCTCTTTGTCGCCATCTCTGTTCGAAATCTGCAATTGCAGTTATTTGCGGAATTATCAACTTTACGTGGGTTGTGCCTCGGCATGGTACCCTGGTAAACCAGAGTTCTCGCAAGAGCACAAGTTGAATTTGCTCAGCGAGTTACTCTGGTGTCGAGTAACAATGCTCATTAAATATGCCCCTCGATCTGAGCTGCACTAATCGCATCGGGTTATCTGATATAGGCGGGCCAGAGGCGAGCTAAACAGATGACGACAGCGCTGTGACGTCGAAGTCATTAATAAACATTGCAAGATGCCTATGGATGAACACCAGTTGTTTAAAACGGCTTTGGCCGCTACAATGAACGAGTTAGACTTGGCTTTTTATCTAAAACAGGAACAGAAGACGCTGCTCGAATCGTTCCTTTGCAAGAAGGACGTTTTTGCTGTTTTGCCGACCAGATACAGTAAGAGTATAATCTACCAGTTAGCTCCGCAGGTAGCTAAGTGTATGGGGCTTATTGTTGTGGTTGGTCGTAGCGTTATCATATTGCGTGCAGTGAGATTTTCAAATGCATACTTGGTGCCGCCCCTCGAGCTGGGCGATTTTCATTAGTCGACGCCAGACCATTAATCTTTTAGATTTAGGTCTGGATTTCCAGACTATCGGCATGGCACAGCGCGGATTAATCCAATGTTTTGAGGAGAATGTGCGGCTGTTAGTCACTGCGCCGGTGTCGATACTGTCATTCGCAATCATAGATTCTACTTTTTGGAAGTATGATCAACATAAGAATTTTCACCGGAAAATGGCGTCTGAACAAGTAAGTAACATCCACTTTTGTTCTGACCAACTAAGCGGAAAAAAGCATTGTAGTAAATTGCGCTAATTAAATCTAATGATAGCTTATCGTCAAACCGTGCAAATTATACTTTGTTCTCAAATTGTTGATGTTAACAACATCAGCATTGCGTGACTACATTTAATGACCTTCCGATATTTAGGGGCCAAGCACCGAAGGTGCGTAGGCACCTATTGTATCTGTTCCCGTTCCTATTATTATTCTTCTTCTTCCGCCATGGGAGTCTATGGCAGCCCATAGAACCGATTGCGGGAAAGTTGTTTTGGTTTGACATTCTGATAGAGGACAGTCCCAACATTAAATACACCAATTTTGGTGTTTCTAAGTCACTCCCTCTAGCGCCACCACCTGTCCAAAGTTTCACTTTTATTATGCTAATAACTTTTGAAGCGTAAGGCCAATCAACAAAATTCTTTTTTCCTCTGATTCCTGAGCTCATGCCGATTCGATTGCACCATATGACGTCATTTTCCGGCTTATAAATATGGTCGCCATTTTGAATGTGCTGAAAAAGCTACTTTTTCGAACTCGTCCTAGACGGTTTGTCCGATTTGCACGAAAATTGAACCAGATCATCTTCAGGCAGTGCTGACAAAAAGTTATGGAATTCAAATTGATTCGTCAAACCGTTTTTGAATAACGCTCGAACACATTTTACGTAGCGCTTGCGAAAACAGTCGTAGGGCTGTATCTCCGCAACGCTTTATCGGATTCAGACCAAAATTGGTACATGTCATCACAAGCATGACCTGAGGCTACATGCTGCGTTTCGGCGCAGCGCCACCTACTGGTCCGGAGATATGAAAAAGGGCTATTTTTGCTTATAACTTCTGAACAATTTGTCCAAAAATCATAAAATTGGTCTCGTTAGATTCAGGTCAACATGCCGAGTCGACTGATATCAAATTTTACCATATCGGCCATTTTGACTGTCGGCCATTTTGAATTTTGTGCTAAAATGCTGTATTTTAAGAACGCATGAACGGATTGTTACGAAACTTGGTATGGGTCATCAGCACGATGTTCTGAAGGAGCGTGAGAAGTTTCGAAACAGCGCCACCTAGTGGTGAATTTTTTTTTTCAAATGCTTATAACTTTGGGTGTGGTTGACTTATTTTCACCAAACTCATCTCATTAGACTCCTGAATCCTTGCCGAGTCCAACGATACCAAACATGCTAGGTTTCGCCTCACGGTTTGTGTAGCGTTGTGATTTAGCGCTTAAAAAACATTTGGCTATATCTTCGAAACCGTTTGTCCGATCGAGACGAAACCACCGTCAGAAGTTTGGAAACATAGGTCGATAGCTATACTCCAATGCCCAAATGCGAAAATATTGATGTTTAGGGGTAGTAAATTCCAATCAAAGTCATGTGTCAGTCATTTTTTACGTGTTTTTTCTTATAAATGTCTATAACTCTGAAGCGAATTGAGATATTTTCACCAAAATCGACACACATATGTATGGGCTCACTCTGAGGACACGTAAAAAAAATTGTGGGACTGAGCCTCTTGGTGGCGCTATAATAGAACAAAACATGAAATTCCCATTGACTTCAATACAGTTTTGTGAAATAAAGTGCTATACTAAACAAATGCATTAGTGTAATATTACAAAACTCAGAATGTGCCATCAGCATCATCCCCTAAAGGTATTCAAAATATTTCGAAACAGCGCCACCTAGTGGTCAAAACTTATAACAACATTTACAAAAAGGCTAATAACTTTTGAATAAATCTGGCTACTGAAATGCCACTGGTCTTAATAGATTCCTTGGGTCAAGCCGAGAACATAGATACCAAGTTTACCTTATTTGGCCAAACTTCCTGTCCGCCATCTTGATTTTCATTCAAAACCTACTTTTTCGAACTCCTCCTAGACCGTTTGTCCGATTTTCACCAAAATCGAATCGTATCATCTCCAGACTGTGCCGACTCAAAGTTATGGATTTCGTGTGGGTAGACCAAACCGTTTTCGTATAGCGCAGCAGCAAAGTTGAGGCATGATGCTAATAGCACTATTCAGGCTTTATCTCTGCAATGCCTTGACATATTGACACCAAACTTTGTATGTGTCATTGTCACTTCACTCTGACCACATCACATCAGTTTTGTAACTGCGCCACCTATTGGTCAAAAGTGATAATGCATTAAATCATATTTTTATTGACTGTTTCTATGATTTTTCAGCCATTTCGTCTAAAATCCTCTTTAAATGTCTTTAATTGCTCATTGTTGCAGTTGGTCTGACACTTTCAGACATTTTGGCATGTCTTGTCGTCTTATTCTGCTTGGCCCCGGTAATTGCTGCTTGCAGCTATATTTAGGGGCCAAGCACCGAAGGTGCGTAGGCACCTATTGTATCTGTTCCCGTTCCTATTATTATTATTATTCTTCATTTTTCCGACTGGGAGTCTATGGCAGCCCATAGAACCGCTTGCGGGAAAGTTATCAAATTTGGCACACTGATAGAGGAGAGTCTGACCTATCAGCATAGCAAATTTGGAGTCTCCAATTCATTCCCTCTAGCGCCACCAGCTGTCCAAAGTTGCACTCATGTTTATGCTAATAACTTTTGAACCACAAGGGCTAGAAACAAAATTTCTTTTTTCCTCTTATTCCTTGGCTCAGGACGATTCGATTGCACCCTATGACGTCATTTTCCGTCATGGAAATATTTCCACCATTTCGAATTTTCCGAAAAACATACTTTTTCAAACTCCTCCTAGACCGTTACTCCGATTTTCACGAAAATTGAACCAGATCATCTCCAGACCATGCCGACAAAAGGTTATGGAATTCGTGTTGATTCGTCAAACTGTTCTCGAATACCGCGCAAACAAATTTTACGTAGCGCTAACGAAAACAGACACAAGCTTGTATCTCCTCAACACTTTATCATATTCAGACCAAACTTGGTCCATATCATCACAAGCATGACCTGAGGCTACATGCTGCGTTTCGTCATAGTGCCACCTACTGGTCCGGAGATATGAAAAATGGCTGTTTTTGCTTATAACTTCTGAATGGATTGCCCAAAAATCATAAACGTGGTCTCGTTAGATTCAGGACGTCATGCTGAGTCGACTGATATCCAATTTTCCCAGATCAGCCATTTTGGCTGTCGGCCATTTTGAATTATGTGCTAAAATGCTGTATTTTAGGAATGCATGAACGTATCGTTACGAAACTCGGTATGGGTCATCAGCACGATGTCCTGAAGGAGTCTGAGAAGTTTCGAAACAGTGCCATCTAGTGGTGAATTTTTTTCCCCAAATGCTTCCAAATGCTTATAACTTTGGGTGTGGTCAACTTATTTTCACGAGACTCATCTCTTTAGACTCCTGAATCGTTGCCGAGTCCAACGATACCAAACATGTTAGGTTTCGCCTTATGGTTTGTGTAGCGTTGTGATTTAGCGCTTAAAAAACATTTGGCTATATCTTTGAAACCGCTTGTCCGATCGAGACGAAACCACCGTCAGAAGTTTGGAAACATAGGTCGATAGCTAAACACCAATGCCCAAATGTGAAAATATTGATGTTTAGGGGTAGTAAATTCCAATCAAAGTCATGTGTCAGTCATTTTTTTCGTGTTTTTTCATATAAATGTCTATAACTCCGAAGCGAATTGAGATATTTTCACCAAAATTGACACAAATATGCATGGGCTCACTCTGAGGACACGTAAAAAAAATGGTGGGACTGAGTCTCTTGGTGGCGATATAACAGAACAAAACATGAATTTCCCATTGACTTCAATACAGTTTTGTGAATTAAAATGCTATAGTAAACAAATGCATTGGTGTAATATTACGAAACTCAGAATGTGCCATCAGCACCATCCCCTGAAGGTACCCAAAATATTTCGAGACAGCGCCACCTAGTGATCAAATGTTATGACAAAATTTCCAAAAAGGCTAATAACTTTTGAATAAATCTGGCTTTTGAAATGCCACTGGTCTTAATAGATTCCTTGGGTCAAGCCGAGAACATAGATACCAAGTTTTCCTTATTTGGCCGAAGTTCCTGTCCGCCATCTTGATTTTCAGTCAAAACCTACTTTTTCGAACTCCTCCTAGACCGTTTGTCCGATTTTCACCAAAATCGAATCGTATCATCTCCAAACCGTGCCGACTAAAAGTTATGGATTTCGTGTCGATACACGAAACTGTTTTCGTATAGCGTAGCAGCAAAGTTGAGGCATGATGCTAAAAGCACTATTCAGGCTTTATCTCTGCAATGCCTTGACATATTGACACCAAACTTTGTATGTGTCATTGTCACTTCACTCTGACCACATCACATCAGTTTTGTAACTGCGCCACCTATTGGTCGAAAGTGATAATCATTTAAATCATATTTTGAATGACAATTGATGTGATTCTTCAGCCATTTGACCTAAAATCCTCTTTAAATGTATTTAATTGCTCATTGTTGCAGTTGGTCTGACACCTTCAGCCATGTTGGCATATCCTGTCATCTGCTTGCGCTTGGCCCCGATAATTGCTGCTTGCAGCTATATTTATTATTATTCTTCATTTTTCCGACTGGGAGTCTATGGCAGCCCATAGAACCACTTGCGGGAAAGTTTTCAAATTTGGCACACTGATAGAGGAGAGTCTGAACTATCAGCATAGCAAATTTGGAGTCTCCAATTCATTCCCTCTAGCGCCACCAGCTGTCCAAAGTTGCACTCATGTTTATGCTAATAACATTTGAACCACAAGGGCTAGAAACAAAATTCTTTTTTCCTCTGATTCCTTAGTTCAAGACGATTCGAATGCACCATATGACGTCATTTTCCGCCATAATAATTTTTCCGCCATTTTGAATTTTCCGAAAAACCTACTTTTTCGAACTCCTCCTAGGCCGTTGCTCCAATTTCCACAAAAATTGAATCAGATCATCTTCAGACCATGACGACAAAAAGTTATGGAATTCGTATTGATTCGTCAAACCGTTCTCGAATACAGCGCAAACAAATTATACGTAGCGCTTGCGAAAACAGACACAAGCCTCTATCTGCTCAACACTTTATCATATTCAGACCAAACTTGGTACATATCATCACAAGCATGACCTGAGGCTACATGCTGCGTTTCGGCGCAGTGCCACCTACTGGTCCGGAGATATGAAAAATGGCTGTTTTTGCTTATAACTTCTGAATGGTTTGTCCAAAAATCATAAAAGTGGTCTCGTTAGTTTCAGGGCATCATGCCGAGTCGACTGATATCCAATCTTCCCAGATCAGTCATTTTGGCTGTCGGCCATTTTTAATTATGTGCTAAAATGCTGTATTTTATGAACGCATGTACGGATTGTTATGAAACTCGGTATGGGTCATCAGCACGATGTCCTGAAAGAGCCTGAGAAGTTTCGAAACAGCGCCACCTAGTGGTAATTTTTTTTCCCCAAATGCTTATAACTTTGGGTGTGTTCAACTTATTTTCACAAAAGTCATCTCTTTAGACTCCTGAGTCGTTGCCGAGTCCAACGATACCAAACATGCTAGGTTTTGCCTTACGGTTTGTGTAGCGTTGAGATTTAGCACTTAAAAAGCATTTGGCTATATCTTCGAAACCGCTAGTCCGATCGAGACGAAACCACCGTCACAAGTTTGGAAACATAGGTCGATAGCTATACGCCAATGCCCAAATGCGAAAATATTGATAGTAAGGGGTAGTAAAATCCAATCAAAGTCATGTGTCAGTCATTTTTTTACGTGTTGTTTCATATAAATGTCTATAACTCCGAAGCAAATTGAGATATTTTCACCCAAATTGACACACATATGTATGGGCTCACTCTGAGGACACACAAAAAAAATGGTGGGACTGAGCCTCTTGGTGGCGCTATAATAGAACAAAACATGAAATTCCCATTGACTTCAATACAGTTTTGTGAAATAAAATGCTTTACTAAACAAATGCATTGGTGTGATATTACGAAACTCAGAATGTGCCATCAACACCATCCCCTGAAGGTACCCAAAATATTTCGAGACAGCGCCACCTAGTGGTCAAAAGTTATAAAAACATTTCCAAAAAGGATAATAACATTTGATTAAATCTGGCTATTGAAATGCCACTGGTCTTAATAGATTCCTTGGGTCAAGCCGAGAACAAAGATACCAAGTTTTTCTTATTTGGCCGAACTTCCTGTCCACAATCTTGATTTTCATTCAAAACCTACTTTTTCGAACTCCTCCTAGGCTGTTGCTCCAATCTTCCCCAAAATTGAATCGTATCATCTCCAGACTGTGCTGACTAAAAGTCATGGATTTCGTGTCGATAGACGAAACCGTTTTCGTATAGCGCAGCAGCAAAGTTGAGGCATGATGGTAAAAGCACTATTCAGGCTTTATCTCTGCAATGCCTTGAGAACAAACTTTGTATGTGTCATTGTCACTTCATTCTGACCTCATCACATCAGTTTTGTAACTGCTCCACCTATTGGTCGAAAGTGATAATCCATTAAATCATATTCTGAATGACTTTTTAATGATTTTTCAGCCATTTCGCCTAAAATCCTCTTTAAATGTCTTTAATTGCTCATTGTTGCAGTTGGTCTGACACCTTCAGCCATGTTGGCATATCCTGTCATCTGCTTGCGCTTGGCCCCGATAATTGCTGCTTGCAGCTATATTTATCCTTGTTTTCGCATGGACCTGGTTGCAGTCTCTTTTTTTTCTCCGAAGTCCAAAGTCTTTCGAGTTTTACAATGGGTGAATCTCCAGTTGTCACTGGTGATTGTCGTTTGAACCTTTCTGGATCCGCCATCAAATTGATAAGTTTAATTATATCAAGTGCTGTGAGAAAAGGCTATAAATCTCCACCTCCAACATCCTCACACGCAACATAGCCTACTAGCCGAGACACCTTCTTTATGACGCAAAGACATGCTCGAATTTCCCGCAGATATCCACCAGTACCACTGGAATTAAAAACATTATTACAAGATTACCATTTTGAATCGAGCTAAGGCAAACAGATAGTTTTGAACACTGGCTGGTATGTACTTGCTCAAATTTATTTTGGATAATTTTTAACCCAAAAAAGCTACGGACTGCAGCTTTAAGATATACAAGCAACATTTGAATAACATTTATCAACTGACATTTGACATCAATACAAAGGCTAACACACACACATACACAAAAATAATGATTGTTATATAATCTCATTTTACTAAACACATAATCAGTCTTCTCAAACAGTATTCATAAATCTAAAAATGCTTTATCAATGTAGTTAATTGGGAAAATGACTATATATACTATATACTATACTATGCTAAAACATCTAAATAATATGTCAAACAATATAGAGTTAATGGGGAATCTCTAATACTAAAACACATATGCATTAACATGTTTTGAGGTCATGGAAGAACAGGTAAAGATATTTAAAAATGTATGAATGTAACGTACAAATTTTCCAGGCAAAGGTATTTAAAAAAAAAAAAAAAAATTATGGAGAGAAAAGACAGGAGAGTTTTCCAACACGGTGCAGATAAAGAACAGGCTGAACAAAACCAACCAGAACATTACAAAAAAAACTAAAACTAAAAAGTTCAATAATATACTTATGTGTTATAATGAAAGAAAATCCTGAGATTGTAAATGGCACATAGAAAATAATCATGCTTACAGTAGTTATTAGAATGAGATAAAATGCTCTTCTTTTCATGTGGTTTTCCTCTCTCTCTCTCTCTCCTGGTCCTGACTGCTTTAGAGCTCTGAGAACAGTCACACAGCAGAACAACTGGATGGAGAGGAAGAGGATGAACTGAATGGAGTAGAAGCATACAAAAATATAAAACAAGCTTAAAGTATACATGCAGCACAAACAGCATCCAAGAGTGATTATCCAGACCGTAGTGCAGCAGATCACTCTATATCTGAGAGGTTTGAACTTCAGAAAGGTTACAGGATGAACCACTGCCAGGTAACGCTCAACACAGATCAGACACTGAAACAGAGGACGGCCAGTGATGCCTAGTCCTATCAAAAACTCTGATAATGTTGTTAGATGTGAAAACCCAGTACAATAATGAAATAAATAGATAAAAGAGATCAGACAGTTACCAATCTCACAAACAGACAGATTGAGGTTAAATAATCCTGATGCAACTCTTGATCCTGTGATGATGAGCCATATAACATAGGAGTGTGTAGGAAGACCAAACAGGAAACTGATGCTGTATATACAAACGTTCAGACTTTCCGAAAGCCTGATGGACTGAATAGTGGAGTTTGTAGATGTTTCAGGTGCGGTGAAGTTCACTGTAGAATTATTCATCTCTTCTCTTCTGTTCTTTTCTTTTCAGCTCAAAAACTCAAGAAAAATATAACTAAATATAGCAGCTGTGATCAATAGGAAAAGAGAAAATGTAATTCAGACTGTATGAAATAAGACAATGTTATGTGTTCAACAATACAAATAAAAGGTTTTCAAACAGTGTGCAATTCCACACAATTACAATTCATATTTCAACATTAAATGTCTAACATTTACTGCCTGGTAATTTTAAGGCAGATCATTTTGATACACCCATGAGAGAAATTCAATCCAATTTTATATGACTTCAGAACATGAAATGGCTATTATTTCAAATCCTTACATAGCCTATAGGTTTGCATGAAAAGTCTAATCAGTTCTACTTTTAACTGTCTTTCACATTCTTTTTAAAATATTTTAGGTATCAGTCTTATTTTAGTTAATAATTAAACCATCTTACAAAAATGTTGTATATTATTTAGCTGAAAACAAGAAAATTAATCAAAAGTTCATCACCTGAAGAGTGAATGTCCAGTCTCTCTGGATGTGTATAAATCTCTGTGCTGTTTTATAGACTGACTTCACAGCTGTCACACGAATATATGTGCATGACTCCATAGGCAACAAATCACCAAACATTCAATATGCAAATCTTAAGTTGTGTGTTAGTTCACCCAAAAATGAAAATGATGTCAGTAATTACTCACCCTCATATTGTTCCAACCCTGTAACTCTTTTGTTCATCTTCGGAACACAAATTAAGATATCTTTGATGAAATCTGAGAGCTGTCTCACTCCTTAAGGCTGCTAGGTAATCGATATCTGCCATCCCAGAAAAGTTAGTAAAGACATCATTAAAATAGTCCAAGTGACTACAGTGGCTCAACCTTAAGTTTATCAAGCGACGAGAATAATTTTTGTGCGCAAAAAACCCCCCTAAAATAATGACTTTATTCAACTATTCATTTTCTTCCGTGTGGGCCTCTGACGTGAGTTCACGAGAGCGCCACGACGCATGCGCGAGAACTGAGAAGATGACGCTCATGATAATTTTATGGGAAAGTGTGAAAGGTAAGCCATTCATTTTGCGGCATTGGTAAGGCACTTTTAGTTTTTCTCGTTTGTTTCTCACGATTCGAACATCCAGGAAATGAAACCATTTTAAACACTACATCGAAACCCATCTGCGTCATCTTCTCAGTTCTTGCTCATGCGTCATGGCGCTCTCGTGAACTCACGTCAGACACCCACGCGGAAGAAGTATTCTCGACAAAATACAGTGTATAACAGATCACATCAGGAAATCTGTAATGTATCTGCTTGTTTTACACTCTTTGACCACCAGGTGGTATTGTGAGCAAATGAAGCCTCGAGAAATAAACCCTTTTGTGAACCACTTGGCTGAAAAGCTTCAATGCTTTATGAGGCTTCATCTCGCCACCACTAGCAATCCAAAAGCGTGAGTCAAAAAGGCAAAAACAGTGGTCATAACAGTAATCATCAACAGAAGCAGGCAATACTTTGCAAAATGGCAGTGATAGCACATGGCTTAAAACACAGGGGCTGAGTCCCAATTCGCCTACTTATACTACGACCTAAAAGTATGTACTTTTTTTTTGATGAAAAAGTACATACTTTTGAGTGTGTAGCAAAAGAGTATGCACGTTCTGGGACATACTTCGATGACGTCATGCAACGTAAACGAGAACGTGGTTGCCTAGTTACGCACACCGCGACTGTTAACAAAACATTTTACATTTCATTCATTCTTATATATCCAATATAATTTTATTTACTATTCCCATCTTTTTTTCCACAATACATTTACAATGTGTTTTACCAAATGTAGGAGTGAAGCAGGGCGTCGTCGTAGATCAACCAAACGCAGGTCGTTTGTGAGGCTGCTGGTTCTGACGTTCATGTGCAAATGTGTGTAAGGAAAGCTACTTATTTTCTGAGTTCAAATATTTAAAGTTTATAGTGTAACTATTGTTTAATGTATTTTATACTTAATCTTATACTTATGTATAATACTTAAAAATACCCCGATGAAAATTAACCATGCTTTTACTATAGTAAAAGTGTAGTAACCATGTTTCTTTGGTTGGACTGATAAAGTTAACATTTGTACAGCCACAGTATTACTACAAATAAGTCAGACAGAAACATCAAAAGAAATACATAAAAATGCATGACACTGTACTAGAGCCTTTTTATTTATTGTTTTGTAGTCTGCAATGAGGCGTTCAGTATCGTCATCGGACCCTACAAGATAAATACGGTACTTTTTTGGCACAACACAAACCCATTAATATTACGAGACAATAAAATATAACTTTAATTAGGGTTAAACATTTGAATTCTTACACTTAAAAACTGAGGGCGCATCTCCGCTGCAGCATCCGACTGCCTTTACATCACCACCATCAGCGCAAAGCTCCTCCCTCCCGCACGCAATGGGTTGTGGGCAATATTAGCCGTTAGAGTGTGCATTGATCTGCACTTCGAATTCTAACCGGAAATAGTAGACCATCCGGGTATCTTTGGAATACTCATTTCAACATACTACGATTTGGGACGTACTAATTCTAGTTTCGCATACTATTTAGGACGGATAGTATGCGAATTGGGACTCAGCAAGGGTGACAGGAAATGACAAGACAGGAACTGATGTGGCAGGAACAGGAAGTGACAGAATTCAATATTCAGGTGAGGGCTCCCTCTGGTGGACTGGTGCCTGATCAAACGTTACAACTGGACAAACTCTGCCTAAAGTTTTGCAAAACACCAAAGAGATACGCATAAAATGAATAGCAGGTTCCCAGTTATAAAGACTTGTTCATTGTTCCTTGCGCAATAGAGCTCACAATCTCTTACGTTTTTTCTAAAAGGCTAATAGTAAATTTTTGTACAATTTACATCAAATGAATTCATATTCATTTGCCACCTCGTAAAATAATTATGTTATGTTTTCCCGTGAAATTTAGGCTTAAGTTAATACATTTTAACATTTTAATCTCATCAACAGATCCATTGGATTATACGGTTTTAACATTTAAAAGTAAAACCACAATTTATCAGAAAAGTTGTGGTTCAAATTAGATAAAGTTATTCTTTGAAATGAAACATTTTAAATATTGGACAATTATAACGGTTCATCTGTAAAGCAGTAAAAAAAAAAAAAAAAAAGTACCATTCTCTCAGTCAGGAAGTCAATAACTTAAGCCAGTCACACTAGACTTTACCTGCATACCAATGTGGGATTACACTGTTTCATTTAACTGTGTATTTTGGAACAATGCAACAAGCTCCACAGGGTGGAAAGGTGGGACGTGATGTGCGGAATGCAACGACCCAATCAAACCCACTACAGTAGGAAGGTGGGAATTAGTAATCCCCTCCCCAAATGGAAGGAATAAAAGCTTTCCCAAGCGAACACACCCTTGTTCTGAGTTTCTGACCTGGCGAGGGAAGGAACAACAGCACGGCCAAGGTTTTACTTTTGCAAGTAAACCTTCACTCACATGGACCTTCAAACAGCTCAACTGCTTCCGCTGAGGACTTCGGCTCCAGCAATCAACGCCTGACCTGCACGACTCTTGCCTTTGTAACCTCTAGCCCGCAACGGATCCTGCGGATCGACCATCACCTGACGTACAGTTTTCCGGATTACACAAGGACCAGCAGCGAACCTCCAGCACTCAGCAGCTCTGCAACTGTTGAAAAGCGATCCAGTCTACCTCCACTGTGAGTGGCAAGATACCAGTGGAAGACGTAGCCCATCGCCAGACTGATCACCCGACCACGTGGAATGTAGATATAAGCTAACTAAACCTCTTCCCAAAGGCCTTGGCATTAGGTTGTTGCTAAATGAGATTGCTTTTTGTGTAGAAACTGAATCTAGGGTCAGTCTTTACAGATACATAAGACACGTTATCTGTATTCATAGTAAATGCTTATTTACTATTTCATACCAGCATCCAGAAAGACCACAATTGACTCCTCCATAGACTTCTAATTACCCATTCATTGCTTCGTCCAATCTGTTGCTCATCTACTTGTTATTCATTTTGTTAACGTCCATTTGTGTAGTTGTTTGTAATTTCTGTTTGATTATTGATTCAATTTTCTTAGTAGTTTAGTCATTTTCCTTAGTAGTATTTAGTGAGTGTGGTATTTTACTCTTGTATATCTTGTTAATAAATTCATTTTTATTGCAAACTGTGTCATTCTTGTGTTGATAATCAGAGGATCAAGCTCGCCACAAGCTCGCCAGAATCTCACTAAATCCTTCAGATTGATCAGATGATGAACTTCCTATAATTTATATAATTCTAATTCTTTCAACAATCTTCCATGATTGTTCTTTATTGTCAAGGTGAAATTCCTTGGCTGGTGCCCCATAATATAGGAAGGAATTATCTGACACTCTCACACTCGCCTTAGGTGACGTGTGACCAAAAACTCAATATTAATACAAAATATTAATATTTAAGACCATAAATCACTACAAATCACTTGCATTGACATAGAACATATTATAATTTTCACATAATCATTCTAAGTGAACTGAAGGAAAGAATAGGTCAAGGGAAGGAAGTGTGGGAGAAGGAACAAATGTGAAGGAAGGACAGGAGGGAAAGAAGCTTTCCCACATTTTCACTCTGTGGGGTGTGGACACATGGTTGTATGTGTTTGTGTTGTCTGTATCTTAGGAGATCAAAGTGGTTCTTTTTGCCATAGGTTCAGGCTGCAGGATTGCCGAATGAATAAACTTATTCAAGTTTAATTGATATATGAAGCACATTTAAAACAACCATGGTTGACCAAAGTGCTGTACAAAATTGCCTATAGGTCTAGCACCAAAATTAAAATAAACATTCACAAGACATTAAAAGCACAAGAGTACAAATGGGTTTTCAAAAGACTTTTAAACTCATACACTGTGGTCACTGTTCTGAAGAGAGTGGCAATTTGTTCCATAGCTTGGGGCTAGCGACTGCAAAGGCTCTGTCACCTCTGCATTGTAGTCTGGATCTGGGTACTGTAGTAAATGTTGGAAGTGTAGGACAAATGATCATGAATCCTTCTGATAAATCCATGATATATATTAAAGATAATTTACATTCTTTAAATGTGACAAACGAGGATGACCCAGAAATGAGATATGTTGAAGATTATTTACATGCTTCAAATGTGACAAACAAGGTTGAGATTCTTATGGAAGATCTTGTAGTTGAACATCTCCAGAGGGACCATGCAAGGAGAGTTCGCAAGGCTGAGAAGAAGGAGAGGAAGGTGCTTGCAAAGATCTTCCGCTAAGACTCAGCCTCCTCGGAATGGACTGATCCGTCATGGCCAGCAGTTAATAAAAGTGATCCGAAAAGTTGAAAGATTAAATAGGAAATGAATAAACATTGTGAAAAGTTGTATGGCTGAAAATGAAATAGATGTCCCAAATGATGAAGTGTTTGATTTGCAGGACAAGCTTGAATTGCTTAAATCATAATTCAGATTTGACCTGCGAACTTAAGGGTCATTGTTACTATTATGTGTGTGGGTGTGTGTGGTTTCACAGTGCTTCGGTTATTGAGGCTCTATGCATTTTCGAAAGAAACTGTGAACATCTTTTGCTTCTGACAGAGAAAATGTGTGAAGCACTGGGTGAGGTCTCAAACTTTAATGGAAAAACGTACCAAATAAGCTATTATGTATGTGCTGCATAAAATAGGTGTGAGGAAGAAAAATAATAATGAATTAAATAAAAAATAAAATGTCACCACAGAAACGTTCATCTGGTTCGAAGATGAACATGCTTTTTGTGCCACTCATTGGAAGTTTCGCTTCGGAACGTCCATAAAATGTGCAAGGGCCTGAGTCAAATGACACACTTCATGTGAACCAGAATGGCCACAAGAAGTCCACAAGACTAGGTTGACCCATTTGTCATTTTACGTTTCAGAAGGGTGCTCGCAAGCGCCCGCTTCGCTGCTGATTTGCACCCTGGATGCACACTTTTGCAGAGTCCGAAATTAAGACTTTATACACTCTTAAAAATAAAGGTTCCACATGGGGTATTTCTCGGAGGTGCCATTTCTATACTATTTGATATAATACTAGGCTTTTTTGGGCTCCCCATAAAGAACCTTTCTGTGAGCCGTTTTTAAAAGACCATTTTGTTTCTTAGTGTGAAGAACATTTTTATAATCTAAAGAACCCTTTCCCACTAGAAGATGTTTTGCAAAGTAAAAATTCCATTAATGTTAAAAACTCTTTATGCAAACATTGATGCCAATAAAGAACATTTAAATATTTATCTACCTCTAAATTTATCTACTGTATCTCTAACTTTAATACTAAGGGCCCTATCATACATCCGGCACAATGCAGCGCAAGGCACTACGCAAGTGTTTTTTACTAGTTTCATGTTTCATTCCCATGGGCGTGCTGGTATGAAAACGAGATGTGTTCAGGCGCATTGTTGGCGTGTTGCTATTTTGAGGCAACTGAAATAGACTACTCCATTGACCAACTGAAACCTGGTTTAAAGTGTTTTAATTATTCTTATTTATTTTGATTATTTTAATTCCTTCTATGTAAAGCACTTTGAATTACCATTGTGTATGAAATCAGTAGTCAACTAAACTACTGAAAGAAGTGTTACCTGTAGTGGAAGATCCTCTCCTCAATATTATTAACTCGTCTTTATCTTTAGGTCATGTTCCAAGAACATTTAAACTGGCAGTTATAAAACCTCTCATTAAGAAACCACAATTAGATCATAATAATCTAGCAAATTATAGACCCATTTCAAATCTTCCATTTATGTCTAAAATATTAGAAAAAGTGGTGTCCGCTCAACTGGGCTCTTTCTTGCAACAAAATGAGATCTATGAAAAGTTTCAGTCTGGATTCAGACCGCATCATAGCACTGAAACTGCGCTCGTTAAAATCACAAATGATTTACTTTTAGCTTCTGACCAAGGCTGTATCGCAATACTAGTTTTACTTGATCTTAGTGCTGCGTTCGATACTATAGATCATACATTACTCTTAGATCGACTACAAAATTATACTGGTGTTCAAGGACAAGCACTAAGCTGGTTCAAATCATACCTATCTGACCGCTACCATTTTGTCTATTTAAATGGAGAAAAATCGATCATAACTCCAGTAAACTATGGAGTGCCGCAGGGATCTGTATTAGGCCCTCTGTTATTTTCAATATATATGATGCCACTTGGAAATATTATAAGGAAACATGGAATTAGTTTCCATTGTTATGCTGATGACACTCAAATATATATTTCATCACGGCCGGATGAAAACGCAAAATTTTCCAAATTGACAGAGTGTGTTAAAGATATAAAAGATTGGATGACCCGTAATTTTCTTTTATTCAATCCAGACAAGACAGAGGTAATACTTATCGGTTCAAAAAACCGCCCACAAAACCTCGCACAATACAACTTTAACATCATAGGATGTCCTGTTACTTTATCCTCTACAGTAAAAGACCTGGGTGTTATACTCGATTGCAACCTGTCTTTTGAAAATCATATTTCATATGTTACAAAAACAGCATTTTTCAACCTTAGAAACATTGCTAAGCTACGTAATATGCTATCAGTTTCTGATGCAGAAAAGTTAGTTCATGCATTCATGACCTCGAGACTGGATTACTGTAATGCTTTACTAGCTGGTTGTCCTGCATCCTCAATAAACAAGCTACAGTTAGTCCAAAATGCCGCCGCTAGAGTTCTTACTAGATCAAGAAAATATGATCATATAACACCGATTTTATCATCACTGCATTGGTTACCTATAAAGTTCCGTATTAATTACAAGGTATTGCTACTGACCTATAAAGCCCTAAACGGCTTAGCTCCAGTCTATTTAACGGATCTTTTATCACCCTATAATCCATCGCGCTCTTTAAGATCACTAAATTCAAGGCTTTTGGTCATACCTAGGATATGCAGAACCACCAAAGGAGGGAGAGCATTCTCACATTTGGCTCCAAAACTCTGGAATAGTCTTCCTGATACTGTTCGTTGCTCAGACTCGCTCTCCCAGTTTAAAACTAGATTAAAGTCGCATCTCTTCAGCCAGGCATTCATATAATCCTACAGTTCAAACTACAATCCGGCCTCTAGCTCATAAATGCCAGAGGAGAACTGGCCCCCGACTGAGCCTGGGTTCTCCCAAGGTTTTTTTTTCTCCATTAGGTCACCTGATGGAGTTTTAGGACACCATTAGGTCACTTGATGAAGTTTTTCGGTTCCTTGCCACTGTTGCCTTTGGCTTGCTCAGTTGGGGATATTTAATTTAATTTTATCAATCAATAAATTCCTCTTGAAACAAACTTTGTTGTATTATTTTAATTTAATACTGTGAAGCTGCTTTGATACAATCTGTATTGTGAAAAGCGCTATACAAATAAACTTGACTTGACTTGAAATGTGCTATATAAATAAACTTGCCTTGCCTAAAGTCAATGGCGCAATATATATATATATAATTTTTTAAGAGTGCGTTAGTAATGTGCTACTATAGGCAGGTCCAACACGCGCGTTCACTCTGCTTATTAAACACACAGGGACGCGCAGCAGCAAACAAACATGCCAAATATTAACAATAAAAGGATTACAATGTAAAAGATTATTATTGTGTATATAAAGATATCAAGCGTAGCGTCAGTTCTGCCAGGCCACGTTAGTCATGCTCGCATCAGCTGATCCACGTCTACCTTAGGAATACGTCGCCTATTACTGTATACATATATAAGCTCCTTCAGTATTATCAGCAGCTATCGCATTTCTCAGGAGCTAATTACCCTCCTCCATCCCCTCCATCCTCCTCTCATGCAGTCAGTATTTGGGGGTTATTGCTGCTCTCCCTGCTCTTGTCCATGCTAGGCTGCATGGATGTGCAGGGAGTTCACCCAGAACAGAACCATACCGCCAATCCAAACTGTATGCTAATTGTCAATCGTATTTGACAATAGTGGTCCTGAAATGGTCGAATCCGGCTTGTCCCGTAGATGGTCTGCTTGCGCGCTTTAACCTCGCGCACGAGCAGATCCGTTTGTGATCTGGAGAGCCGTTCAATCTTTCTACTATCAAATTCCGCCATGTAAATTGCAACCCGCCATGGCACGAGCGCAACTGGCTTTTGAAGGAAATGGGAGATGAGACTTTGATTGGTTTATTGCACGTCGTGCCCAAATCACACTCATTATTCATTAAGAGAATAGGGACAGCCCTTTTAGACCATGCACCACCCAATTTTCTGTCGTTAAAATAGCAAAAGTGGATTCGGACAAGGCCAAACTGCACTTGCGCCCTGCGCTTAAGACCATGCACTTAAGTCGTTAAAATAGGGTCCTAAGGCTCATGTCAGTCTTTTTAAACAGCCTTCATAAATCAAAAACTGGCCTGCAGGTGCAACACATTTAACACCTGCTATGCACATTTATATATATATATATATGTAACCCTTTTCGTCTGTGTGCTCCCCCAAATGTCTCTGCGTTGTGTTTGGATGATGGTTGAATGAGGAGGACACAAATATCGTTGTCGTCACAGCAGTGAAGCTTATTTATTGGGCTCTTCTGCATAAGCCACTTTTCACAAGGAAAATAGAACTGTTAGTTACTAATATCAAAAATAAAAATGCATACAATATCACAAAACGAAACAATACAGTTCTAGCTGCTGTTATATTAAACCTTCAATAACGGGTTCTCAAAGACTGGACAAATAACTTTCCACATATGACAATTAATGTTAAATGTCACATGCATCCAACATACAAAGTCTATAACCCAAAATACTCAGATAAATGTTAAACACAATACAATATACAGAAAAATATACCCCATCACATGGAAGGTAAAACCCATTAAATAATATCAGAAATACAAAACCATCCGTCGCAAATAACTGCGCAAATATGTTAGTTAACATCTTTAACAGCAATATATTTATTCAAATAACATGGATGGCCAATATAATTAAAGAAATGTAATAGATGTAACAGAGAACATCTTACCTTTGCACAAGGAAAATAGAACTGAATTAAGCTCCACCCATGTGAAGAAGGGCTCACTCACACAGTGAAACACTCATAGAACACAGCGCCCCCCTAAGGCTGGGAGAAACATATTACATCTTCCCTACATATATAACATTTGTAAAATGAAAGATGGGCTGGGATTTCAGGTCAAATTAAATAATCTGTGACGATCCTTGAATTGGTAAACATTTATATAAACTTTATCGAATAAACACAGAGTTATTCTGAATGTAGAATGAGGCAGACAAGGATTATATGTATAATTAAATAATTGTGGTGGAGAATCTCTCTAAATAAACCATTAAATGACACAGGTTCACATTAGCGTGTTTGTGAAAATTTATTTGAAATTATACAGTAATTTACAGTATTGTAAGTAAACAAAAAACAACAACAACAACAACAGTAATGTCCAAATTAAGCTATTCAAAAAAGAAAATGTCCAGTAAACTCCTTGTTTTAGGAAAAGGCAGGAGAGTTTTCCAGTGCGGTGCAGATACAGAACAGGTTGACCAAAACCTGCCAGAATAAAACATAACAAACCAAAAGAAAAAAGGTCCGCAATAAACAGTTGTGTCAGAATGAAAGAGAACCCTGCGAAAATAAATGGCATATATATAGTGGACATGGTAACAGTATTTATTAGAATGACATGAAATGCTCTTCTCTTCATGTGGTTTTCCACCTCTCTCTCTCTCCCTCTCTCTCCTGGTCCTGACTGCTTCAGAGCTCTGAGAACAGCCACACAGCAGAACAACTGGATGGAGAGGAAGATGAGGAACTGAATCGAGTAGAAGTATATGTAAATATAAAAATGAACTTGACTTGTTGTAAACATGCAGACCAAACAGGAGGCAAGAATAATTATCCAGGCCACAGTGCAGCAGATCACTCTATATCCCCACTGAGCAAGCGACGTCTGTGGACGTACAAAACAGGTTGATATCAAGTCCGCCCGTCCAGGCCATGATCTGAACGTCCATTGACAGCCAGAATTAGTCGATTAATGACACTGAGAAATTATGTCCAATCTGGCCATAATCTAAACGTCTATTGACAGCCAGAACTAGTTCAGAAAAGACGTTCATACTGACTATAATCTGGACGTCCGTTGACATCCAGAAACAGTCCATAAATGACGTGAATAAAGATGTCCAATCCGGCCATAATCTAAACGTCCACAGACAGCCAGAACTAGTTCAGAACAGACGTTCATACTGACTATAATCTGGACGTCCGTTGACATCTAGAAATAGTCCATAAATGACGTGAATAAACATGTCCAATCCGGCCATAATCTAAACGTCCACAGACAGCCAGAACTAGTTCAGAAAAGACGTTCATACTGACTATAATCTGGACGTCCGTTGACATCCAGAAACAGTCCATAAATGACGTGAATAAACATGTCCAATCCGGCCATAATCTAAACGTCTACTGACAGCCAGAACTAGTTCAGAAAAGACGTTCATACTGACTATAATCTGGACGTCCGTTGACATCCAAAAACAGTCCATAAAAGACGTGAATAAACATGTCCAATCCGGCCATAATCTAAACGTCCACAGACAGCCAGAACTAGTTCAGAACAGACGTTCATACTGACTATAATCTGGACGTCCGTTGACATCCAGAAACAGTCCATAAAAGACGTGAATAAAGATGTCCAATCCGGCCATAATCTAAACGTCTACTGACAGCCAGAACTAGTTCAGAAAAGACGTTCATACTGACTATAATCTGGACGTCCGTTGACATCCAAAAACAGTCCATAAAAGACGTGAATAAAGATGTCCAATCCGGCCATAATCTAAACGTCCACAGACAGCCAGAACTAGTTCAGAAAAGACGTTCATACTGACTATAATCTGGACGTCCGTTGACATCCAAAAACAGTCCATAAAAGACGTGAATAAAGATGTCCAATCCGGCCATAATCTAAACGTCCACAGACAGCCAGAACTAGTTCAGAAAAGACGTTCATACTGACTATAATCTGGACGTCCGTTGACATCCAAAAACAGTCCATAAAAGACGTGAATAAAGATGTCCAATCCGGCCATAATCTAAACGTCCACAGACAGCCAGAACTAGTTCAGAACAGACGTTCATACTGACTATAATCTAGACGTCCGTTGACATCCAGAAACAGTCCATAAATGACGTGAATAAAGATGTCCAATCCGGCCATAATCTAAACGTCTACTGACAGCCAGAACTAGTTCAGAAAAGACGTTCATACTGACTATAATCTAGACGTCCGTTGACATCCAGAAACAGTCCATAAAAGACGTGAATAAAGATGTCCAATATGGCCATAATCTAAACGTCCACTGACAGCCAGAACTAGTTCAGAACAAAATGACAAACAATATCTGTAAATTAATTAACTGACTGTTACGGACTATATCATTAACTGTTAAATTGATCTTGCTGGTCAGACACCAACAGGGTTCATGATGCACACATGGCACTTTTAAGTCCTTCTGGGAAGTTTGTATTCATGAGGTTTTACAATTTTTTTAATTTTTTTTATGTTTTAAATTAATTTATGAAGCCACTGTAAAATGTATCATTAGCCTACATGTTATATTGTTATACTATAACACTGTCATATTTTGTGCAGGCATTAGCTTACTTCATCGTAAATGGAAAAGCCTGACAATGTAACTGCTAAATACCCAAGTATTGTGGTATTCCACAATGTTTCTCACTGACACACTCATAACTCGAGATTGTGGATTAAAGAAAATCCCAAGCTTCCTACTCATATTTTCATCATTGTGGCGGCGTTCATGTGTGTTCAATTTGTAAATACGATCTTTATGATACTAGGCATGTCTTGAATGCATCAATAGCTCTAGTTTAGGGACAATCCATACAAACAATCTTTATTAAACAGACTGTCACAGTGAGAAGATTTTTGTCCTTTATCAATGCTAAAGGCCTAACCACTGCAGTTAACACCATGCTGTTAAATAAAAGTCTGTAGACAAGTCTTAAGGTTAGGGTTAAGGTTAACCTTAACCCTTAATTTCTAACCCAGACCCGGTTTCACAGACAGGGTTTAGATAAAGCCAGGATTTGTCCTTAGTTCAATTTGGGTATTTAATTATAGCTTTTAAAAATGTGCCTTAGAAAAAAAAAAAAACATTACTGGCGTGCATCTTGAGACAAAACAATGGCACTGCCATAAGATATGTTGCTTTCAGGTAATACAGCTCAAACATGCATTTTAGTCTGGGACTACAGGCTTGCCTGTGAAGTGTGAAACCCGGGGTATTATGTTGTAACTTGTATAGAATTATGCCAATGTAACCAAAGTGTTGCGTTGGACAGAGGATTATCTCTAAACCAACAGGTTGTGTAACTGTGCCACACAGGGTGAAAATGGATGTTGACATTATTAGGCATAAGAGTGTTTCTAAAGGAAAGGTCAATAATTTGTGAAAGTGTAAAAGGGTCATTATGGGTCACATGAATGTAACTGTCACCACCATGATGCCAATTCCTTAGATTTTCATATAGATCTACATACAGAATTGTATATGAATATATGCAGTGTTTGCTCTGTTTAATATACTGTTTGCTCTATTAAATTGCACTTTATCAGAACAGTGGTAAATAAATATTATATATGGTCAGTTACTGTAAGTTCTTACAGTATTTTTAATCTTTCATTTTTATTGTTGAATTTTTAATCATGCACTGCAATGAAAAAACAATTTAACCAATTGATTAGCCTAAATATAACAGCCAGCCTACAAAAACAACCAAATAAATAGCACACAATATATATATATATATATATATATATATATATATATATATATATATATATATATATATATATATATATATATTTTTTTTTATTATATATTATATTATATTTTCATATTTCCCTGTAATTGCAATGTTGCCACACTATTGGCTGTCTCTCCTAGCTGTTTTGAGCATGATTGGTTATTCTCTGTTTATTCTGTCTGTCATCCAGGAATCTAGCCAATGACAACTATGCGCGCCTTTACGAGTCAAGTTTGAATAAACGTCAGTTGAGTGAGTTGGTGTTTGCTTTGCTGCTGCGCGGGATCTTCAATATTTGCCTATTCTGTGGGTTTTACATCGTTTAAAACATGGATTATTTTTCATCGGACTGCTAAATGTTTATTTTGAGCGAGTTGCTGGGTGTTGCTGGATGTAAATGAAGAACAAACAAGGAATATGGACAAAGAATTTTATCAACGGAAATATTGCAATCTACGGAAGGTAAAACTTTATTTTATACAAATTCTGCTACATCAAGATATAGGCTAGTGTATTAAATTGAGAATCTAAACGCGATTAGAGCAATATTGTTAGTGCATACGGTATTCCAATGTATTAATGTTATGTGCTGCTAGCATGTGTAACTTGTCTAACTTAGTTTATGATAAAATAAACTCAGCATGGGAGCTTACAACGAGTGAACTGAGAATATATTGTATCTTTAGACAGAAAGGAACTGTCACAGTCTTATACTATAAGAATCTGCAAACTAGGCTTATGAATCTATTGATCGCGGGATGGCTAACCGATCAGTTAAATTAACGAGTCGTAATAATATGTTTTGGAGCTGGTGAGTCAATTTAGCAAGCTTTTGCAAATGTCTCCGTAAGTAAGTAAAACAAATAACTAATATTGATGTGTATGTGTGTGTTTCCTTCATGATCCAGGCATTTGTGGAATAAATATTATCCAGCCACACGATGTTCAGATGCGGTGAGTATTGTCATAAAATACACGTGAAATAGAGGCAGAACATGTGAATCTGCTCAAATGCACTGGTTCAAACCCTCCAGACAAGCTTTATCTTCTTGAGTTTACAGGCCTAGCTGACCCAAAAATAAATGTCTTTCAAAATGAAAGTATTTTCAAACCTGTAACTTACTTTTGTGAAACACAAGAATTTTGGGAATAAAACAACTGTATGCATTGTTGCCTATGACAAAAATAAAAGGCATTTTTCAAGATATCTTAATTATGGTTCTACATAAGAAACTCATACAATTTCAACATATGGGTGAGTAAGCTACATAATGAGATAACTCTATTTTTTTTTTTTTTTTTTTTTTGGATGAGCTGTTCTTTTAAAGGATTAGTTCACCTCAAAGTTGAAAATTCTGTCATCATTTACTCAACCTCAAGTTGTTTCAAACCTGTATGAATTTCTTTCTTCTGCTGAACACAAAGAAAGATATTTTGAAGAATGTCTGTAACTTGGGTCCCATTGACTTCCATATAATTTTTTTTCCCTACTATGGAAGTCAATGGGACCCAAGTCTGTCTGGTTACCGACATTCTTCAAAATATCTTTCTTTGTGTTCAGCAGAAGAAAGAAATTCATACAGGTTTGAAACAACTTGAGGGTGAGTGAATGATGACACAATTTTCAACTTTGAGGTGAACTAATCCTTTAAGGACATTTGCTAAATTAACCATGTTTTTTTATTATAGTGTAGAAACCATGTTTTTATGGTGGATAGTGAGTATAGGAGCAGGCTTCACTGCATATATTAATAAACTTTTAGAGTGCTGGCCTGGATAATTGTAATACGTAAAATAGGAAAGAGGCCGCACTATGCATAAACTTTTATTTGCAAAAATGCGTTTCGGCACGTGGAAACTGATGAAGGCACGCGCCGAAACCTGTTTTTGCAAATAAAAGTTTATGCATAGTGCGGCCTCTTTCCTATTTTACGTATTACAATAATTTATTACCATTTGGTTAGTGTCGCAAAACATTGTTAATTTTTAGTAAGGGTTCTCCAGATTTATATAACACTTATGGAACATTAAAAAATGGTCCTATGTTACGCGATCAATAATCCTATTAAAACTCTTTAAAAAAATATATATATTTTTAGATCAAGCATTGGACTTACGGAGCAGAATAGGCACCAACAGAGAAACAAGTCCATCACTAGTAAGTATCCACTGCAGTATCTTCTGGTTACACTTTATTTCGATAGTCCACTTTCACTAACATGTCAACTAACTCTCATTAGAGTATTAGTAGGCTGTAGTAGACAGTCAATAGACTGGTAGGTTAAGTTTAGATGTTAGGATTCGGGTTAGGAGAATAAGTTGACTTGTAGTTGCCAAGTAACTTATAGTCAGTAGAATGTCTGTTAGGGGACCAACAAAACAGAGTGTTAGCAAATATTAAGCAGACAGTCTACTAATACTCTAATGACAGATAGTTGACATGTAGTTGCAAAGTTACTTATAGTTAGTAGAATGTCTAAAGTGGACTATCGAAATAAAGTGTTACCCAGTATTTAAATCTGCAGTCAATTTTAAAGGCACAATGCACTCCGAAATTAAAAAATGATCTCTTTTTTTCTTCTCTCGTGCCATTCTAGATATATATCTGACTTTCTTTCCACAAAGATTTTTTGAAAAATTATCCATTATTGTAAGCCAATATAATGCAAGTGCATACGCCAGAAACTTCATACAGCGTACTCACAGCTTGCTGTGTTGTTCACACAAGATGTTTTCTGCACTTATCATGTGAGCTTTACAATGCTCTTGGACTTTTCGACCTTCAGCATTTTGGTGTCTATTCACTTGCATTATTTGACACACAAACACAAGAGATGGATAATATTTCTAAAAGTCTAGTTTATTTTTTCTAAAATATGTGTTTTCATCTGAAGAAAGAAAATCATATACCTTTCGGTCGGCATAAGGTAGATAAAATGAAGGGGGAATCAGTTTGCTCTCCTTTACCTAGTATTATTTATAAACATTACATGTGATTTAATAAATGTACAATTAAAGGGGTGTTCGAAGCAAACATCTAAATCTCTTCACAAAGAGCCCTTCCACAAAAGGGTTAGCAAAGGGGGACATGCATCCAATGGTAAATTAACTGAAGTAATTTTATCTTATAGTAATTTTATATTATATTTATGGTAATGTGACCTAGGATGGCAAGTTCCTGTGTTTCATTTTAAAGTAGATATGGTGGAAGAGTTAAGTTTAACATAGAATAATTGAGTTGTTTGTTTGGGTTTGCTATATTACACACATTTTCATCATACCGAAGTTCCATAGGTAAAACTTTTATTAACAGATGCGTTAATGTAACTACCTGCAGGGTTAAAAGAAAAGACGTCAAGAACACACAAACTTAAGGATCTTTTACACATCAACAATGTACTAAAAACGGAAACGTTTTTTCTTTGTACAGATGACAATGTTATTAAAACGATTACCGTTTGGACAGATCCACTGTGTTAATCTACATGTTCCTTCTTTTGGTGATGCACATTTTTCTATCAGACATAAGTTTTAGATACCAGACAAAACGAATGAAATGTGACCCATGCTAATTAATTCCCCCCTTTTACCTCTCTCTTTTATCTTTCTGTGGCCAGGATCCGTCATTCATCAGAACAGCTACCAAGAGAAGTGAGTATTCGTCCTCTACCTCCTTTGTCTCAATGTTATTTCAACACTATTGGTCTCCAAAGTACTATATGTGTTTATATTAGGGGTGTAAGATTAAGAAAATGTCGATGCAAAAACGATTCACAGTATGTAAATGTAGTTACTTTTCCTATATAGGTATTAGGGATGTGCATCTCCATAACTGAGGCCGATACGATACGCATCTCGATGCATAGCCAACGATACAATACATTAATGATACATATAAGCAGCTGCCAGCTACCGATGCAATGCAATACGATTCACTTTTATTACGATCCGGTGCGATTCGATTTCGATTCAACGCATTGCAAAAATATGATGCTATGCAATTCAATATGGTATAGATAGTTCACTTTTATTTCTTTTGTTCAGACATAGGGCAAATCATAAAGTAGCAAAGTGCCATCTGACTTTTAACACATGGCTCTCTCACAATCAAAAGATTTGGTTTCCACAAAAAAAGCAGGTACTGTAGGCTAACTGACCAGAAAGCAGGTGCTGTTATTATGTGCTTCACGGGCCGTTTATCAGTTTGGACCAGTGCAGCGCGAGCCGATCTTGATCAATCGACACTGTTACTACACGGCGCTAAGAGATCCCCACTGAAGTAATAACATCGCTGCGAGATCTATTGAGAAGCATTCATATATCTCTGTTATTAACGGATCAAACAGCGCTGACATGGAAATATTGTGCCATGAATGAACAATCCAGTGTCCACAGATCAGCAACATTCACCATGGATTTACTGTAGTAAAACAAACTGTAACCATGGAAGTTTGGCAGGAATAGTAGGCTATAATGCTTTCAAGTTACATTACGTTGGTTTTATTTTGACATGAATAAAATTACTGCCCTCAAAGTTAATCTGAACTAAAATAAACCTTTGTTTATAACTACAATATTACATTACATTTTTTTTTCAAGTAGCTGTTTTACATGCTTCTAAGAGTCGATTATAGCTTCATCATTCCTCAAAGTAAAAAAAAAAAATCATACTTTATGATGTTACGTTTAATACAAATTATTTATTTTTTAAAATATTAAATCAAGGAAATTTCTCTGGCATTTCTTTCTTTTTCCTGTATCGAAAACGTACCGAACCATGACACAAGTGTATCGTATTGAACCGAACCATGAATTTTGTGAACCGTTAACTTACACCCCTAATATGTGTGTGTGTGTGTGTGTGTGTGTGTGTGTGTGTATATGGGGCTGTTTAAACCTGGCCACTTGATGCGTTTTCTCAGATCGGATAGCTATCTGTTTTATCACAACAATTCCATTTACACCTGGTCACATAAATGTGTTTTTGCAAAATGGATATAAATCAGATCTTCGATTCCCTCGCTATGCAAATTTAATGGCGTTCACATCACCGAAAGCAACAGATATGAACTGCATTTTATTGATCATCCGTTAAAATTTCTAAATCAAAGACAGCAATAGGAGAGAGCGGCAACAGCCCTGGTAAGATCATTTCGTTTCTTTACTTTTAATGATGATAACTGTGTGTTAAGCATCGGGGACTTACTTTCACTTTAATTTGCGATAGTTTGCACGTTGGCTTGATGAATAACGTTAGATGGTCAGCGGCGATGCGGCAGTAGCGTCGTCATAACTTGCTATAACATGACATATAGCCTAAAACACGCTCTCACAACTTTATTTTAGAGCGTTTTTGGGAGGAGTAAAATTTACATGTGGTTTCAACAACCAGATGCATTTACACTTGTCCAGTTTCTTCTGGAATGCGGCCCAGACCACCTCCTGAAGTGGTGTGAGCAATCAGATTCAAATGCGTCACGAATGCGTTTCGGAGGCCATTTAATCCTGGTCTTTTCAAGATCATATAGCTATCCGATCACTAAAATCGCATGCAGTTGTAAATGGCACCTATATGTGTGTGTGTGTGTGTGGAATGCCTTATATCAGGCTTGATGTAATTTTACTTGATTTGTGATTTATTTCATTTAATTGATTCGAGTACAAAAATTTTCAACTATGTATCTCTGCTATAAGCTAAACCACAACAGTGGCATTTGTATTTATTTATTTAACATGTGGATTTTTTTGCTTTGATTGTAGCTGCTGTCATGAAATGGGACCCAGCTGCAATAGAGGCCCAAATAAAGTCTGTAGGCGATCATCTGAAACTGCTTGCTGCTATAAATGAAGCTTGTGAACCTTATAGCAGCCATATTTTGTTAATTGTTATGTTATTGTTTTAACAACATTTTATAGACTATTTAAAGGGAAATTGTGTTAATTTACAACTTTACTGTTCAGGCTTTTAAGTTGTATTGTGTTCATTTATACTTTAGTCTTCCGGCTGTTAAGTTTTGGTCCAGCAGAACAAAATAGTAATAAAAATATATTTTGAGATTTGAATAGTTGATTTCTTGGAGTGATTAGTTTGTTTTACAGGAAAATGGTAAGCAGTTTATTACAGTTATATTGTTAAGATATACAAATGCAAGTATATACACTACACAGTTATTCAATTGAATATTCAATATTATCAATATTCTTTAAAATCTTATTTAGGTCTATGGTCTGTGTGTCTGCAGTTTCATGACACGACAACCATTAACATTGAGTAACTGGGTTTTTCTCAGTGAGAACTAGCTCCCTCACTGCCACTGTTTTGTAAATATTTGTAAGTAAATATTTTTTAAAGTTGGATCCTTGAAAAATGCACATATAGGATTTCCATGTCAGTATGGGTCTTTAACAGTCTTTGACATTTCTACTACAGAAAACACTTCTAATACAACTTTTATTCTGACTGCCTTTAGATGTCTAACAATTACGTCTGTAGCAAGTCTTTACTTGACATCTATAGAATGTCCAGAAAAGACGTAAAAAAAACTTTCATTCTGGCTCCTGTGAGGACGTCTTCTGGATGTCTAAGAATGACGTCTTTAGCACGTCTTTAATTGACGTCTATACAATGTCCAGAAAAGACGTAAAAAAAACTTTCATTCTGGCTCCTGTGAGGACGTCTTCTGGATGTCTAAGAATGACGTCTTTAGCACGTCTTTAAATGACGTCTATACAATGTCCAGAAAAGACGTATAAAAAACTTTCATTCTGGCTCCTGTGAGGACGTCTTCTGGATGTCTAAGAATGACGTCTTTAGCACGTCTTTAAATGACGTCTATACAATGTCCAGAAAAGACGTATAAAAAACTTTCATTCTGGCTCCTGTGAGGACGTCTTCTGGATGTCTAAAGCCTGGAACACACCAAGCCGACGCAGACGAACTAGCGCTGATGAAAGCCGACTGTGTTGTCGCCTCGCGTCGGGGTAAAAGGCTGCACTTGAACACACAGAGAGAACTACAGCCGACTGTCAGCTAGAATGCGCGTTCTGCGCCTGCGTGTAAATGAGACAGCTGTCTATTTCTGCAGATATATTCGTCTATATTCGTCATTCAAAAAGGGAAACCGGCGCTGCCGGCTGCAGTTACACAAACCGTAAACAAAGCAGTGCGTGCTTACCGTTTTGAATATCAATCCTGCTAAACACTGTCTTTATTCCACTCCTCTCGTGTTAATATTGAAATATTCGCCAAGGAACACTCAGATAAGATGACATATCATTAGAACAGCCTTCTATCTGTACCGTTTTGACTTTGCTCGCTATTTTGCTATTATTCTCGTGCACTGACTCGGTCACTAAGCTGAACAGCCAATCAGAGTTCCCTCTTTCACCGACGGCCCGACGCCGATTCAACATGTCGAATCGGCCGTTACAAAGCCGACGAGGACCAATTTCAGCCAACGGTGCGGAACACACTGAGAAGATTTAGTCGGCCGACACACGGAAACTGCCCGACGGCCGACCGTCGGCTTGGTGTGTTCCAGGCTTAAGAATGACGTCTTTAGCACGTCTTTAAATGACGTCTATACAATGTCCAGAAAAGACGTATAAAAAACTTTCATTCTGGCTCCTGTGAGGACGTCTTCTGGATGTCTAAGAATGACGTCTTTAGCACGTCTTTAAATGACGTCTATACAATGTCCAGAAAAGACGTATAAAAAACTTTCATTCTGGCTCCTGTGAGGACGTCTTCTGGATGTCTAAGAATGACGTCTTTAGCACGTCTTTAATTGACGTCTATACAATGTCCAGAAAAGACGTAAAAAAAACTTTCATTCTGGCTCCTGTGAGGACGTCTTCTGGATGTCTAAGAATGACGTCTTTTAGACGTCTTCTAGACGACTTTATGCTCGCTGGGTCTGAGAGGTTTGAACTTCAGAAAGGTTACAGGATGAACCACTGCCAGGTAACGCTCAACACAGATCAGACACTGAAACAAAGGACGACCAGTGATGAATAGTCCTAAAAAAAAACATCCTAATATTGTGGGATGTGAAAACCCAGTAAAAAAAGAAATTATAGCCATCAAAGAGTTCAGACAGGTTCCAATCTCACACATAGAGAGATTGAGGTTGAAGAACTCTGATGCAACTCCACTTCCTGTTCCTGTGATGATGAGCCATATAACATAGGAGTGTGTAGGAAGACCAAACAAGGCATTGATGAAGTACAGACAAATGTCCAGTCTAGATACTAAAAATAAATAATTTGAGACATGAGTTGATGCTTCAGATGTGAAGTTCACTGTAGAATTATTCATCATCTTCTTGTTTATCTCTCAGTCCAAAAGCTCACAAAAATTTTAAATACCCCCTGTGGTGGAAATCAAGTTTTAAATGTTATTTATATGTATATGTGGTGTCTTTAATATACTTTAAGACAAACCATGTGCAAATTCATAAGTCAACACCATTGTTTAGTATTATCCCCTTAAAACTGCAGTAAACCACTGCCTGTTTCCTGCCGTCACAAACATGTAACCAATTCCATCAACGTGCGGACTGTCTTTTCCACAGTGAAGAACTTTAAGAAGGGGCAGGAAAAGAGGCTACATATAGCAATGTAATGGTTGAATCATGTATATGATGTACATTACGATGTAATGATTAACTATATGCTTTGATAAGGATCCACTCACCGCCCCAACGACGGAATCCAATAGAGGGGTCGAATGTGTTCTGCGTGAATGTCTTTCCTGGCGCTTCTGTAAAAGTAACTTTAATTTAATATTTAATATTTAATATTTAAAGGTGCATTGCGCAAGTCTCTGAGTTTTTGCAGAACTATGCCCCCTCTGGCGGCAAGCGAAACTGCAGCCAGAAGTGTGCACGCTCACGGACAAAAGTTTTCTTTTTTTTATCTTACGTGGAGTTTGCGTTGGTGTTTGAAATGAACTACAAGCCGGTCTCTTAGAATCCATCTTCTACGGAGAATGGCGGCGAATACACAAACCTGCCAGACAGCCAGGTGAGCGTGCCGTGAACGCGCATGACGTCACGCCCAGTCTAAAATTCCGGCCCGAATCCCTCTTATTTATTTTACTTTACAGGATTATAGAGACAATCTCAGTGATCAGAGAAGGGCTCATTCAGCCCATCAGGCAATTGTTTAAGCATGTATGGGTTAGAAAACGGGTATTTTTAACATGAAAAAGTTGCTTAATGCACCTTTAATATCCCATACTTTCAATTAATACTTCAATAAATTTGCAATCGTGATATGGGGGGAAAGTGGAAAGCAAAGTTAAGTACATTTTCCTTACATTAAGAAGTTTCATAAAAAATTCACTTTTTAAAAATAAACGCAGCGATTCCAAGAGGGTCCTCACACCATCGGTGCTCAGGCCCTAACAATTCTATATTTTTATGAATGTTCTCAATCTTGAAGTCTTATTTGTTATGAATGGTAATATAGAAACAAAATCCATTAATTTATAAATGTACGTTCTTTCAAATACACCTTTCAAGACTGCAGTCTCTGTCTTAGGCACACATACAGTAAAGTCTCAGGTACACACAGAATGCTCAAAATGAGTTGAATTAAGTTTATGTATTGCTGAATTTTAGCAAAGAGTCAGTCTCAGAAAAAGGTGTCAATATATTGGTTATTTTACCATTTTAAAATTATCTTCTATAAATAACAATCACAATCTATTAATAACAATCTCTAACCTAAGTTCATACAGAAAATATAAAGTTGAGTAGTTTGTCACCTGAAGAGTGAATGTCCAGTCTCTCTGGATGCGTATAAATCTCTGTGCTGTGTTTTATAGACTGACTTCATAGCTGTCACAAGAATATATGTGCACAACTTCATCTGCTACACGTCACAATCAACGAGTTATGCAAATATATTATGCAAACAAATGTAAGGCTAAAAAAGGGAAATATATCAACTGATAGCCAGTGACTGACTTTTATTGCATAACTAATCTACAGAAACCATTTTTAACCATATCTGGAAAACACTCTCTATGTAGGCTACAATGTACAACTGTAAGTTTGTGGCTGTATATTTCTCTAAATAAACAGTGAATGACAGAAAGTCACACTATTGTTCTGAGCCATTTTACACTACGAAGACAGTACAGGAGCCACTTTTCATTGAATCTACAAGAATTTTCTGGTGTCATAAACAGTAATATAAAAAAAGCAAAACAGAAAACCTTCTATCCAGAAATAAATGCTGTAAAAAAAAAAAAAAAAAAAAAGTGTAGTAGTTTAACTTCCAAAAATTAAACAATTTAATGTTTTATTTAAAAAGGAGAGTTCCCTTTCGTCAGCAGGGAACTCCGACACCTCGTCGGGGGAGTTCCCCTGACGAATTGGGATCACGCTAGGGAGCCAATTGCCTTCGAGAGAGTTAACAACGAGCCAATGAAAGAGAAACTGAATTGGCATGCAACATTTGCAATCCGCGGCCCGCCTACCAGCGCGGGTATAAAGCCCGGAAGTAAACATTGCATCATCGCTTATCGCCTCGGAGCCGAACAGGATTCACACCGTGTGCTGCTGTTTCCTTCGCCTGAGAGTTTATTTATAAAGAGTTTTTTCAACGAGTCATCTTCGGGAAAGAGTCCTCTCTCTGCCGGTGTTACAGCCTTTCAGCGATCGCCGCTTCCTGCCGCCAGCCGTGCTTTTTTGAATTAAACCAAAAGCCGTTTTCACGGCTGGTATTGAGTGCCCACACGGGCTTGCAGTTTCCCCGTGTGTGGCCGCGGTGGGTCCCTGTGTGCTTCGGCACTTAAAAGAGAGGTTTCTCTCTTTCCTAAAGGAGTATCACGGGTGACTTGCATCTTTTTCTTTGTGAAATACCAATGAGAAAGATGTCATCTCACCCGTGCGTTTCTGGATGCGGTAGACTTCTGTCTCAGGGTGATGGTCACAAATACTGTGTCTCGTGCTTGGGCTTAGCGCATGCTGAGGCAGCATTTGTGAACGAGTCATGTTCTCATTGTGGGAACATGACTCTGGCGACGCTCCGCTCGAGACTAAAAACCCTTCAGCAGAAGATCGCTGATGGTGTCCCTTCAGTGTACACCCGATCTAGTTCGTCTGCTGGTTCAGTCCAGCAGCCGGCTACTTCGGCTGTTCCTGTTGGTGAGCGACTGAGGGTTACAGTGCGGAATTCCTCGCCAGGTGAAAGACCCTCACGAGGTTCCCACTCCTCAGCAGCGTCGTTGCCATCGGTGCCCCCGCTGGAAAGTCACCGCACGTTCTCTGGGATGGCCGATGTCCACTTTGGTGGTCCAGGAGCGCCACCTTTGGCTTACCCTCGCGGATATGCGGGATTCAGAGAAAGCCAGATTTCTGAATGCCCCCATAACCCGAGGGGGCCTTTTCGGCGACGCGGTGGGGGACTTCGCCCAAGAGTTCTCCACCGCCCAGAAGCAGTCTGAGGCGCTTCGGCATGTCCTGCCCAGAAGACGGACTGCTGCTGGTCCGTCTGCTGCGGCCGTGGAACCTCAGACTGCTCGTCGCCGAGGGCGCCCTCCTGCGGCTGCCTCCGCTCCTCCTCCTGGGCAGCAGTCCAACCCTGCCGGTCGCAAGAGGGCTCCTCCGCCCGCTCAGCCGCCTCCGACCCCCAAGAAGAAGTCTAAGGGAAAGAGGCGCTCCTGAGACGGGCGACCCGGAGGACCGAAGTGCTGTTCTTCAGGAGGGGGCCTCTGCTCCTCTCCTTACCCCGGAGGAGGGCCGGGCAGAGAATCTTGTGTTGAAGTTTGTTTTTTCTGTTCCGCCGGCGGTACCCAAAACCTCATTAAAAGAGCAGTTTCTTCCTCCTCTGGGTCATTCACGGTTGGAGCTGCTGAACAAGCAGTCTCTTCCGCTCGAGAGTGGGACTTCAGTGTGCGCCACCCTCGGGTCTCGCCACGCTCAGTCCCCTCTCCCCAGCTCTCAGATAGCAGTGGCGCCACCCCGGTCACGTCACTCCTGTCTGCCGCTGGGCGGGAAGGCACGGAGACCAGCAGCCGCCCTTGGGCCTCGCTCCTCGTCTCTTCCCCTTCTCTCGTCAGGCGACAGCCCGCAGCAGAACACTCTAGGGTCTTCTCTGCCGTCTGTCCCCCGGTGGAAGCAGGTAGGTGTTGTCCAAGTACACACCCAGACCCCGCTCTCGGCTGCTACAATGCCACCGGAGCCGTGTCCCTGCCTTCCGCCTCGCTGCCCCTCCGCGGGTACGCCGGCAGTGCGGGTGGGTGCGGGTGGGCTCGTTGCGGCAGTTTCTCGGAGCCTGGCTAGTGCTTTTGGTGGCCCCGTATTGGCCAACCCGGACTTGGTTCCCAGAACTCATGCTCCTCGCGACAGCCCCTCCTTGGCCGATTCCTCCTTTCTCAGAGACGGGGCACTCTATGGCACCCGCGTCCAGACCTCTGGAGACTCCATGTCTGGTGCCTGGAAGGGACGCAGAGGTTCTAGATGGCCTGCCACAGGCAGTGGTAGATACCATCTCTTCAGCTAGAGCCCCCTCTACGAGGCGCCTCTACGCTTTGAAGTGGAACCTGTTCGTCGACTGGTGTTCTTCCCATGGGGAGAACCCACGAACTTGCCCGATCAGAGTCGTGCTCTCCTTCCTACAACAGGGGTTGGAGCGAAGGCTGTCTCCCTCCACCCTTAAAGTGTATGTTGCCGCAATAGCCGCACATCACGATGTAGTTGAAGGTAAGTCCGTGGGGAAGCACGACCTGGTCATCAGGTTCCTTAAGGGTGCTAGGAGGCTAAACCCACCTCGCGATTTGCACCCTGTACCCTCTTGGGACTTAACTTTAGTGCTTAGAGCTCCTGTTAGCATTGGCTTCCTTCAAGAGGGTAGGGGACCTCCAGGCTTTTTCCGTCGACGAATCGTGCCTAGAGTTCGGGCCTGGCCTTTCTCATGTTATATTGAGACCCCGGCTCGGATATGTGCCCAAGGTTCCTACCACTCCCTTTGCGGACCAGGTAGTGAACCTGCAAGCGCTGCCCCAGGAGGAGGCAGACCCAGCCCTAGCTTTTCTCTGTCCCGTCCGGGCCCTCCGGGTTTATATAGACAGAACGCAAAGCTTCAGGACCTCAGATCAGCTCTTTGTTTGTTAAGGAGGCCAGCAGAACGGGAAAGCTGTCTCCAAGCAGAGGTTAGCCCACTGGCTAGTGGATGCTATCACCAGGGCTTATGAGTCCCAGGGTGAGCCCTGCCCACCCAGGTTGCGGGCTCACTCCACTAGGAGTGTTGCCGCTTCTTGGGCTCTGGCACAAGGCGCCTCGCTAACAGACATTTGTAGAGCTGCGGGCTGGGCGACACCGAACACGTTCGCTAGGTTTTATAGCCTACGTGTGGAACCTGTTTCCTCCCGAGTACTCGCTACGGCCAGTAATTAGAGGGAATAGGTGTGTCGGCTTGCGACGCCATTCCGTGAGCGGATACATGTGTCTTTTTGCTCCGTTGGTTACCCAGCAAACGGCTAACCTCGTGAGTTCCTCCATCACCCCCTCCGGTGCCAGGCGTTGCGGACCGCCAGCACCAGGTCTGCTACCTTCAGTAAGGAGTTGCTAGTAGACTGGGTGCCTTTTCCAGTGGTCCCTGCGGCGACCCATAATTGCCACGTGCAGTTCAGCCGTGTCTTCCTTGACAGACTCATTCTGTCGTCCCTGTTGAGTACGCTCCTCACTCCTCCGGACTGGGACTACCTCCAAGGACTGCCATATGTTTCACTACCCTATGTGGCTAGTACATGTGTGTATTTGTGGGCCTTCCTCTAGGCGGCCTCAGCTTCCGCAGCGTTCCCCCCCCCCCCCCCCTTATTATTTTCCTTGGGGTCGGGCACGCTTTCCCAGTGTTATCCAATATCCACTGATTGGGTCTTGCGGAACAGCAGTGTGATTCCCTAGCTAGCTCCCGCAAAATTTCTGGAAACTGCTGCAGGGTAGCTTAGCTGGGCCCTGGAAGGGGCCAGCACCATGGCGTTTTGGTAGGGATCCCAATTCGTCAGGGGAACTCACCCGACGAGGTGTCGGAGTTCCCTGCTGACGAAAGGGAACGTCTCGGTTACGCGTGGTAACCCTCGTTCCCTGAGTCCAGGGAACGGAGACGCCTTGTCCCGTCACCATGTTGCTGTACCTTCGCGGAGGGCTGGACACTGTTCGGCTCCTCAGCGAAAAGCGATGATGCAATGTTTACTTCCGGGCTTTATACCCGCGCTGGTAGGCGGGCCGCGGATTGCAAATGTTGCATGCCAATTCAGTTTCTCTTTCATTGGCTCGTTGTTAACTCTCTCGAAGGCAATTGGCTCCCTAGCGTGATCCCAATTCGTCAGGGGAACACCCCCGACGAGGCGTCTCCGTTCCCTGGACTCAGGGAACGAGGGTTACCATACGTAACCGAGACGTTTTCCAACCCGGTTCAGAAAAAGAAAAGGCTGAACAAAACCAGCCAATAGAAAACAAAAAAATCCAAATGTAAAAGCTTCCTGGAAATAAAGATAAGTCAGAATGTAAGACAATCCTAAGATAGCAAATGGCATGTAGATAATAATCATGGTCACAGTAGTTATTAAAATGAGATATAATGCTCTTCTCTTCATGTGGTTTTCCTCCTCTCTCTCTCTCTCTCTCCCTCTCTCTCCTGGTCCTGACTGCTTCAGAGCTCTGAGAACAGCCAAACAGCAGAACAACTGGATGGAGAGGAAGAGGAGGAACTGAATCGAGTAGAAGCATACATAAATATAAAAATTATTTGAGACTAAAGTAAACATGCAGCACAAACAGGAGCCAAGAGTGATTATCCAGACCACAATGCTGCAGATCACTCTATATCTGAGAGGTTTGAACTTCAGAAAGGTTACAGGATGAACCACTGCCAGGTAACGCTCTACACACATCAGACACTGAAACAGAGGACGACCAGTGATGAATGGTCCAAAATTAAAACATTTAAATGTCTTGAGACTTGAAAACCAACGACCAAGTACATTGAACAAAATGTTCAGACAGCTGGGAATCTCACAAACAGAGAGATTGAGAATGAAGAACTCTGATGCAACTCCACTTCCTGTTCCTGTGATGATAAGCCATATTACAAAGGAGTGTGTAGGAAGACCAACCAAAAAATTTAAGCAGTACAGACAAAGATCCAGAATATTTATTAGCCCAATGAACAGGTTTGTGGAGAATGTAGATGCTTCAGGTGTGATGAAGTTTACCTGCTGTCCCACTTTAACAGAACAGAATAGCAAAAATAGGTTACACAACCTTCAAGCAAAACTTTGAATATATAAAAAGCTCAAAATGAGACTCATCTGTCATTTGTCTTAAGCTCACACAGTCTCAGGTTCACACAGAATACTCAAAATGAGTTGAATGAAGTTTAATATCGGGTCAACTGCAGAAATGGGGCCCATTAAATCTGTTGGTTTAGCATCATTAAACTAACAAACTTCACATTGGCTGATTTAAATTAAACTAAATGCAATCAAAAATGTCAAATTTGAAAAGCATTGTATTATATATTTCTTAAATCCAATTTACCAAAATGCAAAAAAAACAAAAAAAAAAACACTTTCAATTTCAAATATTCAATGAATAATTGTAGAGTACTTTCCCTATGTTTAAATAGACAATTTAATGTGTTTTTAAGAGGAGTTTATTACCTGAAGAGTGAATGTCCAATCTCTCTGGATGTGTATAAATCTCTGTGCTGTTTTGAATAGGCACAAGAATATATGTGTATGACTTTATCTATTTCATGTCACATAAAACATGGCACATTCAAATATATAAGTAAACAAATGTTAGGTTAAAAAAGACAGTCATTTATCTAACTTAGCATTTGACTGGACTGACACTGACTGACTTGAATTAAAAATTGTTCATAATTTCCTTTTTTTTTTTAAAACTGATTCATATTTTACTAAGTGTGGCGGAGCGGAATAAGATTTTAATAAACAGATTCAGCATTTTGTGATAATTGTCGACTACGCCACCCTGAACAAACCAGGGAATATCAAAATAGCTCAGCAATTAACACTAGGTCACACAGGTTCATATGCGCCAGGAAGGTCAGAGACATGAGTACAAGCAATTATTATAAAAAGTCTTTATTGATGTACAAAAATAGTTAAAACATTATATTCTTTAAAAGGGTGCTTAGCGCTAAATTTACAATTGATGGCAATTTGCAAGAAAGGTGATAACATAGGGCAGTATGAAATGGCAAACACCAATACAGTCCTCTACACACAAGGATATGAGGAATCTCAAGAAGAATCTTTAAACCTAACTCACACCAAAATTAGACAGAAATAATTTAACCAAACTTAGATAGCAAAAATAACAAGTTGAACAAGATGTGTATCTGTTGAACTAAAGAAAAAATAAATAAATTGCAAGATAGAGCTGGTGCAGCACACACACACACACACACACACACAACTGGTTCTCGTACAACTAGCAGTCAGTCCCAGTTTATAGCATTTTCTATCACCCTAAAAGGAACCAGACGATACAAATCCTGTTAATTTGTTGCTGGCTCACGGCGCTGTCACAGCAGCTCAACCTCTAATCCTGTGTATAGAATATGTATAGTAAGAATATGAGGGGATATGACAGATCTAGCCAATAAGAATATACATTACATCATATAGAAAATTCATTGTATAACAAGTCCATATGTGGTCAGTTTCTGCTAGATCTCCACACATACATTTGGATCCAGAAAGGTCCTTCAATGCTTTAGAATAGGGTAGAAGACCCTTCCTCCCTTCGAACATAGAGGTCCACATAATGAACAACAGATGTTGCCAGTACATTCATATAGAACAAAGAAATCCTATACTGCATGCTTGTACACTGTATACTGTTGGACTAGTTAAACTAGAACTTCTAACAATGGGCTAAAATATAATCAGTCTCATCACAGTGAAGAAGAAAATATCATCTGAAGAGGGAATGCTAAGTTTTTCTTAATAAATCTGAAATCGGCGTACAGGTGTGATGCAGTGAACACCTGACATGCATTTTTTTTTTTAAGTGTTGAATTTAAATAAGTTGAGATTTCAAGTCCAATTAAATAATCGTCATAATGGAAAATATTAATAGTGGGTGTTGATGTGATTTCTTGCAGTGGTTCTCAACCAGGGGGCTGGGGCCTACTAGGCACCTCAAAAATCTAAAAACTGTAAGACTTGATTTCCCTGCTAAGACAAAAGCTGAGATAAAACTCACCCTACAATAAAGCAATGAAACGCACCCTGGAGAGAAGACCTTAAAGAAAGAGCACAGGACATTGTCTTGTCCAAACTTTTCTCCTTCCTTATCTGTGCACCCCCCTCTCCCTCCTCCCTTGTTTCCCCCTGATTCAAGTGAATCTATTGTTGCTTCCCTTTTATGTTTGGTATCATTTTAAATGTCTCAGTGTGATTGGTAAAATGGTCTTAATTTCATTGCAATCATTGGTATTATGAGAAAGATTGAAAACGTCTTGGGTTATGGCTGTAACTCTTGTTCCCTGAGAATGGAACGAGACACTGCGCTGACTACGACACTTTGGGGAATGCCCTTAGCGTAACGCATCTGAAGTATGCTTTAAACTAGATGTACCGCATGGCGGTACAAAATATGACCGCCGCTCAGGCCTGTACTGGCTTTCCACAAAAATAAATGACGTGGAGCAATTTGGCTGTATTGCGTGTTTATATATATACCTAAAAAAAGTAGTAGTATGTGCATGTCTGTCTGTCTGTGTGTGTGTGTGTGTGTGTGTGTGTGTGTGTGTGTGTGTGTGTGTGTGTGTGTGTGTTTGTGTATGTGTGTGTCTGTGTGTGTGTGTGTCTGTGCGTGTATGTATGCGTGCGTACATGTGTGTGCGCGTGTGTGTTTGTGTGTGTGTGTCTGTGCATGTGGATTTGTATGTGTGTGTATGGGTGTGTGTCTGTGCGTGTGGATGTCAGTGTGTGTGCATGCTTGCGTTTGTTTGTATTCCTGCATGTGTGTGTGTGACAGTATCATCCTAAACCAGCAACCCTTCGCTCAACACCACCATCTACAGGCCGATGAGTGTACAGTCACTAAATGTGCACATAAATGAATTTATTTTATACCCCCCCATGGATGAAATTCTACGAAACTTAGCATACCCCCAGGATGTCAAGTTAATCATACACATGAAATATGGTGCAGTTCTGAACATCTCAACTGAAGATAGGGGCGATTAAAGCAGAATAATATTGCATTTTCATTATTTATGGGAGGGGCGCAAATCACAAATGAGTGATTATGGGCTAGGTTGATGTGGGCCCTTAAGACCAACATACCATAAACATTTCTTCATCCTCTGTGCCACGGTTCAGGTAGTTATTTAGGAAAAACTGCATTTTTTGGGTTTGGGGGGGCCCAGCGCGGGGCGGGGAGTGGCCCCCGGGGACCAAACGAAATTTTTCCGTAAAAGTCTAGTGGGGCTACATGCCCACCAAATTTCATGTTCCCCGGTGTTTCGGTGTCCCTGGTATTGTTGACGAAAAATTCAGTAGATGACAAAAAAAAACAAAAAAAAACTTTGACAATCCCTATATGACCGCTTTCGCTAGCTACGCTAGCGGCGGTCATAATTAATCCAATCCTGATTGGTGCTGCGTCATGATGTAACATGTGAAGGCATACATGGAAGCTACTAAGGGACGCCGGCACACAACAGAGTTAGCTTCTGCGATGAAGCAAGTCGCTCCCAGGCAGGGGAAGGCATGGCGGAGGGACGCAGTGTTTCGTTCCCTTCTCAGGGAACAAGGGTTACAGTCGTAACCCGAGATGTTCTCTTTCGAAGGAACTCGAACTGCGTCGACTACGACACTTTGGGGAATGAGTGCCCACTATGCCACAATGAGCCCTGCCTGTCCCAGTGTGAAGCTGAGCACAGGCACACTTAGGATGAGAGCACTAGAGTGCCTGGCATAGAAGGAATGTCCAGGCTATAAAATCGGATACAAGTATGAGGGGTGGCCCATCCTGCTGCATCGCACACTTCTTGGATCGGGGCCCCTGAAAGGAGGGCTCTAGGGGACGCCATGCCTCTGGTTGAATGAGCCCTCACGGCCAAAGGTGAAGGCAAGTTGCGCACCTGATAGTCCATAGAGATAGCCTGAACGACCAGTTACTGATGGTCTGTTTGGATGCGGGAAGCCCCTTCTTGGGCGACCCAAAGCACACCAGCAACTGGTCTGACTTCCGCCATGAAGAAGACCTCTGGACATAAATCTTGAGAGCTCTGACAGGGCAGAGCAAATTAAGTCTTTATTCATCCGCCGTCACGTGAGGTGGAGGATTAAAAGCCTGCAGAACCGTAGGCCGTGCCACATTAGATGGCACTTTAGGCACATAGCCCGACCTGGGATGCAAGATAGACTTAATGTTGACTGCCTGCGTGACACACGCGTCTGGGCGCAGCTCGAGACGCGCGGAAAACGTGTGCATGCTAGAAATAGAACCGACGCCTATTTTTCACGCGACACGCAAGCGTGTTGGAAGCGTTTCCAGGCAAAATAGAATAGGAAAAGATGTTTCTATGTCATTTTGACACGAATACATATTAATAAATGACATTTTGATGTTTGAAAGTTTTGACATTAATACAATATAAATGTAATTTAAAAAAATATTATCGATTTTCAAATATTGCACCTCTCAATACAGAACGAATTATTCTGTAGCCTATTTTGCCGTCAACACTGCCTACGTTGTCTTTGCTGCTATATATTTATGTTTAACATGATGAAGTATAGGCCTTCCACAACTCTCTCGCCACATGTCAAATATATCACCAATGAGGCTTATCATATGTTACCAATATTAAACATTGTTTAATATAATCGCTGTTCATATTTTTATTCAAAGTTCAGAATCAAGATAAAGCTCTTATGTTTCTTATGATAAATGAGATAATGCTGCTAAATTTATAAAAAAATGTACCTTGAATGTCATTGCTCTAATTTATTTTTGATATTTTGATATTTCATATTTCATATTTTGTTCAAATTTTTTATATATCTGCTGCTCATTTATTAGTGTGTTATATGATTAGAATGTTGTCCCGGTTTTAAAATAAAGCACAGCAATGATATTTGAGAGTGTTTCTCCCTTTTCAGGAAAAGTATCGAAAAAGTATCGAAATCGCAATACTTGACTTGGTATCGGTATCGAAACAATAATTTTGGTATCGTGACAACACTACTCTCTACACATTCCACTTTAGGCCGTACAATCTCCTCGTGGAAGGAGCTCTGGAACTGAGTATGGTCTCAACCACTCCGGCCGACAGGCCAGCCTCTAGGTACTGAGCCCCCACAGAGGCCAGGCCCAAAGTTTCCACAGGTCTGGTCGAGGGTGAATATTAAGCCCCCGCCCAGTGGAAGCAGGTCCCTCCTCAGAGCGATCTGCCAAGGCTGGCCTGTCAGGAGTGCCATGATGTCTGAAAACCATACCCGGGTCGGCCAGTACGGGGCAACTAGAAGTAGGCTGATCCCGTCTCGAAGGACCCTCTCCAGAACTCCCGGGAGCAGAGCAATTGGGGGAAAAGTGTTCAGGTGTAGTCTCGGCCACGTCTGTACCATGGCATCCAAACCCAATGGGGCTGGATGGATGAGAGAAAACCACAGTGGACAGTGGGACGTCCCTCGAGACACTAACAAATCCACTTCCTCTGGGCTGAACCTCTCGCATATCAACTTCACCATATTGGTGTGAAGTCACCATTCCTCAGCCCCGTGCCTCAGCCCCTGCCTCGACAGGATGTCTGCTCTCTAATTCTGGTCCCCTGGGACGTGCATTGCTCTGAGAGATAACAGTTTCATCTGGGATCACAGGAGGATCTGATGCGCCAATCTGGATAGAGGGCGCAATCTCAGAACCCCCTGATGAATCACGTAGGAGATCACCGACACATTGTCTGCGTGGTGACCCCTGAGGTCTGGGAGGAAGCTCCTCAGAGCCCTGCTATCCATGACAGCGCCCCAGCCCGTCTGTCGAAGCGGCTTTCCAGCGACATGACGCTCCCAGCACGGGCCTTGGGACAGAAACCGAGCTTTTCTCCACATAGATAGGGAACGAAGGCATCCGCGCGTAACCCTGATCATGTAGAATGGGTTCCCCCTCAGGGAAAACCCCTTGGTTTTCAACCACCACTGCAGGGCCCTCATGTGCAGCAGGCCGAATGGAATGACGTTGGACGCTGCTGCCATGAGCCCTTACACTCTCTGAAAATATTTTACAGTGATGGCTTGGCCTAGCTTTATACTGGTCACCCAGTTTATGAATAAAGTGTGGGCTTTATAAATAATTTTGCATGGGTCAGAGCAGACATTATGTTTTCTGCCTTTTATGCAACATTGCATATTTATGCAGAATTTAGATGATTTCACAAAGCCATCTTAGCAGTATGTACATTGTACATACAGTTAACTACGTTGCACTCCCTTTAAATCATTTACAGGCATTTTTAGGTACTGTATTTTACCAAATAAAAAAGGCAACCTCACTGTTTTCCAACCCTGTTCCTGGAGGTACACCAAACACAACACATTTTCCAACTCTTCATAATCACATCTCAATCAATTCATCACCTCTTCAGTGGAGACTCCAAGACATATAGCAGTCAGAGGAGGGAGACTTCATCAAAAACGTGCAGTGCCGTTGTGCCTTCAGGGTTAGCAAACACTACATGTCTAAGTGAGGTTCAGAAAGAGTTTTGTGACAAGACTAAGAAAATGTTTCTTCTTTTTAGAAGAATTGAAAAATTATACATTCACAATACATTCATACACAGTGTTGTACATTGCCCTGCATATTTATTCCAGACTATATGGTTGTTGGGCTGGTGCACAGGGATTCCCAACCCTGAGTCCTGAAGTCACCCCAGCACCACACATTTTACATGTCTCTTTTGAATAAATTCCCTATTAATGAACTGATCTGAATCAGATGGTTTTGATTGAGGAGACATGCAGAATAAACAGAACAGACAGATAAACCCATAAAACATTACGTTTAACAGGTATATTAAAATCAGTCAATGACCAGTTAAAAAATAAATTAATAGGCTACCTTTCTTTTTTTAACCTTTCTTCTGTTTTTGATTTACACAAATAAAAAGATCAATGACTAACTTTGTATGCATCTAAATTATATATATATATATTACTAATAGTGTCTAGACTGTTGTACAACCCACAAAAACATGAAAACAGTGTTATGATCATATCCCAAATTAAAAAGGTACAATAGTAAAGATAATAGAATTTAGCCTAAGTGTTAATATCCAGAAGTTTATCCAGACGTTTATCCATTCGTACTTTATCCAGAGGCGTGGCAAAGTAAGAAAAATCCTTTCTCAGCTCCGTCGCCGCCACGCCGCCGCACACTTTGAGCGAAGCTCCAACACGTGACTGTGATGTCTAACGTCTCATATCTTACGTCTGACGCCTGAATACTATGGGATTTTGAATACTATCTGAATACTCCCATGTTTGCTTAGCGATCGCCAAAAAAGTGCATAAATCACACCTCATACCCTCTAACCATTTCAGAACTGGCTAGTTTGTGATCATGAGCGCACATTCGCGACGTGAGGTCTCAAAGCGATACCGGGTCCTTTAATGAAGGAATAATTGAAAGTATGGGATACTCAGAATAATCAAAGATTTAAATTTGAAATTGGAGTCAGATTAAGCGTAGAGCTAAAGTAATATTGAAACTAAATTCTAATAAATAAAGTGAACTTCACTGGAGCGTTGAAAAGACATAAACGCATTATACCTTCACCCACACCATTGGATTCCGTCGTTGGGCCAATGGGTGGCCCCTACAAAAAAACTAAACAACTTAATGTTTTATTGAAAATGAAAACACAAGGGTTTTCCAGCCCGGTTCAGAGAAAGAACAGGCTGAACAAAACCAGCCAAAATAAAACAATATATTCCAACTGTAAAAAGTTCCTCAATATAACTTTTTTGTCAGAATTAAAACCAAGCCTGAGACAATAAATGGCACTTAGATAAAAGCCATGCTCACAGTAGTTATAATAATAATTTGAAATGCTCTTCTCTTCATGTGGTTTTCTGTCATGATTCTGCCATCTAGTCTTTAATTTTCCCTGGTCTTGAGGCAGGATCATGACAGACCCATGTTAAATGTGTAAGCACATGGCCATTTGTTTGGGCTGTGTGCTTGCGTTGTCTAACCCCGCCCACTTGTTACCCTCGTTTAGTCATCATTGCTTTACCCTTGTCACCTGTTTCCCTCATTAGTTTCTCCCTATTTAATCCCCTTGTGTTTGCTGTCCTGGGCTGGTTCATTGTCATTCATTATGTGAAACCAACCGTGAGTAACCTGTTGAAAGTCTTGTGAAGAGTTTGATCCTGTCTTAGCTGTTAGTTTATTGTTCAGTTTTCTGTCTTAGTGTAGTCTTGTTAGTCTTATATAGTTGATCCTGTCTTGTTTTTCCCCCTCGTGGGTTTTGTTTTTCTGTAATAAACGTAGTTCACTTGAATACTGTCTGCATTTGGGTTCATCTCCTTGCACCATCATAACAGAATGAACCGGCCAACAAGGAGCCCAGCAGACAGAATGTCTTCCCTGTTTCCATGCCAGTCGGAGCACCACCGAACAAGCAACCCAGCTGACTTGCCTGTTTTCCCTACTCTGCAGCGGGAAGACCCCAAACGATGGTGGCAGTCAGTCATCGTCGACGCCCGGGAGGGCAAGCTTCCTTTCCCCCCCTCAGGGTAAGCTGACCCTGAGGAAGTACGCCCAGGTCGTAGAAAAAAGGAGGTTTTTATTGCCGGACGTCCTGGTCAATAGCTACCTCATCGTGGGTCTCAATGTCCCTCCCCCTCTCTCTGAACGTGAAGGACTGGTCAGCCGCCCGTTCCACAGTGTGGTGGAGAGTCTGTCTCGGAGGGAGCTGCAGGGTACTACAAGGTCTTCTCCCGCTACACTTCCTTTGATCCCTGAGGGTTGTCTGCTTGGGGACCAACCCAGTCCCGCCGCGACTCCTGAGACACCTTCCACGTCCATCAATCTTCATGGTAAGCGTGAGAGGCACCCGTCGTGGGAGTCAGCATCGGCGTCTTCCTGCCCGGAGTCCTCCTCGCCTGCGCTGAACTCCCCAGTTCCTGTAACGGTTCCTGCTTCACCTCCCTCTCCGGTCACCAGTCTGGCTACCGTCTCCGCTCCGCGACCCAGGAAGAGGAGGAGGAGGGGGGGAGCTTCTGGTTCTCCGTCTCTACCTCCTCCTGTGTCCGCGATGGCTCTCCAACCCGCCGCTGAAGTCAAAAGCGATGTTCCTGGCCCCGCTGCTGTAAGCGCGGTTCCGGTCTTGGCAACAGGAGACATAGTTCTACAGCCTGCTGCAGAATGCGCTGTATCCCAGTCGGCGGTGGGGAGATCCATTCCAGAGACTTGTATCGTGAATGTCGTCTCTGAGTCTTCAGTCATGTCTGCTGAAGAGAAGGCAGCGGCCGATTCCGCTGCAAAGGCTGTGATAGAGTTCCTTATCAGCTCGCCAGGAGATGCCAGTCATCATCGCTGCCAGAACCCTGTCTGAATATTTATCCCGTCTTGTCAGAATTCTTGATAGTCCTGTCTTATCCCCTAACCCTGTGTCCAAGTCTGCTGCAGAGAGCGCTGATCCCAGGCCAGCTGCAGAGAGCGCTGATCCCAGGCCAGCTGCAGAGAGCACTGTACCCAAGTCTGCTGTACCCAGGTCTGTTGCAGAGAAGGCTGTCTCCATGACTACTGCAGAGAACTTTGTTTCCGAGTCAGCAATGGAGATTGCTGGTTCCGAGTCTGCTTCGGAGAGTGAAGGTTCCAAGTCTGTTTTTGTAAACACGGATCCTGTCCCAGCTTCACAGTCAGCCGCAAGGCCTTTCTCCGCTCCCTTGCCACCTGCCACACCCCTTGTCTTCGACCGGCTGCACCGGTCTCCACTGTCACCCGACCTCTGTCTGTTTCCCCGGTCACCCCTGTCATGGCTCAACCTCGGACTGTTTCTCCCAAACCCATTTCCCACTCTACACCACCCAAACCCGCCCAGATCCCTCGTCCTAAGCCCTCGCCCCGTAAACCTAAGCCCACCAGTCCTCCTATTCACCCTGGACAATCCCCCATGAACTCTGTGTTTCCTCCTCCTCCTCTTCCTTGTTTATTATTTTTATTTTGTCACCCCAATCCTGTCATTGTGTATTTGTGTCTGCCTTTATTGTTATTTGTCATGTTTTGTTGGTTTGTGTCCTTGTCTCAGTCCGTCATGTCCCGTGTTTAGTGTCACCTTGGGGAGCGTCTGGTAGCCGCTCCTTAAGGTGGGGGTTCTGTCATGATTCTGCCATCTAGTCTTTAATTTTCCCTGGTCTTGAGGCAGGATCATGACAGACCCATGTTTTATGTGTAAGCACATGGCCATTTGTTTGGGCTGTGTGCTTGCGTTGTCTCGTCATGTAACCCCGCCCACTTGTTACCCTCGTTTAGTCATCATTGCTTTATCCTTGTCACCTGTTTCCCTCATTAGTTTCTCCCTATTTAATCCCCTTGTGTTTGCAGTCCTGGGCCGGTTCATTGTCATTCATTATGTGAAACCAACCGTGAGTAACCTGTTGAAAGTCTTGTGAAGAGTTTGATCCTGTCTTAGCTGTTAGTTTATTGTTCAGTTTTCTGTCTGAGTCTTAGTGTAGTCTTGTTAGTCTTATATAGTTGATCCTGTCTTGTTTTGCCCCCTCGTGGGTTTTGTTTTCCCTGTTTTTCTGTAATAAACGTAGTTCACTTGAATACTGTCCGTATTTGGGTTCATCTCCTTGCACCATCATAACATTTTCTTCTTTCTCTCTCCCTCTCTCTCCTGACTGCTTCAGAGCTCTGAGAACAGCCACAAGACAAAACAACTGGATGGAGAGGAGGAACAGCAGAGTGTAGAACCAAGTATAAATATAAAACAAGTCGTTTTTTTTTTTTTTTATCATGCAGACCAAACAGGATCCAAGAGTGATTATCCAGACCATAGTGCAGCAGATCACTCTATATCTGAGAGGTTTGAACTTCAGAAAGGTTAGGATGAACCACTGGAAAAAAATGGACAAGATAAGGTTGGAGTTTCATAATCATAGGAAAAAGTTTTTTTGGGTTCACCCAAAAAATTAAAAAAAAATTATAATAATTTACTTTCCTTCATGTCATTCCAAACCTGTATGAATTTCTTCCTTCTGTGGAACAAAATAGATATACTGTATATTTAAGTGTTTTTCAGCCCTTAACATTTTGCAATAAACCTAACAACCAAATTCTCCAAAGCTATCATTTTATTAAATATTTAACAACTTGATTTGTTTTAATTTATTTACTAACTAATTACACAATTTGTGTATATATGGCCAAAAATGGGTGTTCAAGCTCTTACACAATGTTTTGTTTATGAATTGTGTTTTGAGGAGAATTGTGCGGCTGTCAATCACCGCGCCGGTGTCGATACTGGCATTCACAATCACAGATTCTACTTTTTGGAAGTATGATCAACATAGGAATTTTCACCGGAAAATGGCGTCTGAACAAGTAACATTCACGTTTGTTCTGACCAACTAACGTTAAGGGGGAAAAAGCATTGCAGTAAATCGCCCTGATTAAATCGAACAATTGCTTATCTTATCACGTCAAACCGTGCAAATTATACTTTGTTCTCAAATTGTTAATGTTAACAACATCAGCATTGCGTGACTACATTTAATGACCTTCCGATATTTATCCTTGCCTGGGCATGGGCCTGGTTGCAGTCTCTTTTTTTTCTGTAGCCACTCCAAAGTCTTTTGAAACTTAATACGTTTATAAGAACCCAAATTAATAAGTTTAATTATATCAAGTGCTGTGAGAAAAGGCTATAAATCTCCACCTCCAACATCCTCACACGCAATATAGCCTACTAGCCGAGACACCTTCTTTATGTGTACAGATGTGACGTAATGATGCAAAGACATGCTCGAATTTCCCGTGGAAATCCACCAGTAGCCTACCACTGGAATTAAAAACATGATTACAAGCTTACTGTTTTGAATCGCACTACGGCAATCAGAGAGTTTCGAACACTGGCTGATTATGTACTTGCTCAACAATTTATTTTGGAAAATTTTTAACCCAAAAAAGTTACGGATTGGAGCTTTAAATAAAATATCCTAAATTGTGGAGGAAAATCTCTCTCTCTCTCTCTCTGTGTCAATTGCAATGTCATGTTTTTTTTTTATAAAAATGTTTTTGCATCATTTGATTAGATGACAAATCACAATGATTTCCATTCAAATTTGCTTACGGCTATGTATTTCATCACAATCATTACAAAGAAATGACAAGTAACACTTAATTAAATTTGACATTTTGAAGTAGAAAGACTAAACTAGTATTTTCTTGTAAAACATAATCATGTAGTCTTTGTTTTTATTTAGAACTTCAAATTGTTTTATTTATTTATTTTTACAAAGTGAGTGACATTGGCCCTCATTTATCATTCTTGCGTAGAAACGGGCGTATATGTTGGCGTAAGATTATGCTTACACTCCTCTCACCGCCTGATTTATGAAGCTGTGCGTACCAAATCCAGGTGTACGCAATACCTGCCCTTGATAAATGCCGCGGCTGAAAACGATCGTCATTAGAATAACACGCCCCTATATATTCATGTCTCCGCTTCCATAGATATCATATAAAGGCTAGATGTCTCGTCCGCGCTGCTGGCCAATGGAGCTCGACATCCGCACACGGCGGCCATCTTAAGACAGGGTGCTCGCTCACTCATAACATGGTGCATGTACTTTTAAATAACCATAACTTGCTCAATTTTCTACCGATTTTCAAACGGTTTGGTTTGTTATAAACGTCAGAGATGTAGCTATTATACTGCATACATATGAATAATTATGTTCAAAATGTTTAAGCATTCAGAATTATAGCCACGTTAATAACGTTTGTAAGAAACCAAACCGTTTGTAAATCCGTCCAGATTTCAGCGAGATAAGAGGATTTGTGTGCGTGCTGCTCACTCACCTTAATTCACAGAGCCCTGTCCTAAGATGGCCGCCGGTGATGCCGGAAGTGACTCCGCCTTAAGACATCTAGCCTTTATATGATATCTATGTCCGCTTCCCCCACGCCCTCATTTTACGCCATGGACACACGGAAGACGGCAAAGAAGAGAAACTTGGATGAGCAAATGACCTATCACAATGTATTATTTTACAGCATGTGTTTTGAAACAATTAGCATTTAATTTCGTATCACGTCACATGTATTGGGGTGTACAATAGTGATGATGATATGATGTGGTGGAGTACCATTCATTCACATTAATAATTGCATGACAATTTGTATTATTATTATTATTATTATTATTATTATTATTATTATGATTTTTATTATTAATGATGCTTATTGTTATTTAGAAGAAGAATGTCGTTATTATTATTATTTGTATTATTATTATTATTTAAAAGAAGAAGAATGTAATTTTTATTATTTTGTCAGTCTGAATAATTTTTTGGTCATTGAAAGCCTTTCATTACTGAACCCAGTCCGTGCGCACCTGCCGGGCCTAACCATCGTTTCAAAGAATAGTAGGCTACAACGGCGAGCGCGTCGATCATATCTTTTAGTTTGTCAGTGCGTTTTGTGGTGTTAGGAATTGTTTTTCTGCGCATTTCCGCACTAACTCAAAACGTGCGTACACCACCTCCTGAGCTGGCGTAGGATTTGAGCGTGCCGTACGCCAGCGTCCATATTGATAAATCTCAAAGTCACCGTGGTTTTGGGTGTACGCTGGAAATTTGGTGTACGCACTTTTGATAAATGAGGGCCATTGTCTCTGTAGGATCATATACAGGAAAAAAAATTGAAATAAAATACTATAAAATAATATTTCATTTATTTGGTGAGTAGGGGAGAGCGGGGCACAAAGTAACGCTTTTTGACTTTCTCAGTTTGTGTAAATCTACTTATGGTTCAGAGTATTTATTTTTTCCCACATTAATTTCCCACATGTCTAGTACAATTATGTGTTTTTGTTTTATTAATACAGTATGTACTTTTTTCTTGATACACCCCGAAAGAATGGAAGTGAAATGTGACAACATGCCCCATAGGTGGGGTACATTGTAACATGTGTGGGGCACATTGTAACATAACATATGACAGCTTAAATCTGATCTAATAAAAAATATATACAAAACAAACTAAAATATTTTCTAAATAAAATACAATTAAAAACTTTTTCATATAAAATAATGGCAATTTTTTATAATTAAATATAAACAAATTTTTGAGTTTTGACTACGAACACATGAAAAAAAAGCTATACAACATAGTTCAAAACAAATAAATAATTAGTAATTTCTGAACATTGACTCTTAGTCTTTATTCACCTTTTTCTCACGTTTTCTCAATAAAATTAATAAAAGTATAGAATATAATAGCATATTTCTAATAGGGGCACATTGTAACGCAGTGTTACAACATGCCCCCGCCTGCACAACTGGGATTTAAACCCTGCTAGTGTCTTCAGCTAGTTAGCGAAGCATTAAATAACTATCTCAACTGTTAAATAACTTCTTGGAGATTAAAATAATATCAGATTTGTCTTATTTTAAATAAACACAAAAAATAGAGATGAAAAATTAACTTAAGTAAGAAATTTACTATGGTTTAATAAATGTCTATGGATATCTTCCAAAAAAAAAAAAAAACGATTTTCCAGCTTAAGTAAAAAAATACAAATAAAAATAAACAACAAGGTTTAATAATGGTAATTTGAGGAAATTAAACAATTGAATGTTTTATGAAAAACAAGGGCAATAAAGTTTTCCAGTTCGGTGCAGATAGAGAACAGGCTGCACGAAACTAACAAGAACAAAACAAAAAAATACAGCAGACAAATGTTCATCAGAATATTGTTTTGTCAGAATAAAAGAGAATCCTGCAATAATAAATGGCACACACATAATAGCCATGCTCACAGAAATTATTAGAATGAGATGAAATGCTCTTCTCTTCATGTGGTTTTCCTCCTCTCTCTCTCTTCTCTCTCTTGGTCCTGACTGCTTCAGAGCTCTGAGAACAGCCACACAGCAGAACAACTGGATGGAGAGGAAGATGAGGAACTGAATCGAGTAGAAGCATACATAAATGTGACCTCTAGGGGGCGCTCCAACGCACAATTTGGATATTTAGAATAAAAAACCCAAAACCCACGCTCCCCTTTTAGATAATTAGGCAGGTTGTGTCCAATGAAGGAACAGAAATGGGACTGATGTACTCAATTGAAAAAATGTATTAAACACTCACAAATTGGCAATCAGGGCAGACAAATATTCCCTATAGGTAACAGTAAACAACTCTACAATAAATAGGTCACAGTGAATAAAAGCCTCATAGTAAATGAATTACAAGGTATAAAGTCTAACAATATCAAAACTACAGTGCATAAAGTCGAATAAATAGGTACTGTTCACAAAACACTGCAGAAACACTTCAAACCAATTCGGCCGTGCAAACATACACGAACACAGCATTTCACAGCATTTCACACTTCACTAGTGAACATTTCATCACAAAATAGACGCTGTTCCTAAAGGAGATATTGCTCAATGACCATAGGCCGAATGTTGGAAGTTATGACTGCCAAACAGAAAATAAGCAACATTTAAATGAACAGGCTACCACAAGCAGGGCTCCATCTTAAGCCCAACTAAGTCCGGGTCATCCAGAGGGTAGCCGCTCCCAAGGCGCACGCACACACACACACACACACACACACACACACACACACACACACACACACACACACACACACAAAGCGATACAGAATAAAACAGAATGATTAAGCTCAGGAAAAACAGTGGCTAGTGACCGACGTAGACAATCCTCCTGTAAATCACAAGCATAAGTGGTTTATGATGCTATGACAATTTAAAACAATAACAAATCTCTAATTGGAAGATTAAAACAGGAAAAGGACCAAACTTACGTTTTTCTTTGAATCAAAGCCGTATGCCCCGTAGCAATACAATTAAGTGGTGTGGATGACAAATAATTGTGCACACTCTCATCAGTGTTGTTTCTATTCATAGGTAAAATTAACAAGAGAATAATCAGTGCTAAACCTTATACATTGTATCTAAAAGAAAAAGAGTCAGTGACTTACATTACTGCAACTCTTATGGGATCACTACTCATTATTATGAAAGCAAGTTTCTGTAAGCTCGTCACTGCTGGTACCATTGACTGGACACCATAACCGCAGACGCCAGACAGAGCTACAAACAAACGAACGAACAATGAGCCGCGTTAAACAGTCCAATGAATTTAATAAAATAGGCATGGACTTCCCAAAAAGACTTGCATTACTTACGTTGCTGCAAAACCTGTGTAAGAGGACTACTCGCTATTATGAAAGCAAGTTTCTGTAGGCTCGTAACTGCCGGTACCATTTACTGGACACCATAAACGCAGGCGCTGGTACCATTGACTGGACACCATAAGCGCAGACGCCCAACCGAGGTTCTCCCCTTCACACAGCCGATACACCAAGAGACTCACTCTTCACTCACGCCGCACCATTTTCCTGTTCATCTCAACACCTTTAAAGGGGATGCGTCGCTTACGCCACCTGATCCAAATAATCAGCCGGCCTTAAAGGTACACTTCCCAACTCAACCACCTGGCCCGCTACATAAATATAAAAATTAAATGAGACTAAACGAAACATGAAACACAAACAGGATCCAAGAGTGATTATCCAGACTGCAGTGCAGCAGATCACTCTATATCTGAGAGGTTTGTACTTCAGAAAGGTTACAGGATGAACCACTGCCAGGTAACGCTCAACACAGATCAGACACTGAAACGAAGGACGACCAGTGATAACAAGTCATATTAAAAGCCATGTTAATGCTTCAAATCTTGAAAACCATGGAAGAGTACAGACTAGTGAAGAGAGCAAGGAATTGAGGCTGTAAACAATCTCACAAACAGACAAATTGAGTCTGAAGAATTCAGGAGTGTTAGGACCTATAAAACATAGGAGTGTGTAGGAAAACCAAACAGGAAATTGATGCTGTACACACATAAGTCCAGAATGGTCACTGCTTCAAAGGATTGAGTTGTTAAGTTTGTAGATGTTCCAGATAGGGTGAAGTTCACTGTAGAGCTGTTCATCTCTGTGTGTGGGGAGGCACAGAAATCATCTCGTTACGTATGGTAACCCTCGTTCTCTGAAGGAGGGAACCGACTGAAATGGGATCTTCGCAAAGAGACCAATCTACTTTGAGAGAAACGAAATAAGCCAAGGCACATTGGCATGCGATAATTGTGCCAGCTGCTTCTATCACGCAGCGTGGGTATATAATGAGCAGAAGGTGCAACGCATCTTTGGTTTTCACTGAGGAGCTGAGCCAGAGACCCGGCCGTGCAGCGATGGTAAAACAACATGGCGACGAGACAAACGTCTCCGTTCCCTTCTTCAGGGAACGAGGGTTACCATATGTAACCGAGACGTTCCCTTTCTGTCTGTCATTCCTACGGTTCATCGGAGGGAACCGACTGAAATGGGATCCCTACCAACATGCCATGTCGTTGGTCCTTCCAGTGGCCCTGCATAAGCCTCATTTCTCTCCATCTGTTAGGGACAGAAGCTTATGCGGGGAGTCCCGGCCACTGATGTGCCACAAGACCCACTCAGTAAGAACATTGGATAACACTGGGAAAACGTGCCCTATCCAGTGGAAGGGGATGCTGCAGAAGCTACGACCTACCTGGAGGGCGGTAACATGTGGAGAATACACATGTGGACAAGCCAAGCGGCGTAGTACAACATATGGAAGTCTCTGGAGTGGTTCCAGCCTAATCCTAGGGGGGAAGCAGCCCGGCAGAGATGGCAGAGCGGGCTCTACCAAGAGAAAGACACTGGCTAGCCGACAGGGTAGCAGTACCGTGGAAGAATACACATATGGGATCGCCGCAGGAACCACTACATATGGACACCTAGCCTAGCACAGGTTCTTCAATGCATACAAGTGTTAGGCCTGGCGTCAGACGCTCCTCAACGTCTGACTGCCTTAGGGGTGACAGAGGAACTTAACAGGGTGAGCCGTTTCCGGGGAGCACACTGGGGCAATAGACGCACATATCTGGCCGATCAGACGAGAATGGCGTAGCAAGCTGACACTTGAGCATGCCTAGGATGTGAATGGCACGAAGCGACCTCAGATGCTTCATGAGTTGCGACATGCGACAGGAGCGCAGACCACCTTGTCAGTTGATGTACACAGCAGTCGCAGTGCTTTCCGTACGGACCAGTACATACTGACTTACCTTGAAGCGGCCAAGTGCAAGACGTACTGCAACCAACTCAAGGCAGTTGACATGCCAATGCAGCTGGGGCGCAGCCCACAGACCCGAAGCTGCATGCCCATTGTACGTTGCCCCCCAGCCGGTGGCAGAAGTATCCTTGAAGACCACAGGACACTTTTTCTAGGGGAACACCTGCCCGTAGAAACGAAGGGTCCGACCACGGGCTGAAGGTTTGGCGACAGTACGGGGTAATGGAAACCCAGTACGTGCCACTCTGCCACGCCCATCTCGGGACCCAGCCTGAAGCCAATGTTGAAGCGGCCTCACATAAAGCAACCCAAGCAGCATTACTGCGGATGCCATATGCCCCAGGAGCCTCTGAAAAAGTTTCAGTGGGGCCACTGTTCTGCGTTTGAACGAATTCAAGCAGTTCAACACCGACTGGACGTGCTCCAACGGCAAAGGGCGCTGTTTGGTTGACCGAGTCCAGCGCCATACCGAGATAAGAGAACCTCTGCGCAGGAGGTTGACCTGAAGCCCCAACAGGCTGACGAAAGCAAAGTGCAAGAAGGGCCTGTGTCAAGAAAGAATCAAGACGTGAAAATATGCGTCCTTCAGGTCAGTCGCTGCAAACCAATCTTGGGAATGGATGCATTGGAAAATCCGTTTCTGCGTGAGTATTTTGAATGGGAGCTTGTGCAGGTCCCGATTCAAAACTCACAGGTCCAGGATTGGCCGTAACCCACCGCCTTTCTTGAGTACAATGAAGTAGAATCCTGTAAAATCCTGACTTCATATCGGCTGGAAGGACCCAGGGCCGGCGCGTCCATATAGGCGAACTAGGCAATTGCCTAGAGCGGCACTTTTGTAAGGGCGGCAAAATGTGTGCCAATCGGGAATGAACAATTCACAAAATAGGCTATATGATTTGCTGAGCTGCCGCTGCGCCGCCCCGCCCCCTGCTCTCACGAGTCATGACTCATGACTGAGTGATGGGAAGTTCGGATCATTTTACTGACTCTCTTGTTCGATCTCGTTCATAAAAATGAACGAATCTTTATTTGAGTCATTTCGTTAATTTAAATGATGTTTTATAAACAAAGTTCGGGAGGAGCACGTTCAAATAATCAATCCAATCTACTCGTCATCAAACAATTATGTCTACCCTAATCAGCATGACAAGAAGTATATATATATATCCACACTGTCAACTCACCTAATATTCCTTGACAGTTTTCCAGCATCCCTCCACCACCTCGACTCCTCACTCTTGGCTTAATCTTTTACAGCCAGGAATACGGGGGGAGTACTCTGGGTTCGGGCCGAATACCGAGCCCGGAGCCCTCTCCTCGGACAGCACGCCAAATACGCATTTATTCTATCTAACTTACAGTATTTGTAAGTGTGAACTAGTGAAGTGGCTTTAAATGTTACACAGCCAAAATCCCCGATCACATCCACCTACGCATATAGTATATGTATATATTTGCTTCCTCTTGGCCTAAAGTGTTCCTGCAACGGGAGTGTTCTCTGGCTAGAGCGCAGAACAGCGTAGTTTGTATGGACAGAAGTGCATGCCTGAGTTTTGGGTTAAGCTGCGTTGCTTTGACATTGTGGAAAATATAACAATAGAAACAAAATATAGGCTATTAGCCTTTTTACCCATTATTATCAATCTAAATTAATCTCGATTTTAATTTAACTTAATTTCGTTTTTCTTTATGTAAATTTCGTTTTTCTTTATTTAAATTTCGTTTTACTTTATTTAAATTTCGTTTTTTCTTTATTTAAATTTTAAATGTTGTTTTTTCTTTATTTAAATGTTTTTTTTTCTTTATTTAAATTTCGTTTTTTCTTTATTTAAATTTTACATTTAGTTTTTTTCTTTATTTAAATTTTGTTTTTCTTTATTGAAATTTTGTTTTTCTTCATTTAAATCTACCCTTTACTGTGTCAGTAATTTGTTAGTCAGAAAAATATAGACTACCTTAAAGTATTGCTTAATTTAACAGACATGTGTGTGTGCGTTTTATATTGCTAGTGCAGCGTGCGTCAAGTATATAAGCCCTGCCCGCTTGAGGTGCGCCGCTTCCCGCTCGCGGTGTTCTGTAGTTTACTAAAAGTTTATTAATTCTGAACGTGTCGTGTCTCGCGTGTCCATCTATATTGCACCACCAAATGCTACACTGCACTCCCTTGTGAAGTCGATTGGATGAACGGTTCTCGAAATAATCAAAATGCAAACGGACAGACACATAGGCTACGTTCACACTGCAGGGCTTAATGCTCAATTCCGATTTTTTGAAAAAATTAGATTTTTTTGCAAGGCCGTTCACATTTCCAATTAAATGCGACCTTTTGTGATCTCCTGTGTGAACGTGAAATGACCCAGAAGTGACTCGCATGCGCAGAAGAGTACTCAACGGTCAACGACGTCACTTTTTGTTTGCGGAAGTAGCTAAACTTTAACTGTGATTCTCTCTCACACACACACACACACACACACACGAGCGCGCGCAGCGACCGTTACACAAGAGCCAGACAGCAGCCGCTGACCTATCTAATATCAGATTCAGCACAAATAAGTTAACATAACGTATATATAATGGCCGTGGGCTTTTAAAAAAAATTTTTTTAATTAACGGGCTCGTCGAGGTCGACCCGTTCGGCAGATTTACCTCAGCTCGACGAATATGCAGTCCGTTTTCAAACCGACGACTACTTCAACGCAGGATTATGACGTTTTTCGCGTATCAATGACGTGCGGGTCGGATAAATGCGACCTGGCCGTTCAGACTGAAGTCGCATTTGAAAAGATCGGATATGTATCAGATTTGGGACCACATACCCAAGTGGCCTGGGTCGCATTTGAAAAGATCGGATCTGTGTCGTTCAGACTGTCATGAAAAGATCAGATACAGGTCGCATAGGGGCAAAAAAATCGGAATTGGGTCGTTTCAGCCTGCAGTGTGAACGTAGCCATAGAGATTCCTGCCTTAATTAGAGAGAAGAATATGTTCAGCACCCTCTCGAAGCTTTGAATATTCGATGTTCATTACTACCGCAGCTTCGAAGCTCAAAAAATGGTATTCGGACCAGCCCTAGGGGCGGCACAAATGTTTTTCGCCTAGAGCGGCAGAAGTGCACGCGCCGGCCCTGGAAGGACCGGCTCGATCATGTCCTTCACCAGTAGGACTTCGATCTCTGACAGTTCGGGGGGGGCAAACTGAATCGCATAGCCGAGTCTGATAGTGTGGCTGAGCCAGCGGGACGGTCTGGGGAGCTCTAGAAACGGAACTACAGACGTACCCACGGCGGGGCAGAGAAGTGGAGGGCAGGGACCCGACTCGGGATGCTGTGAAGTGGGATCTGGGTGTGCGGTGCAACACTCACCTGGCTCCACGGTTGGACAGAAGACGCGTGAGAAGGCTGAATTGCGTTCTCGAAACGCATGCTGTGGTCCGCTGGCGACTGAAGGGGATGAGAGTTCCGAGGTTTTGTAACGGTGCACACTGTCAACCTAGCCTTCTTTTGAATAGGGGAAAGAGAGTGACGAGTGATAGCGTCGTGCACTGTCATTCTCACCCTCTTGCCAAGAGGGGAAAGAGTGCTGCGAGGCATAGCATCACAAGCTGCAATTTTGGTTCTCTTGGGGAGAGGGGAATGAGAGCGGCGAGGCATGGTGGTGCACTCTGTCGTCTCCATCCTCGTGGCACCCAGAGATTTCAGAAACTGCACTTTATTGAAGGTGTGGGTACCGCTGTCTGAGCTTTTGTTAAAAAACAAATTTGCGTGACAACCCGCGCAATCAGCCGGCAGCTGAACGGCACACAGCGAGATGAACGCTCAAGCCCTTGCGAGAGAGGCAAGACAAACAGCGTGCCGACGTGGTCATGCTCTCCTGAGAGAACATGAACCACCAACAGACGCAGTTTTAACATGCTTAAGCCCAGGCATGTGAGACAGTGATTGTAGCCGTCACACGAGGATAGGAAACTACCGCATCCAGAACACACGAGTGGAATGTCACCCTCGTGTAAGCTCTTTTAGGAAAATTAGCTCTCTCTTGTGCTGAAGCGTACAGGAGGATGTCTGCGCCCAACAGCAGGAATAGTGCAATCCGCTGAGGCACTCAACCGAACCGCCACGCTCAGAGCTGAGAAAACAGCTGTTTTTTGTTTTTGTTTTTCTGAGGTGATCCTGCTGCAGAGCGCAGTGACACCAACACAAAGGAGAGGGCTTCTTCCAAAAAGAACACTCGAAAAGTTGTCTCTTCTTTAGAAGTAAGACTGCTGGAACAGATCATGAATAAGCTCGGCTCCGAAGCAAATTCAAAGATGCGTTGAACCTTCTGCTCATTATATACCCGCGCTGCGGGATTTGTTTAGTTTCTCTCGAAGTAGATTGGTCTCTCTGCGAAGATCCCATTTCAGTCACCGACAGAAAGGGAACTCAACTTTCAACTTTTCATATGCAAATACATCACATATAACAATAATATACATCAATAATATACATCAACCAAACATTTTTGTCAGCCAAACATAACTTTGCATGTATTTACACTGTTTTGTTTTGAAAGACTTTTTGAAAGGCCGGGTTTTATGGCCTGCTGCAAACAAGGAGACCGAGTGGCGGCAGTTTGACGAGGATGTTGAGGCTACTCTAGAAGCATCATGCAGAGGAGGAGTTGATCAGTGACTGCAGTTGATGAGTACACTAATCATCAGCATCGGTGCAGAGAGATTTGGCATCAAAGTACCGAAGGCTCAGAACATCGCTAGGCCAAACCGGCGTGAGACCAAGATCTCCCAGCTCAGGAAAGAGCTGAAGGCCCTAAACCGTCAGTATAAGAGGGCGAGCGAGGAGGAAAAGCCAGCCCTGACAGAGCTCCGGGACATCCTGAGGCAGAAGCTCATCTCTCTACGGCGGGCTGAGAGGCACAGGAGGAAAGGCAGAGAGAGAGCTCGCAAGCGAATGGCCTTCGTTGCAAATCCCTTTAGCTTTATTAAGCAGCTGCTAGGGCAGAAGCGGAGTGGGACCCTGCGATGCCCAAAGGAGGAGATCAATCAGCACCTCAGTGACAAATACAGCGACAGCAGGAGAGAGGAGAATCTGCCCACCTGCAGAGAGCTACCCACACCACAAGAACTCTCCTTCCAGTTTAACATCAAGGAGCCCACCTTGGCAGAGGTCAGGAACATCGTACGAGCTGCACGTACCAGCGCAGCTCCAGGCCCAAGTGGAGTGCCATACAAAGTCTATAAATATTGCCCGAGACTCCTAGAGAGGCTGTGGAGACTCATCAGGGTAGTATGGTGGAGGGGGAAGGTGGCCCAGCAATGGCGTCACGCAGAGGGTGTTTGGATACCAAAGGAGGAGAACGCGAGTGACATCACGCAGTTCCGCACCATCTCTCTGCTCAGTGTGGAAGGCAAAATCTTTTTCAAGATTCTTGCCAACAGGTTATCTGAGTATCTCCTGAGGAATTCCTACATTGACACCTCGGTGCAGAAGGGCAGAGTCCCAGGCATGCCGGGCTGTTTGGAACACACAGGAGTGATCACCCAGTTGATCCGGGAGGTGAGAGAAAATCGAGGAGACCTGGCAGTCCTCTGGCTTGACCTGGCCGACGCCTACGGATCAATTCCATACAAGCTGGTGACAACAGCTCTGACGATACACCACATTCCTGAGAAGATCACAGAACTCATAAGGGACTACTACAGTAGTTTCAGCCTGAGATTCACCTCTGGAACAGTAACATCTGCGGGGCACCGCCTAGAGAAGGGCATTTTCACAGGCTGCACCATATCAGTGGTATTGTTTGCCCTAGCGATGAGCATGCTGGTCAAGGCTGCTGAGGTGGAATGTAGGGGCCAACCGCCAATCCGAGCCTACATGGACGATCTGACTGTCACATCAACATCAGTGACAGGGTGCAGGTGGCTCCTCCGCGGTCTGGAAAGGATCACGGCATGGGCAAGAATGATGTTCAAGCCAGCCAAGTCCAGATCCTTGGTCCTGAGAAAGGGGAGAGTGGAGGACAAACACCGTTTTTATGTGGATGGAGTCACTATTCCAACAGTGTCAGAGAAGCCCGTGAAGAGCCTAGGGAAGATCTTCGACAGCACCCTGAAGGACAAGGCAGCGGTGGAGGCAGCCCACATGGAGCTGAAGACTTGGCTATCAGCAGTGGACAAGTCCGGTCTTCCGGGGAAGATCAAGGCATGGATATACCAGCATGGTATCCTGCCAAGACTCCTGTGGCCACTACTGATTTACGAAGTCCCAGTATCCATAGTGGAGGGCTTTGAACGTAATGTCAGCCAATACCTGCGTAGATGGCTGGGTCTGCCGAAGAGCCTGAGCAGCATTGCTCTGTATGGGCACAACAACAAGTTGCAGCTGCCTTTTACTGGCCTGACCGAGGAGTTCAAAGTCACTAGAGCCAGGGAGGTGTTGCTTTACAGAGACTCGGCTGACACCAGAGTCTCTTCCGCCGGCATCACGGTCAGAACTGGGAGGAAATGGCGGGCGCAAGAGGCAGTCGACCAGGCAGAAGCGAGACTGAGACATAGTGTCTTAGTTGGCTCTGTGGCAGTGGGAAGAGCAGGTCTAGGTAGCCACACAAAACCACGCTACGACAAAGCCCAAGGACGAGAGAGACGCCAGATGGTGCAGGGAGAGATTTGTGCTGAGGTGGAGGAGGAGCGCCTAAGTAGGACCGTGGCAATGCGCCAACAAGGAGCCTTGGTCAATTGGAATCATGCAGCTGCCCGGAAGATCACCTGGACAGAACTATGGAAGTCTGAACCCATAAGACTTAAGTTCCTGATTCAGTCGGTGTATGATGTTCTCCCAAGTCCATCTAACCTTCACATCTGGGGCCTAGCAGAAACACCAACATGCCCTCTGTGCCCGGCTCATGGTTCCCTGGAGCACATCCTGAGTTGCTGCCCTAAAGCACTAGGAGAGGGGAGGTACACGTGGCGTCAACATCAAGTCCCAGAGAGCCATAATATCTCCTTTGTTAGGGCAGGGGAGAAACCTCAGGGAGAACGTAAGGCCTCAACTGGACTGCTAGCCACGGCCCGTGACTGGCAGTTGCATGCAGACCTTGGGAGGCAGTTAAAGTTCCCAGAGCACATAATAAGGACGTCACTGAGGCCAGATCTGGTCTTAACATCTGACTCAACAAAGCAAGTTGTGTTAGTGGAGCTTACTGTCCCCTGGGAGGACAGGATGGAGGAGGCTTTCGAAAGGAAGAAGGCCAAATATCTTGAGCTGGTTGAGGCATGCAGAGGGAGTGGATGGAGGGCCCGCTGTGAGCCAATAGAAGTGGGCTGCAGGGCCTTTCTAAGTCAATCTGTGCATCGGGCATTCAGGCTCCTTGGCATCAGAGGGTTGTGTGAAAGAAGAGCCACTAAAAACATCAGTGAGGCCGCCGAAAAAGCCTCAAGGTGGTTATGGATCAAAAGGGGAGAAGTATGGAGTAGCGCGCTGCTTGGACACAAACCGGGGCCTGATCAACCCCGGTTGGGTCGCCCAGGTGAGGGTGTCTGAAGATCAAAGACCCGAAACCCCCTAGGACCCTGGGTCCTTCACTGAAGATGTGTCCAAGCTGCACCTTTAAGGTGTTTCAAAATCTTCATGAGCATGATTTGTTTATTTTTGCTTTATGATTTATTACAGAATTTGTGTAAACATGGCTGAAAATGGATGTTCCCAAGCTCAATTTTTGAAGAACAAATAAATAATAAAGTAACATGCCATGAATGATCTTCATGGTCTGAATAAAATGCAGAGTTTTGCAAAGCATTCTAACTGATTTCAACAAAAAGTTTTTTAGCTTCATTATAACAGAACAAAATATCTCTGACTCTCAGGAAAATGTTTAAGTTGAATTAAGTGTTGTATGTGCTGTAGTAGTTCAGTGGAAGGGTCATCCTCAGGAAAGGGCCCCATAATATCGGTTGTTTTAACATTTTAAAGTGAACAAACATCACATTTCATTTCAGACTGTGAAACAAAGTCAAAAGTCAACAAAAGTAGCCTGATTTAAATTATTTAAAGTGATTTCAGTCCAACTAACCTAAACAATTGCCTCAAAATCAGATATGACTCTAATAATAATAACAATCTAGATTATATAAATTATATATCTCCTAAAGTTTATATAGTTTATAAGAGTTTATCACCTGAAGAGTGAATGTCCAGTCTCTCCGGATGTGTATAAATCTCTGTGCTGTGTTTAGCAGACTGACTTCACAGCTCTTACAAGAATATATGAATGAGTTTATTTGCTAAACTCACATAAAACACAATATGCAAATATTGAAAGCAAACAAATATATAATTCTCAGATTAAGATGAATGATTTGAAATTTGTTCGGAAAACATTTACTGTACATGTTTGACACTTATCTTCAATGTATACAGCATGATTGTTTTGATTTAGTTTTGTTTTCTAAAGAATTAAATATAGCACACAACACAGAACATACTACATAAAACAAGGTGTATTATTATATTTTGATTTAAACATGAGAGTGACATTTGAAGAAATTGTCACATGATAAGAGAAGGCTCAGAAGTTTAAGGCAATTTTGCAACCCTCGATATGGAAAAGGTCAGACTTGGTCATTTGTGTTCCATTGGACAAACAAATGGCAGACTGGTTACAACCACAGTAAATAGTAAAAACATAAATTGACTTAATGTGTAAAGATATCAAAAGTAAATTAAAAAAATTAAGTTTGTGTTTAAATTCTAAGCCTCTCTACACAGTATGATTTAAGAATATCTTTCAGATGCTATGAGCAAAAGAGACAGAACAGTTTTCCAGTGCGGTGCAGAAAAAGAACTGGTGGAACAAAACCGGCCAGCACCTAACAAATCACACCAGGGACCCAAAGAGGCTAAATAAACTGTTCCATCAAAATGTCAAAGAATCCAGCCACAATAAGCGGGACATATATGATAACCATGTTTACAGTGGTCATTAGAATGAAATTAAACACTCTCCTCTTCATATGGTTTGCTTCCTTTCTATCTCTTCTTTTCTCCCCTGGTCCTGACTGCTTCAGAGCTCTGAGAACAACCACAAAACAAAACAAAACATCTGGATGAAGAAGAAGAGGAACTCAAACGAGTTAGTGCATGTATAAATATAAAAGTGAAGTAAGACTAAAGTAAACATGCAGCACAAACAGGAGCCAAGAGTGATTATGCAGCAGATCACTCTATATCTGAGAGGTTTGTAGAAAGGTTACAGGATGAACCACTGCCAGATAACGCTCAACACAGATCAGACATTGAAACAGAGTACGACCCGTGATGGCAAGTCCTTGCAAAAAAAATATGATAATGATAAAAGACTTGAAAAATGAGCTCGCAGTACAGAGATCAAACCATTTAGAGAGCTGGAAATCTTACAAACAGAGAGATTGAGGTTGAAGAACTCTGATGCAACTCCACTTCCTGTTCCTGTGGCAATAAGCCATATAACATAGGTGTGTATAGGAAGACCAAATAAGAAACCGATGCTGTACAAAAAGATATACAGACTTTCCAGTGATGCAATGGATTGATTTGTGGAGTTTGTAGATGTTTCGGGTGTGGTGAAGTTCACTGTAGAGTTATTCATCTCCTCTGTGGTTGTATTCTCAGTTCAGGACCTCACAAAATATATTTCTAGGAAAGGGTTTTAAAACATTTACATTGAAAGTTTTTAAAATTTGCAACATTTCAATATGTAATCCACATTCTCAATTTCAAATAAAAGAACCACTCCATATTAAATGGTTTGAGAATATTAAATTATTGTGTTATTTCAAACATGGTTTACATTCACAGCCTTTTTGTTGAAAGCAATAGTTGAATCAAAACGTTATCACCTGAAGAGTGAATGTTCAGTCTCTCTGGATGTCTATAAATATCTCTACTGTGTTTTAGAGACTGACTTCACAGTTGCCACAAGATAATATATACATGACTCCAAACACATGTCACACAAAAAAAAAATGATATGCACATTTATTGAAAGTAAAAAGTGGTTCCAAATGACAGACAATGTTAACTGTGTAAACACAAACAGAAAAATTTACAATAGGTTATTTTAAAAAAAATTAAGAAAACTGTACTTTATTTACAATATTGAATAAATGACCATTTTTATATTTAGGTGATATAATAAATAGAATAAAATCAAGGAAAAAGAAAAAACGTTTGACCAAATTTTGGTATTATATTTTAATTTATTTTGGCTCACTGATCTTGATACTGCAGTTGTTCACCAATAAACAGAGGACCTGTGATAATTAAAATGGGCCCCACTGGTGCAAAAATGTCATAATTTAAAATTATATAACCATGGTAAACATGACAACTTTTTTTATTTTACATTTTTTGAGACAAAGCACTAAGCAAATACTTCTTTTTTTTTCAACCCTAAGTTCATAGATTTATATGAATGCATACAAAAAAAATGTAATATCTCAGATAATAATGCCTTTCCAGAATATTTATCACCTGACTCTCAACTTCAAAATTGAGGCAGAAATATATATATATATATATATATATATATATATATATATATATATATATATATATATATATATATATATATATATATATATATCATTCCTTTATTGTTCTGTGTTCAAACAAAATGTATTTAAACTCTTCCAACTTAATCTGATCGTAAAAAAATGGAAAACTGTATTTTAGTATAAGTCATTGAGAATCTCTCAAAATACATAGAGCATTGCATGACATGTTCTGGCATAAGCACTAATATAAAGATATAAGACGTTTCATTTGAAATGAAAAGAAATGTCAACTTACAAATTCCCATCCATTAATAAAAATGATCAAATAGAAAAATTAGGATAAGTCATTTGTAATGTATCACAATTGCAGGTTCTATGGGGAACGGAAACATGAGAGTTTTCCAGCCCGGCTCAGATAAAGAACAGGCTGGACAAAACCACCCAGAATAAAACAAATATTACCAACAGATAAAGGTTCATCAGCTTTTTTTGTCAGCACGTACAAAAATCCTGAGAGAGTAAATGGCAAATATATAATAGCCATGCTCACGGTAGTTATTAGAATGAAATGTAATGCTCTTTTCTTCATGGGGTTTTCCTCCTCTCTCTCTCTCCCTCTCTCTCCTGGTCCTGACTGCTTCAGAGCTCTGAGAACAGCCACAAGACAAAACAACTGGATGGAGAAGAAGAGGAGGAACTCAAACGAGTTAATGCATGCATAAATATAAAAGTGAAGTAAGACTAAAGTAAACATGCAGCACAAACAGGATCCAAGCGTGATTATCCAGACCACAGTGCAGCAGATCACTCTATATCTGAGAGGTTTGAACTTCAGAAAGGTTACAGGATGAACCACTCAACACAGTAACGCTCAACACAGATCAGACACTGAAACAGAGGACGGCCAGTGATGGCAAATCCTATTAAAAAATATGTTACGTTTGTTAGACTTGAAAGCCAATTAAAAATAGTAAGAACAGAGAACAAAGAGTTCAGACAGCTAACCATCTCACAAACAGAGAGATTGAGGTTGAAGAATCCTGATGTGACTCCACTTCCTGTTCCTGTGATGATGAGCCATATAACATATGAGTGTGTAGGAAGACCAAACAGGAAATTGATGCTGTGTACAACATGCCTCACACTGGCCAGTAGCCCACTGGACTGGAGGATGGAGTTTGTAGAAACAGCAGATGTGAAGTTCACTGTGAAGTTATTCATTTTCTCTCTGTCTGTCTTCTCTGCGCAGAAGATTACCAAACAAATGTTTAATTTCTAGATCAAGATCTATAGGGACAAAAAGAAAGGGGATGTTGTGTAAAAAAATAAACCATTCGGTTCAGGGCCAACCAGTTGAGGAGAATATGTTGATTAGTATATGGGGATTCAGGGCCATGATCTGGGAGACAGTTTTGAAAATTAGACCTAATGGACTTTTTTGTGATCTTCCATTGAAAATTTGTCTCAACCAAAAGCAGTTTAAAGATACTTTTTTACATTTTACACAAGAGAAAAACTCCATGCCTTATGCCTCCATCACCATGGTGCCATTTCTAAATTTGTTTCACAAATTAGTATTGTTATTTCTGATCAAATGCAACTTAATAGGCTTAAATTTCACCTATTCGGTCCAGAACTGCCCAAAAACGTGTTTTCCTTCATTTAATTATCATTTTAAGTGAAATTTTCAAAATGTGTTTCGGCCAACGTCTAAATTGTCTAAAAAAAAGTTTAACTCCGCTCCACACTAACCATGGTGTATCCTTAAAGCTGGTGACGCCACAATGGTAGCGTGTGGAAGTGTAAGCTTTTATTGAGCTCGACCAATAAATAATAATTAGGGGTTCTATACTCCAAAAGTATTCTTTTCCTTTTCTTACAATCCCACTCCCCTCACAACCCTCCCCCATGCCCAGGGCACGACCGCGTCATAATCCGTCCCTGATGACTGATTGTCCTCTAGTTTACGAGCAGTTTTTGTTTTTGCGTACATGAGTGAACTTACCATTTAAATGACAAAGTCATCCGGGAAAATGTCATGGATTTTGCTGGACCTGTGGACCCTGTTACAGCTCCCCTGCATTAAAGTGTAAAAAGTAATGTCACAACTGAAATTCTTAATGGCTTGTAAAAAATAATGAGGATCACAAAGCATTAAAATGCTCTTTAGCTGCTGACCCATTTTAAATGATCGAGTAGATAACATGGGCCAAAGTTCTTTCAAGCACAACTGTCAAGACTGCTTATGACAAATTCAACATAAAAGGCAACTTAATCTTATACATTTTAGAACAAAAAACTTCACGTAATTTAGACTAGAAGTGAATCAAAATAAAAACACGTTAACAAAAGTAAATTTTGAAAGCAGGTTTTCAATACATGCCTGTCCAAGTAAAAACAACACAAACAAATATTGAGATTCTATTAAAACAACAACCTTCACATTCATATAGAAAATCTGAGTTAAATGCTTATCACCTGAAGAGTGAATGTCCAGTCTCTCTGGATGTGTATAAATCTCTGTGCTGTGTTTTGTAGACTGACTTCACAGCTGTCACAGAATATATGACTATATAAATATGCAAATATATTAAGTAAACAAATAGGTTCAAAAAGACAGTATTTGACTAAACTGAACAGGTTTAAACTGTCTTGAATTATTCAACATTTAACTAACTGACACTTATCTTCAGTACTAAGGATGACAACAACAATCTTATTTCTAATAGGGTAGAAACAGTTGGGGGTGCTTCTCAATACTTAGATGGATGCATCTTCATTTCCTTGTTCCTCTGTCCTCAAGCCTGTGACCCAGATACCGATTCAAGTTAGCCACCATGAAGGACATCTCAATTCCCTAATTGCACCACGAGGAATGAGGAGTGAGGGAACTTCCAGAGAATCTATGAGTGAGGATGCACAGGTATATCCTATATGCGGATTATACTCCCCTTTCACATCTGTCACAATAATTTTAACATATGCTTTATTAATAATAAAATAAAAAAACTTTAACAACACAAGGGCACATTCCTTGAGCACAGCTGATGATGACACTTTGAAGTGACGCTTTAATGACCAAAAATATCCCAATGCACAAATAAGATTTCCTTCGATTTCCCTATCCTACTTTTCTTTCCTTGCATCCTTTTCTTGCATCCTAAGGAGGGTGGAGCTGAGACTCGAGGAAAGGAAACAAGGATGCACAAATAAGAAATGATAAGCACCTTGGGTGGATCTCAGCTCAGAAGTCAGTGCACTAATCAGGGAGTCGGCCATTATAAGGGCTGCCTCAATCGCAAAATCCTTCCAGTGCACTGGAATGTTCCCTCCCTAAAAATATTCCCACAATGATCCCTTACCCGAAATTGCGTCACATTTCTGGAGCACGAAACATAAATGTACGAGCCAACTCAATAAATATAATGACACTAAAAAGATTTGAAAAGACAGTGACAAATTTGTATTATATGTCAGCATAAAAACACATCACTAAAAAGGTAGTGAAAAAGTCTAGTTTTATAATTAATATTCGTCTTAGGGCAGCACAATTAATCGCAATGAATCCGCACGCGATTTGGCAAAGGCTGTGATTATTTTATGCGCAGCTTGTCAGTGCAGTGTGGCTGATCGGTAGTAAATGCTGCTCCATCTGAACACCAGAGGGCGCTCTCCCGCAGACACGCCAAATATGCCCGCTACCGAAATACGATAACACACATCATTCCAGGAAATCCCTATCGGGCATCAGACCATAAATATCCATATAAGGCTAGATGTCTTACGGCGGAGTCTCGAACGGCATCACCGGCGGCCATCTTGTCACAGGCAGGCTTTTTGGCGGGCTCTGTGGTACCTGATGTAAGGCGAGTGATCAGCACGCACACAAATACTCTTATCTCGCTGAAATCTTGACGGATTTACAAACGGTTTGGTTTCTTACAAACGTTATTAACGTGGCTATAATTCCGAATGCTTAAACATGCATGTTATAATTATTCATATGTATGCAGTGTCATAACTACATCTCTGACGTTTATAACAAACCAAACCGTTTGAAAATCGGTAGAAAATTGAGCAAGTTATGGTTATTTAAAAAGTACATGCAGCATTAAAACACAATGTTACGAGTGAGCAAGCTGCCTGTGGCAAGATGGCCGCCGTTTGCGGACGTCGACCTCCATTGGCCAGCAGCGAGGACGAGACATCTAGCCTTTTTTTATGATTTCTATGCATCAGACTACCTGTAGCTGAATAAACAGAAGATTGAAACGCTTGATTAAACATGACGAATAAACACGACTTATTCTGTGTAGCCACATCATCTCACAGAAGGATGCTCAACTGTCATTATGAAGTGAGTTTGGGGTAAATGTTATTAAATGTTGTTTTTTTTGTTGGACAAGAGGTTCATAAATGCTTCTCATATTTGGAAAGATGTTTGACACTTGTTGCATTTTCAAATGCACGTTATAAGTGACTCAACTCACAGTGGTTTCAGATGGAGCAGCGTGTACACAGCCGTACATCAATGACAAGCTGCGCATAAAAAAATAATCGCAGCCTTTGCGATTTAAAAATCGCTATTAGCCAAGTGCAATAACATGTAAATTGCGATTAATCATGCAGTCCTAATTCAGCGGAAATGTTGTAAGGATATGTAACAGAACAACGTGTTTAAACAGCATAAAATACAATTTTAAAAAGATATAGGTCCTGCCTGTTGTTGATTAATTCCAGCGGTAATATTCTACAATGTTGTACGTAGTCATGTCGCTGGAAATTGAGTAATCATTATCCCACTGTAAAAAGTATCAGGGTCCTTACCAGTGCCTGTATTCGTGTAGGCCTACACAAGATATGCTCTAGTAAACTAACTACTACTCAAAAAAAAAAAAAAAACAACAACAAAAAATGGTTGAAATAAAAGGTGAGGAAAGGAACTAAGCACAGCAGTAAAACTTTTATTAAAAAAAAAAAAAAAAAAAAAACACTTGACGAGACCTGACAAAGAACTGAAAGAAACACAGGGCTTAAATACGCAAATAAACCAATCAATGAAATGAACCGCAGGAAAACTAGAACAAAAGCAACATGTACAAATTACAGGAAAACTGAACATAACCCTGACATTTCCCAGGACTCGGACTCGTCCGTCGCTGGGGTGGTGGCAGTGACTGGTACGCTGTTTTCCTCCTCACTCTTGCAGATGGTGAAGGCATAATAATTGTGGAGGAGTACCCATTCCATGTACTCCTTAAAAGTCCCTAGAGGCTCGACTCCGGGCAAGCGCACTCTTGTTTTAGAATTTAAGCTTGTCCTGAAAAGCACACAAACGTCATTACAGTAGACGACATGGTAGAGATCCAAAAATGCCAGTGCACGCCTCTCTGGGGACTGGTTCCCCTGCGAGAGAGGAGGATCCATATTTGGCCAGATAAAAAAGAGATTTGTATACGGTTATGGTCTTGGTAGTTAATATATGATATGAAGATCCTCCAGGGTTGGTTCAAGAGACTGAAACAGGTTAATACAATGGGAAAAATGGAAAGAATAAATGCATTCATGCCTATAAATAAAGATGGATATTTTTCTGCAAAGATGGAAAAATATTACACAAACTAAGACGGGTTAGACTAGGATGACAAATGTATAAGCGAGGTACAAATGTTTGTTCCACAAATAATAATTTTTTTCTTTAAATAAAAATGCAAAAAAAAGTTTGAAAAAATTTATGAAATAACTGATTTTAGTATTAAATTAAAGTAATCTAATACAACGTTTAGAAAGTAAAGTAAGCAACTGTATTCAGTGAAATATCACAAATGCAGGTCTCATGAATAACAGAGGCAGTTTTCCAGTGCGGTGAAGATAAAGAACAGGCTGAACGAAACCAGCCAGCACATAACAAACCAAACCAGGGATCCAATAAGTATGATCATTCTGTTGTGTTAGAATGATACAGAATCCTGTGATAGTATATGGGACATATATAAAAGCCATGCTAACAGTAGTTATTAGAATGATATAAAATGCTCTTCTCTTCATGTGGTTTTCCTCCTCTTTCTCTCTCCCTCTCTCTCCTGGTCCTGACTGCTTCAGAGCTCTGAGAACAGCCACAAGACAAAACAACTGGATGGAGAGGTAGAGGAGGAACTGTGTTGAGAAGATCCATATGTGTAGTTGAATGTTTTGTGAGATTACAATAAATAAACTATAGAAACAGGAGCCAAGATTAATTATCCAGACAACAGTGCAGCAGATCACTCTATATCTGAGAGGTTTGAACTTCAGAAAGGTTACAGGATGAACCACTGCCAGATATCGCTCAACACAGATCAGACACTGAAACAGAGGACGACCAGTGTGAATTAGTCCTTGTAGAAACAGCGGTAACAATGAGAGACTTGAAAAGTATATTGGTGGTATAGAGAGCAAACCATTCAGACAGGAACCAATCTCACAAGTGGAGAGATTGAGGTTAAATAACTCTGATGCGACTCCACTTCCTGTGACGATGAGCCATATAACGTAGATGTTTGTAGGAAGACCAAACAGGAAATTCATGCTGAGTACGCAGATTTCCACAAAGCCCATTGGCCCAATAGACTGAGTTGTGGAGTTTGTAGATGTTTCAGGTGTGGTGAAGGTCACTGGAGGGTTATTCATCTCTGTATTTGTCTTCTCAGTTCAGCAGCTCACAAACCACTGTATATAACATTACAACTGTTATATTTTTTAAGGAGAACTATAATGAACCAGTTAAGTCAATAAGGTAAACATAACATTTAAATACATTCGTCCAGTTATCTACATAATGCGATTTTGTAATACAAAGTTCATAATTTAAACTCAAATAAAAAACACATCATTATTATACATATACATCATGTATATAACTATACGTATACAACATGCATGCAATGATATTTTCACATCTATCATATTGCGTCACATCATGGTCACAAGCCTCTCCAACTAAATTAAAACCTATTTTCTCAATTTGCAAACAGGCAATACAAATTATGGACCGGAAACCTATGAGATTGCATCATTGTGATGTTTTAAGAAAGCATAAGCTTCTTGGCTTTGACAGTTTTATTGATTTTAAATATCTCAAACTGGTTTTTAAATGTCTAAATAATCATGTTTCACCACTGTTTTCTAAATTAGTCAGTAGGTGTCAAAGTTCTCATTGGGCGAACACACGAGCCACTATCCGAGGTGACTGTCTTGTCCCAAAGTACAAGACCTCTTTTGGTCAGTCTGCATTCTCTGCAAAGGGACCAAAACTATGGAATGTTTAATTTAAAACTAGAGAGATGGCAATGCTTTTAACAGAGGACTTAAACAATGGCTAAAAACATGCTCGCATGAATAACCTACTATTGAGATATTTTCTGATTTTGATGCCTTTGCTTTATAACTTATAACTTTATAACTTTTTTTTAATTTTTATGCAATCATATGGTATATTTTCTTTATCCTTTTTTGTTAGTATTGTTATTACTACTTTTGCTATCAGTTTTGCTATTGTTTTCTTTTCTAAAAGCCTCCCGTGGACAGGTGTTGAAAATTAGCATTTGTGCTAAAACACCCAAGCAAATGCATTTGGTTCGTCCAATGTAATAGTAATGTCCATGTCAAATAAAATAAATAAATAAATATGACTTCAAAATATGGCTGAATATATTCAGTAGTATTTATGTTTAGCCTAAATCATTAAACATGTAATTTTCTTTAATATACTTTTAAAATGATTTACTTCTGTTCAAAATATAGCTCAGTCCAATTTGACCAATTATAGCTAAAACATTAAACGCATCACAAAGCATTATTTGATAAACACAATTACACTGTTGGTTGATAGCACTGAGGTTAAAACAAGAAATCAAAAGTTTTTAATCACCTGAAGAGTGAATGTCCAGTCTCTCTGGATGTTAATAGATTTCTGTGCTGTGTTTTGGAGACAAGAATAATTGAATCTGCTACATGTCACATAAAACACAAGATATGCAAATATTTAGACTGAACTTTAAAGGTATGAAAAATAAAATAAAAGTGTGTTGTCAAGTGTACAGCAATTATTGTTTTGGACAACTGGTTTATTTTTAAGACACAGCACTAAGTATACTGAACATACATGGGACAAATATCTGTTTTTTCAAAGTTCATAGATTTATATGAAGGTATTAGAAAAAGTGTAATATCTCAGATAATAATGCCTTTCTAGCATGTCAACATCATGAGATTTATCATGTGACTCTCAACTTTAATTTTGAGGCTGAACAAATTTTTGTTATAATATTTTATTTTGTACAGCCTAAAACATAATCAATCTGCCAAAACTATCTTTATAAATCCAAAGACTTATTTGGAACATTTAGCTGTATATACATGTTTGCTATGTAAATGTTTAGTGTGTCAGTGACATTGACAATTTTTTTTATATATATATTTTTTTTATATAAATATTAGCTCTTCAATGGGACATTTCAGAGGTCAGTCCAAAAAAACTGCATGTGGATGCAGGTGTTTAGATAGAGAATTTTTCTTTTCTTTTTTTTTTTTTCTTATTATTTTTATTGTTCAGTGTTCAATAAAAAAGGTACTCAAACACTTTAAAACAATCTCTTTGCCAACCCTCAATATGGAAAACTGAGATAATAAATCACTGATGAAGTTTTATAAAAAAAAAATAAAAAAACATTACGAAATTTTTGCAATCAATCATAAAGAACATGCTCTACCAACTAAAAGATACTAAAATCTAAAATGACTCAATTTAGTATTAAATTAAACAGATAATTAATACAATTTTAAATTAAAGTTTACATTTATTCATTTAGCTGACGCTTTTATCCAAAGCGACTTACAATTGCTATATATGTCAGAGATCGCACGCCTCTGGAGCAACTAGGGGTTAAGTGTCTTGCTCAGGGACACATTGGTGTCTCACAGTGGATTCGAACCCGGGTCTCTCACACCAAAGGCATGTGTCTTATCCATTGCGCCACCACCACCCCAGTTGTCTAATATCTAAGTTATCTAATACAATATTTAGAGAGTAAAGTAACTTGATTTAGTGAAAAATTACAATTGCAGGTCTCATGAGGAACAGAGGCAGTTTTCCAGTACGGTGAAGATAAAGAACAGGCTGAACAAAACCAGCTAGCACATAACAAATAAAACCAGGGATCCAATATGCAGGATTATTCTGTTGTGTAAGAATGATACAGAATCCTGTGATAGTATATGGGACATATATAAAAGCCATGCTCACAGTAGCTATTAGAATGAGATAAAATGCTCTTCTCTTCATGTGGTTTTCCTCCTCTCTCTCTCTCCCTCTCTCTCCTGGTCCTGACTGCTTCAGAGCTCTGAGAACAGCCACAAGACAAAACAACTGGATGGAGAAGACGAGGAGGAACTGCAGTGAGAAGAACCATTTATATGTGTTATGATTGGGTACTATTTGTATGGTCATAGAAGCCAAACAGGATCCAAGAGTGGTTATCCAGGCCGCAGTGCAGCAGATCACTCTATATCTGAGAGGTTTGAACTTCAGAAAGGTTACAGGATGAACCACTGCCAGGTAACGCTCAACACACATCAGACACTGAAACAGAGGACGACCAGTGAGAATTAGTCCTTGTAGAAACAGCATTAAAAGTGAGAGACTTGAAAAGTAAATAGTCAGTGTAGAGACTAAACAACTCAGAGAGGTACCAATCTCACACATAGAGAGATTGAGGATGAAGAACTCTGATGCAACTCCACTTCCAGCTCCTGTGACAATGAGCCATATAACATAGGAGTTTGTAGGAAGACCAAACAGGAAATTAAAGCTGTGTACGCAGGTTAACATCAAGTCCATTAGCCCAATAGACTGAGTTGTGGAGTTTGTAGATGTTTCAGGTGTGGTGAAGTTCACTGTAGAGTTATTCATCTCCTCTGTGTTCATCTTCTTATTTCAGCAGCTCACAAACCAAATATAATATAGCCACTGTGATGTTTTTTATATGGAGACCTGTAAATGAACCAGTTAATTCAGACTGACTCAGTGAGGTAAACATTTAAATACATGATTTCAGTACAACATAATACACTTACGTTGTAATACAAAATTCCTGTTTATATCTCGTAACCAGACCACACCATTATTAAATGACTTCACAATATACTTGCATTCATTATTTATGCTTAACCTAAATTCATAGCATGTCATTTTTCTTTCATATATTTCCTTTAATTGTTTCATTTTAGTTATAGCTCAGTATAATCAGGTATAAGTATAAATCAGTATAAAATATCTCAGTCCCATTTTACTCAATAGCTAAAGTATTAAACACATCCCAAAACATTATTGGGACACTATTGGTTGATATTATTGAGGTTAAAACAACTGAATCAAAAAGTATTCTCACCTGAAGAGTGAATGTCCAGTTTCTCTACATTACTGTGCTGTGTTTTAGAGACAAGAATAATATATTGATTTCATCTGCTAAAACAAAACATATGCAAATATTTAGACTGAACTTTCAAGGTTTATGACAAATTCCCCAAAACATTGTTATGACAGGATGTCAAGTGTAAAGCAATTATTACAATTTTGCAAACTCCAGCATGGAAAAGGTGACATTGGGTCATTGGTGAAGTTTTATTGGATAAAAGACTAGCAACCAATTACAACCATTTCAGTGTGATTTTTTTAGTATTCCTAGTTTATTTGAAATAATTTGATCTTCAGTCACATTCATTTAGAAAGTAGTGAAATAGAAAAAAATCATTTAAGACTTTAGTTTCCGTGGCGGAAATGTGTGGTTTGTAAATTGCACGATAAATACAGTGCTATAGAGACACATTTCATGAGATCGGGTTGGTTCAGAATGCAATGGTACATGCACTGTATCTTATTTTATTTTCATCTGACTTGACTGACATCCAGTAATTTACATTTAAATTGTGCACCGACACAATTTTATTTATTTTTTCACAATATTAATCAACTGATCCTTAACTTTAATACTGATGCTAACACATTTGTTGCAGTAAATTTTCAATCCAGTAGAATAATCTTTTTACATTTGAAACTGGTCAGCACAGGTGCCACTCATTAAACACCTGACATGCAATTTTTTTTGACAAGAGCGATTTGTTTGTTTATTTCTGTGGAGAAAAAAAAGTTCAAATATGTGTTATGAATGTCAAGTTTAACGCAATAATAGTTGTGGGCAATCCTCAATATGCAAAAGGTGTATTTACTTTACATTTTCCAAACATATATAAAATGAATCAGACATAAAAAATAAAAAAAGGGGATAAATCAAATATTACAATCATGGGATTTAAGGAAAGTCAAGGCAGGGTAATTTTTCCAGCCCGTTGCAGATACAGAACCGGATGAACAAAACCAGCCTGCACATAACAAATAAAACACACAGAAAAAGTTTGCTTTTCTGTTTTGTCAGAATAAAAAGAATACAGTGATAGTAAATGGCCAATATAGCCATGTTCATAGTAGTTATTAGAATTATATAAAAAATATATTGGACTTTCATTGGACCTTTCAGTGGTCAAGAATTGCATGTGGATGCAGAGGTTTAGATAGAGAAATTATTTTTTCTTCTATTTTTTTTTTTATTGTTGATTGTTCAAAAGAAAGGTACTCAAACACTTTAAACCAATCTCTGTGGCAACCCTCAATATGGAAAAATGAGACATTAAATCACTGATGAAGTTTTATAGAAAAAAAAAAAAAATAGAAAAAAACCTTACAAAATTGTTGCAATCAATTATATCTAAAGAACTTGCTCTACCAACTAAAAAATACTAAAATCTAAAATGACTAAATTTAGTATTAAATTAAACAGATATTTAATACAATTTTAATTAAAGTTATCTAATACAACATTTAGAAAGTAAAGTAACTGGATTTAGTAAAAAAAAAAAAAGACAATTGCAGGTCTCATGAGGAACAGAGGCAGTTTTCCAGTGCGGTGAAGATAAAGAACAGGCTGAACGAAACCAGCCAGCACATAACAAACCAAACCAGGGGTCCAATATGCAGGATTATTCTGTTGTGTAAGAATAATGTAGAATCCTGTGATAGTAAATGGGACATATATAAAAGCCATGCTCACAGTAGCTATTAGAATGAGATCAAAAATGCTCTTCTCTTCATGTGGTTCTTCTCCTCTTTCTCTCTCCCTCTCTCTCCTGGTCCTGACTGCTTCAGAGCTCTGAGAACAGCCACAAGACAAAAACAACTGGATGGAGAGGAAGAGGAGGAACTGCAGTGAGAAGAACCACATTTGCACATTCATGTTTTGTGAGATTGCAATAAATAAACTATTAAAACAGGAGCCAAGAATAATGATCCAGGCCGCAGTGCAGCAGATCACTCTATATCTGAGAGGTTTGGACTTCAGAAAGGTTACAGGATGAACCACTGCCAGGTAACGCTCAACACAGATCAGACACTGAAACAGAGGACGACCAGTGTGAATTAGTCCTTGTAGAAACAGCGGTAACAATGAGAGACTTGAAAAGTACAATTGGCAGTATAGAGAGCAAACCATTCAGACAGGAACTAATCTCACAAGCAGAGAGATTGAGGTTAAAGAACTCTGATGCAACTCCACTTCCTGTTCCTGTGACGATGAGCCATATAACGTAGATGTTTGTAGGAAGACCAAACAGGAAAGTCATGCTGTGTATGCAGATTTCCCAGAGCCGATTAGCCCTATACGCACACTACGCAAAGTGCGTAGGGCCCCGCAAATTACTCAAGGCCCCGCCTCCCCCTCGTGTCAAAGCGCGTCAATCAATGTTTACAATATCGATGAGAAAATGAAGCCGAACTATCCTTCTGGTCACGAAAAGAGAGAGAAAAAAACACCATAAGAGTTCATTGCAGGAACAGTTATCAGGTAGACTTGTGACTCTCCTCTCAAAGTTTGATGTCAGCAAAGAACAGTAGGCTAAAGTTAAGTTGATGTGAGTTGATTTATTATGTTTAATAAACGACAAAGGACAACGGTGTTTGTTTATAAACTGCAGCTCGGAAAAGATAACCGCGTCGCGCGTTAACATGCGATCATATCATATGCACGTGCATGACCTGAAACGCGCACTTTCCAGCAGAAACATCTGTTGTGAGTCGGGACCAGTACAATACGGGCGTGATGGCACTCCTCATTATAGTTTTAAAACAAGACGATGATTATCTAGTCGCTTAGTCAAGGTTTAGTTACAACTCTGCCCTAATGCAATATGGAAAGCAATGTATTGACATTGACTATTGATAGGCTCCATTGAATTTAAAATGTTGATTGGCTGGAGATTCTGGTCAATATGGATGCACATCCCTCAGTAAATAATAACCATCAAGAATCAAGAGTATCAAGAATTACTTTTATCATTTAAAACACAGTGACATGCTATGGCGCCATTTTAGCTTTTATTCATTCACAGGATAATTATGCATTTTTGATATCAATAATTCAATTTGCACTATTTAAAATGTGAATTCTTGATATTAAGAATGAACTTTTTACAGTATATGTCTTCTGATATCAGGAATTACATTTTCGCTACAACTAGTAAAAGGAGGGATTGTAGTGGGAACACTGGGGTGTCAGGTGTGACTGTGTGGCAATGGCAAATGGTTCATGGCTCACGGGTCAGGTATGAGGGCCCCTTAACAGAATTTTGCTTAGGGCCCCAGGGAGGTCAGGATCGGCTCTGTTAATATACTATGCTGGAATTGTCATTGAGGGTGAGTAAAGCGCATAGTTTTCGTCTGTCCCTTTGTATGCAGTCGGGCTGCTGCTCCTAGCACAGGGGGTGTAGTTTCAACAGCTCGTTGTGCAGCTTTGATTACCTCTCACAGACAATTTCAAAACTTTTAGCTTTTAAACCCGAGTCGGACAAGGATGGAGAGACTCAAGAAGCATCAACATGTAGACCCCATGTCCGGATGGTTGGTTGATGAATTATGTGGTTGTCTTCAAGTCATTGATTGGCTCATTCTGTTTCAATATGCTATAGATCACATTTCGGGAGCGGATTTATGTGATTTTTGGGGTTTGTGATGCACTAATCCAGAGGGAGTGCCGCACAGTCCCTCTCAGTGTTGTTGCAGTCCTTAAAAAGCATTCTCTTTAAATTAAGTCTTCCATGCTTAAAGTTTGTGCGTTGTAACTTTGCAGATGTTGTTTGTGTTTTAACAGCAACATTACAGAAAGTGAAATCCATTTAACCCCCTTTATTACTTCCCATCCGTAATGGTCTTTTCTCTTCCTATTTTCATATTCAGATTGTAGCCATGTTTTAACAGCGTTCATGGCTCATGCATCCAAGAAAAAGCGTTTCTAACCGTGTTTTACGGGTTTATGCGATCAGGGGAATTCGCATCTGATTCAAAACATTTTAATTTGGCTCGTGGCTTGTCTATTTCCGATTTACGTCTTTCTCCCACCTTTTTAAATGTATTTATAAGTTTTCGAAAACAGATTCTTCTGGATCAGGCGTTATTACTATATCTAAAGTCTATAATTCCCAATGCCCTTATACCTCTATGGTCAGATATCTCAAAGCATGACTGCACTTCAATACTCCCCTTTATTCATATAACCGAACGGTCTTCCAATGACAAAGCACTGGTTTAGAACTCCTCTAGCTTCCTCCTTAATTCTCCGGTCTTTCTCCACATCTATACACTGGGCTTTCCTTTCGTATCGGAGCCACAACAACAGTAGCCGAATGCGGCGTTCCCGACTCCACTATCCAAATGCTTGGCAGATGGTCGTCCACAGCATACAAGACCTACCAGATCCGACACGCATGTTCTACTAAATACTCAACAAGCCCTCTCAACCCACATTCGAGGTAAATTTTTTCGCTAGCTACTGGTGGTGGTTAACGATCCATACATCTATCATACGTCTGCTTTTCGCTGCTAATCGGTTTAGTTATACACGCAGTCAATCGTGGCTTTCTTTATTTCGTTCTTTACCGTCAGCTCATACCATAATTGATTAAAGGACACCATTAGGTGACTTGATGGAGTTTTTCGGTTCCTTGCCACTGTTGCCTTTGGCTTGCTCAGTTGGGGATATTTTGGGGATATTTAATTTAATTTTATCAATCAATAAATTCCTCTTGAAACAAACTTTGTTGTATTATTTTAATGTAATACTGTGAAGCTGCTTTGATACAATCTGTATTGTGAAAAGCGCTATACAAATAAACTTGACTTAATGGAGAATAGCTTTGATGAAAATACCATAATAACAACGCTCCAAGGTTATTCGTATCCCTGCTTGCTTATGTCTATCGTGACTTTCGTTTCTGATAGCTGCTATATTTCTAAGCCTATCGCGGCTTCTGAAATTCTACGATTACTGCCATTTTATGACCAATCTTGGCCTGTTTTATTAATGCTATCGACGCTTTCGACTTGATTTCGTTCTCGACGCATGAACTCTGCCTATCGAGGCATCACTTGTATGAGCTTTCATGATTGTACTCTAAAGCCAAATATTTCATGGTCGATCGCGGCCTTCGTTCATAAACGCATATCGTAGCTTTCCTGATTGTAATCATCTTAATGTAATATCTCTGCCTATCGTTGTCACAGTGTCTGGTTTATGTTCCTTGGGTCACCACTAGATGTCCTCCTTCCCCACGGTGTCCATCACACTCTTGAACTACATCCCCCATGATCCTTGTCTTTTCATTGCACTCAGCTGTCCCTTATCACTGATCATTAAACTCAGCCTGTTCCCCATTAGCATTGTCATTTCCCTGTGTATATAACCCTGTCTGTTTTAGTATGTGTCACGGAGTCCTTGTATTTCTCACCACTTCTGAGTACTGTCGTTAGACCTGTTTGTTTGTTCGTTCTTGTGTTTGTTGGATTGCTACCTTGGTTTTGACCCCTGCCTGGACTGTTATGAGATTGGATTACCCTACATTAAAAACCACATACTGCAAATTGGATCTACCTCTCTTCTGTTCTTGTGTGGATCGTGACAGAAGGACTCCGTCACAGACAGATCCAGCGGTATGTGTTCCAACTTCTCCTCCCCAGCCACTGAGCGGGAGAGGAGAGATATGTTTGAGGGAACCCGTCTAGTCATTTTTCGTGGGACCCGGGGAGGTCGCAGAGGAGTTGGTGGTCGAGAGGGAGTCCAACACCACTCTCCACCATGGCCCCCTTTCGACTCTGGGATGGTGAGGGACGAATTGGAGCCAACGTCTCACCGTCGCAGACGGAGAGGGGGTAAGAGACGCACGTCTGCCGAGCCTGTGTCTTCGGACAGGATGGCCGCCGTCGAGCCTGTGTCTTCGGACAAGATGGCCGCTGCCGAGTCTAATCCAGTGTCTGCGGACAAGATGGTTGCCGCCGAGCCTGTTCACGTCACATCTGCCGAGCCTGTGTCTTCGGACAAGATGGCCGCCGCTGAGCCTGTGTCTTCGGATAAGATGGCCGCTGCCGAGCCGGATCCAGTGTCTGCGGACAAGATGGTTGCCACCGAGCCTGTTCACGTCACGTCCGCCGAGCCTGTGTCTTCGGACAAGATGGCCGCCGCTGAGCCTGTGTCTTCAGGCAAGATGGCCGCTGCCGAGCCGGATCCAGTGTCTGCGGACAAGATGGTTGCCGCCGAGCCTGTTCACGTCACGTCTGCCGAGCCTGTGTCTTCGGACAAGATGGCCGCCACCGAGCCTGTGTCTTCGGACAAGAGGATTGTCTCTGAGCTGCCCACCATCAGTCCTGCCACGGCCAGGAGGGCTGTCTTTCGCTTTTACGCAGTGGCAGTATTGCATGCGTGGAAGAGACACAGCAAGTCTGCTGATCCAGAGACTGTTCACGCCACGTCTGCCGATCCAGAGACTGTTCACGCCACGTCTGCCGATCCAGAGACTGTTCACGCCACGTCTGCCGATCCAGAGACTGTTCACGCCACGTCTGCCGATCCAGAGACTGTTCACGTCACGTCTGCCGATCCAGAGACTGTTCACGTCACGTCTGCCGATCCAGAGACTGTTCACGTCACGTCTGCCGATCCAGAGACTGTTCACGTCACGTCTGCCGATCCAGAGACTGTTCACGTCACGTCTGCCGATCCAGAGACTGTTCATGTCACGTCTGCCGATCCAGAGACTGTTCACGTCACGTCTGCCGATCCAGAGACTGTTCACGTCACGTCTGCCGATCCAGAGACTGTCCACGTCACGTCTGTCGATGCAGAGACTGTTCCTGTGCCGGAGGTTGTACCCGTCAGCCCTGCCACGGCCCAGAGGGCTGTCTTCACTTTTTATTTGGTTGCTGTCTGGCATGCCTGGGCTGCATACCCTACCAAGATGGCAGACTCCGGTCCGGTTGGAACCCCGGACACTCTGCTGAAGCCGGTGTCTGTTCCTGTTCCTGAGCCGGTGTGGTCTGTTCCTGTTCCTGAGCCGGTGTTTCCTGTTCCTGAGCCGGTGGGGTCTGTTCCAGTTCCTGAGCCGGTGGGGTCTGTTCCAGTTCCTGAGCCGGTGGGGTCTGTTCCAGTTCCTGAGCCGGTGGGGTCTGTTCCAGTTCCTGAGCCGGTGGTGTCTGTTCCAGTTCCTGAGCCGGTGGTGTCTGTTCCAGTTCCTGAGCCGGTGGTGTCTGTTCCAGTTCCTGAGCCGGTGGGGTCTGTTCCTGAGCCGGTGCCTGTTCCTGTGCCCTGGCCGCCCGAGGGAGAGTCTCCGCCCTGGCCGCCCGAGGGAGAGTCTCCAAGTCTCCGCCCTGGCCGCCCGAGGGAAAGTCTCCGCCCTGGCCGCCCGAGGGAAAGTCTCCGCCCTGGCCGCCCGAGGGAAAGTCTCCGCCCTGGCCGCCCGAGGGAAAGTCTCCGCCCTGGCCGCCCGAGGGAAAGTCTCCGCCCTGGCCGCCCGAGGGAAAGTCTCCACCGTGGCCGCCCGATGGACTGTCTGCTCTGCCCTGGCCGCCCGAGGGATTGTCGTCTCCGCCCTGGCCGCCAGATGAACTGTCACTCCCTGTCCCCGTTTCCCTCCATGGACCTGGCCCCCCATCCCTCCCCCTGATCCTCCACCAGTCCACCTCCCGCCTGGACTCTTGTTTGTCTGTCACGTCTTGGAGCGTCTGGTAGCCGCTCCGTAGAGGGGGGGTTATGTCACAGTGTCTGGTTTATGTTCCTTGGGTCACCACTAGATGTCCTCCTTCCCCACGGTGTCCATCACACTCTTGAACTACATCCCCCATGATCCTTGTCTTTTCATTGCACTCAGCTGTCCCTTATCACTGATCATTAAACTCAGCCTGTTCCCCATTAGCATTGTCATTTCCCTGTGTATATAACCCTGTCTGTTTTAGTATGTGTCACGGAGTCCTTGTATTTCTCACCACTTCTGAGTACTGTCGTTAGACCTGTTTGTTTGTTCGTTCTTGTGTTTGTTGGATTGCTACCTTGGTTTTGACCCCTGCCTGGACTGTTATGAGATTGGATTACCCTACATTAAAAACCACATACTGCAAATTGGATCTACCTCTCTTCTGTTCTTGTGTGGATCGTGACAATCGTGGCTCCTCGGAAAAGTCTCCCTGGCTTCAGCCTTTATCATTATAAATATAAGGTCAATCATGGACCAATTTTACGATCGCTGGTATTGTTTCATGGCTAAACGTAGCCTATTACATTAATGCTATCGAAGCTTTCGACTAATCTCGGTTCTGATGCATGAACTCAGCCTATCGAGGCATCAGCCTATCGAAGCATCACTATTGAACAAGCTTTCATGATTGTACTCTAAGCCAAGTATTTCATGGCCAATCGCGGCCTTCGCGTGTCAACGCATATCGTAGCTTCCCTGATTGCCATTATCCCAATGTGTTATCTCTGCCTATTGTGGCTCCTCGGAAAGTCGCCTGGCGACAGCCTCATTGTTTATAAATGTAACGTCAATTACGGACCTATTTTTAAAGAAAGACGTGGGCTGGTGCATATGCTATTTAACTTTGCTTTTATTTTTATTTTCTCCCTATCTTCATACCCAGGATGTATGCATCTTAAAATCTCAGCCTATCGAGGCTTCGTTTAAAATCTCCACCTCAAGTTTCGCGGCCAGACGTGGCTTCTGTTCATATTTAGAAGATGAGAAGCTCAGCTCACATATAGTGACATTCTCACTTTCGATCTTTTTAAAGTTTCTAATCAATTATCTTTATCTCAGTATATCTCGAAGTTCTAATCTCTCACACACAGTACCGCACCTTAGATAAGCAATAAAGATTTTAACATAAGAAGTTTTCTAATTGTCTTTCCTATTTTACTAATTCTCCTGCATGCTTTTCAGAATCCTCATAGGTATGTACGGAATTCATCTCATATTCCTTACTTTTTGGGGGTAGGCTCCGCCCCTGCCTCTATCATCAGGCAGGACCTACAAGCTAACTTTCAGACCCGGACGGAGGACGGGGCCTACGCCAAAGAACTCTGAGATGGAGCTTGTCGAGCATCTGCTTTTATTTCGTCTGTAAAATCCTTTCACAAAATAAATTCTATTTCATTCGAGAATCCTTCTGAGTCTTTTTGGTAGAAATGAAAGCGTAAGCGAAAGTTCTACCAGAAAGACTTCACTGCCACGTCATTAATTCATAATTCCACGCTACCAATCACAGCTTGACATCAAATATAAAAGACTGATCTTACCGTCCCATTTTGTTGCCCGCAGGTGCCATTGCAAAGTTTTCCCCCATCCTCCCCACCACCACCAGAATGGCTCCCGTCCACTCGTCAGGAGGTAGGCTCCGCCCCTGCCTCTATCATCAGGCAGGACCTACAAGCTAACTTTCAGACCCGGATGGAGGAGAACTCTACGCCAAAGAACTCTGAGATGGAGCTTGTCGAGCATCTGCTTTTATTTCGTCTGTAAAATCCTTTCACAAAATAAATTCTATTTCATTCGAGAATCCTTCTGAGTCTTTTTGGTAGAAATACATTTATCTTAAATTTGTAGCCACCTACCCGATTAGTGGGGTACCTAATGAGTGGCTCCTTCATCAGATCATTGTTCTGTTTTAAAGTTGAAGCTGCCTCCCCATACTGACTGGTTTTAAGATAGCTCCCTTATGTTTAATGAAGCTGTGGCTGCCTCCCCAGATGCTGGTCCCTAAGCAGGCGGCCCCTTCATGAGTCACTATATGTTCCAGGGCAAGCTGCAAGCTGCCACAAAGCAATAAACATTACAGATAAGTAAAGGTCACCATCTTAATCTAATTTAAAATGTCAAAGTTGCAAATATTATGGAAAACAGAGGCAGGAGAGTTTTCCCGTACGGTGCAAATAAAGAACCGGGTGCACAAAACCAGCCAGCGCAAAACAAATCACTGAAGGAGTCCAAACTCCCTGAATATAGCGTTTTGTCAGATTGGTAAATAATGCTGAAACAGTAATCGGCACATATATGATGACCATGTTCACTACTGTTATTAGAATGAGATAAAACGCTCTTCTCTTCGTGTGGTTTTCATCCTTTCTCCCTCTTCTTTCTCCTGGTCCTGACTTCTTCAGAGCTCTGAGAACAGCCACAAGACAAAACAACTGGATGGAGAGGAAGAGGAGGAACTGCAGTGAGATTAACTATGTATGTGCATTAATGTTGAATGAAGCTAAAATGAACATGGAGCAGAAAAAAGAACCTAGAGTGATTATCCAGGCCACAGTGCAGCAGATCACTCTATATCTGAGAGATTTGGACTTTAGAAAGGTTACAGGATGAACCACTGCCTGATAACGCTCAACACAGATCAGACACTGAAACAGAGCACACCATTATTAAATTACATCTTTCTAGATTTCTACTTCTGCTTCCATAAGCTTCATAGAGTATATGTGACCCTGGACCACAAAACCAGTCACATGGGTCAATTTTTTTAAATTGAGATTTATACATCATATGAAAGCTGAATAAATAAGCTTTCCATTGATGAATGGTTTGTTAGGATAGGACAATATGTGGCCGAGATACAACTATTCTGGAATCTGAGGGTGCAAAAAAATCGAAACATTGAGAAAATGGCCTTTAAACTTGTCCATTTATGTTCGAGATTGTGCTGCATTCACTCACAAAAATAAATGTTTTATATATTTAGGAAATGTACAAAATATCTTGATGGAACATGATCTTTACTTAAAGGTATAGCGGAGGATGTTTTACTTCCTGGTGGGTAACCTATACTATTGGTCCTCCTAATTGTCAATCATTCTGGTGAATCAATCAAACTTTTCAAAAAGTGGAGAGGGCGGGTCTTATCTAAAATTTGGAAAGATCCTCCGCTATACCTTTAATATCCTAATGATTTTTGGCATAAAAGAAAAATCGATATTTTTGACCCATACAATGTATTGTTGGCTATTGCCACAAATATACCCGTGCGACTTGTGACTGGTTTTGTAATCCAGGGTCACATATTGTTTGCTATTCTAGTAAATTGCTTGTCCCTTTGGATTAAAACATATGTTAACTGAGTAACTGTAAATTTACACTAAAGTAGTATTAACATTAATTAGGCAAAATTTTATTTGAAGTATGCAAAACTGCATGAACACAGAAATAGTGTTGAGGTTAAAAACAAGATATTAAATTAAAAAGAGGTGTTTATCACCTGGAGAGTGAATGTCCAGTCTCTGTAAATGTGTATAAATCGAAGTGCTGTGTTTTGTAGACTGACTTCACAGCTGTTACAGAACATATGTGCATGACTTCATCTGCTACACGTCACATAAAACAACAGATATGCAAATAAAGTAAATAAAGACCTGGCAGGTCACGTAAGTCAAGCTCGCATCAGCTGACTCTAAGCTGATACACGTCTACTTATAGGAATAGGACGCCTATCACTGTATACATATATAAGCTCCTTCACTATTATCAGCAGCTATCGCGTTTCCCAGGAGCTAATTACCCTCCTCCTTCCCCAGCTCCTCCTATGTTTAAGCTTTTGGCAGCCATTTTTAAGTAAAATGACTTATTGCACATTCAAGGTATACATTTTGCTAGTATAAGTGTTCAAATCAATAATCACTCATTATCACTGCAACAATTTTTATTCAGTCCTACCAAATATTCTTCAGTTGTCTGACACTAGATGGCACAGGTGCCACTTCAACACCTTAAATGCAAATTCTTAGACTGAGCATTTGAAAAATAGAAAGGGAATGAATACTTTAGACATTTGTGTTGACAGGAAGTCAAATTTATTGCTATAATCTGTGTGGCAACCATCAATAGGGAAAAGGTGACACTGGGCCATGATGTGTTTTATTGGATAAACAATCTACAAAGAGTACATCAGTAAATCAGTTAGTAATAAACAGAGAAACACTTACATATTCTGAACCACTTTACATCTCAAAGACTCACAAGCGGCGTAAAAGATACATTTACATAGACTCTTCAATGCGAAACTCAATGCAACTTACGTGTTACATTTATGACAAAATGTTGCTATATTAAATCTAGTAAAAAGGATCATAAAAAGGATCAATCCCAGGACATGTTTGCGTTCACACAGATGGCACTCTAGCAATTCTATGCAATTTTCTTGGATCAATGCTCTGTGTTAAAGGGGTTCGATGGGTGTTGTCTTCATAAGTGAAATTGTGTTGTAGACTACTATTTTGAAAAGGAAGCCTGATCTGTTGTGTTATGTGAACATAAGGGGCCCTATTTTAACGATCTAAGCGCATGGTCTAAAGCGCAAGTTCACTTAGGGCGTGTCCGAATCCACTTTTGCTCGTTTAATGATGGCAAAAATGGTCGGCGCGCCGGGCGCATGGTCTAAAAGGGTTGTCCCTATTTTCTTAATGAGTAATGAGTGTGTTTTGGGATTTACGTGCGTTAAACCAATCAGAGTCTCATCTCCCATTCCCTTTAAATGCCAGTTGCGCTCGCGCCATGGCAGATTCGCTATTTACATGACGGAATTTGATAGTGGAAAGACCGAAGCCATCTCCAGAGCGCAAACGGATCTGCTCGTGCGCGAGGTTAAAGTGTGCAAGCAGACGATCTACAGGACAAGCCGGATTCTACCATATCTTTATGTAGCCTACACATTAATAATCTTTTACATTGTAATCCTTTTATTTTAATATTTGGCATGTTTGTGTGCTGCTGTGCATCCCTGTGTTTCTGTCAGGACCACTATCGTCATATATGATTGACAATTAGCATACAATTTGGATTGGCGGTATGGTTCCGTTCTGGGCGAGAACTCCCTGCGCATCCATGCAACCTAGCATGGATAAGAGCAGGGAGAGCAGCAATAACCCCCCTTGGGGTAAACAGAACAGAACCAACATGAATGTATTGCAGATATCATTAATTCAAGATTTTAAAGTACGACATAATTCGAGAATTTATTCTGATTCGAAGGGAATCAGAATGCCAAATCCTGACTGACGAGAGGAGGAGCTGGGGATGGAGGAGGGTAATTCGCTCCTGAGAAACGCGATAGTTGCTGATAATACTGAAGCAGCTTATATATGTATACGGTGATAGGCGTCGTATTCCTATAGGTAGATGTGGATCAGCTGATAGTAAGCTGATGCAAGCTTGACTAACGTGACCTGCCAGAACTAACGCTACGCTTGATGTTTAATAAGCAGAATGTACGTGCGTTGTGGACCCGCCTATAGGCGCACATTACTAACGCGCTCTTTAAATAACAAAAAAAAATATTGCGCCATTGACTTTAGACCAGGTTTCAGTTGTTCAATGGCGCAGTCTATTTCTGTTGCCTCAAAATAGCAATGCGCCAACGATGCGCCAGAACACACCTCGTTTTCAGACCAGCACGTCCATGGGCGCACAAATGGGCGCAAATGCATTTGTTATTTAAACAACTTGGCGCAGGATGTGAAAATGATAACTGCGTTGGGCTGAAACTAGCAAAAAACACTTGCATCACGCTTGACGCTGCATTGCGCCAGGTGTAAGATAGGGCCCAAGGTGTGAGAACGGAAGTGAAGATAGTTGAAGTTCGCTACCGCTGTTTCGTGTGCTTCATTACGTAATAGCTCCTGACAGATACCACAATGAGTCAAAACCAGAATTTGGAAGTGACATTGAGCTGCTTTAATCTGCCAGAGTAATGATGAGGTGTCAAAGATCCTAATTTAGAGAAATTAGTGTTATTTATAATTTTCACAAAGCAATAAACATTACAGATAAGTAAAGGTCACCATCTTAATCTAATCTAAAATGTCAAAGTTGAAAATATTATGGAAAACAGAGGCAGGAGAGTTTTCCCATACGGTGCAAATAAAGAACCGGGTGCACAAAACCAGCCAGCGCAAAACAAATCACTGAAGGAGTCCAAACTCCCTGAATATAGTGTTTTGTCAGATTGGTAAATAATGCTGAAATAGTAATCGGCACATATATGATGACCATGTTCACTACTGTTATTAGAATGAGATAAAACGCTCTTCTCTTCGTGTGGTTTTCATCCTTTCTCCCTCTTCCTCTTTCTCCTGGTCCTGACTTCTTCAGAGCTCTGAGAACAGCCACAAGACAAAACAACTGGATGGAGAGGAAGAGGAGGAACTGCAGTGAGATTAACCATGTATGTGCATTAATGTTGAATGAAGCTAAAATGAACATGGAACACAAACAAGAACCTAGAGTAATTATCCAGGCCACAGTGCAGCAGACCACTCTATATCTGAGAGGTTTGTACTTCAGAAAGGTTACAGGATGAACCACTGCCAGGTAACGCTCAACACACATCAGACACTGAAACAGAGGACGACCAGTGACAGCTAGTCCTGTTATTAAAACTTGTAGTGTAAAGAGACTTGAAAACCAAATTGAAAGTACAAGGAACAAACAACTCAAACAGTTTCCAATCTCACAAATGGAGAAATTGAGGATGAAGAACTCTGATGCAACTCCACTTCCAGCTCCTGTGATGATGAGCCAGATAATATAGGAGTGTGTAGGAAGACCAACCAGGAAATTGATGCTGTACACACAGATTTCCAGACTTTTCTCAATGGATTGAGTTGTGGAGTTTGTAGATGCTTCGGGTGCGGTGATGTTCACTGAGTTATTCATCTCTAGGTTTGTCTTTTACTTTTAATGGTTCATCAAATTTTGTGATCTACACAAAGAGATAAGTGTTATTGAACCAGATCTGTATAAAAAAAAAGCATTTCAATATATCCAGATTAATCATTTCAGTCGGTAAATGTTCCCAGTTTAAATCTGAATAGAGCAACCTCATTAAATTATGAAAAAAAGATTGTTTAACAAAGTAATATTCGCATGCTACATTCACCTGCAAAATCAAATTTTTATGAATTTAATGAATTAATGAATTTAAACATGAATTAATGAATTTAAACTGTTAGTTCTCTTCAATCAAACAAAGCTCAGTCTCATTTTACTCAGTGGATAAAGCGTTAACTCTTTGGACATTATCAGATAAGCACAGTGACACTGTTGCTTATTATTAAGGGTATAAACAAGAATAATCAAAAAGAGAAGTTTATCACCTGAAGAGTGAATGTTCAGTCTCTCTGGATGTGTATAAATCTCTGTGCTGTGTTTTAAGTTCACAGCTGCCACAATAATATATGTGCATGACTGCATCTGCTACACGTCACATTAAACATCATATAAGGAAATATTTAGAGTAAAAAATTAATTTGTAATTTTTCAAACAAAATTCAAGCCATTTTTTACACATTTATCAAGTGACCCTGAACGTCAGAACGTAACAAGTCACAGCCGAAGACCAGGGGGGGTTGCAAAAGGTGACTGATTAAATGTTTTATTGGATAAACAAACATCCTGATATCAAACAACCATATGTAATTAACACACTCAGAATAAGCTAGATCTATGTGTAAATAAACAGGGAAATAAAATATTTTTATATATCATTTTAACTTAATTTAAAGACCAGAGCAAACACCAAGAGGAAAGAGACACTTCAGCGGATATTACAAAATAAAAAAATAAAAAAAATGGCCCATCCACCAATAAAAATTGTTTAAAAAGTAAAACAATGTGTAGTCATTTTTTTGTCAGTTTATGATGAACAGAAGCCGGAGAGTTTTCCAGTGCGGTGAAGATAAAGAACAGGCTGAACAAAACTAGCTAGAACATAACAAACCAAACCAGGACCCCAAAATGTCCAAATATACTGGTTTATCAGAATTATAAATACTCCTGCGATAATAATTGGCACATATGCAAAAACTATGTTCACAGTAGTTATTAGAATGATATAAAATGCTCTTCTCTTCATGTGGTTTTCCTCCTCTCTCTCTCTCCCTCTCTCTCCTGGTCCTGACTGCTTCAGAGCTCTGAGAACAGCCACAAGACAAAACAACTGGATGGAGAAGACGAGGAGGAACTGCATCATGAAGAACCATGTATGTCCATTAATATTATTTAACATTAATGTGATCATGCAGCACAAACAGGAGCCAAGAATAATTATCCAGGCCGCAGTGCAGCAGATCACTCTATATCTGAGAGGTTTGAACTTCAGAAAGGTTACAGGATGAACCACTGCCAGGTAACGCTCAACACAGATCAGACACTGAAACAGAGGACGGCCAGCGATTGAAAGTCCTAGCAAAAACAGTGCTAATGGCTGAAGAACTGAAATCCAATTAGCCAGTACAAAAAACAACAAATCCAGACAGTTACCAATCTCACAAACAGAGAGATTGAGGATGAAGAACTCTGATGCAACTCCACTTCCAGCTCCTGTGATGATGAGCCATATAATATAGGAGTGTGTAGGAAGACCAAAAAGAAAATTGATGCTGAACACACACGTGTCCAGATACCCTTCTATCAATATAGAAGGGGTTGTGGAGTTGGTGGAAGCTCCTGGTGTGGTGGAGTTCATTTCCTCCTCGTTTGTCTTTTGAGTTCACAAAAGATAAATAGTATTGCTATAAGAAGAGAGAATTATAAACGTATGGGGTTACTCAGATGACAGTTCAACGTAAGCAAGATAAAAAATATTATTTAAAAACATTTTCGTCAACCCCAGCAATTCAACACAGTTTACAGTTAAAAAATGGGTAGTTTTATACTGATCATTTAATACATTGCGGTACATAATGCACTCTTAAAAAATAAACAGCGTTTCAATAGAAGAACCATTTTAGTTATCCAAAAAAACTCTTTGTGAAAAGTTCCTAAAATAAATTTTTTTGAAGAACATTTTAAAAATCTCAGGAACCTTTTGTGCACTTGAAAGGTTCCATGTTAAAGGTTCTTCATGAAATCACAGATGCCCAATAAAGAACCTTTATTTTTAAGTGTTCCCTAATGTCAAGTAAATTTCTAATTCACTTTGATGAAACAAATAGAGATCAGTTCTGTTTTACTCAAGTGGTCCATCTAACATGCCCATAACCCTTTTACTATGACTGATAACCACAGTAACATTGTCATATATCATTCAGCGGTAAAAAGAAAAATAATTCAATTTAAAAGAGAAGTTTATCACCTGAAGAGTGAATGTTCAGTCTCTCTGGATGTGTATAAATCTCTGTGCTGTGTTTTGTAGACTGACTTCACAGCTGTTACAAGAATATATGTGCATGACTTCATCTGCTACACGTCACATAAAACATCAGATATGCAAATATGAAAAGTAAAAAGGTTTAAAAAGATCATAAAAACATATTCTCTTATTTGATACTTTAATTTTATTCCAAAAAAGTTCCTTCATTCATTCATTTAATCATTCATGCATTCATTCATTCATTCATTTCCAAAATAACATTTCTATCATATTTCACTTATTAAATTGTTACTTTTGTTCAATCTCATTTTATTCAATTATAAACTTTCCTCAGAACTCGCTTTGGACTTTTTCAGATAAACACTGTGACATTTTCTAACACTAAGGATTAAAAAATCATTTAAAAAAAATAGTTTGTCACCTAAAAAGTGAATGTCCCCTCTCAGATGTAAATATCTGTGCTGTGTTTGTAGACTGACTTCACAGTCGTCACAAGGATGACAATGCATGACTTCATCTGTTTCATGCTGCATAAAACATACAAATATTTAATGTAAAACACACACACACACACACACACACACACACACACACACACACACACACACACACACACACACACACACACACACACACACACACACACACACACACACACACACACACACACACACACACACACACACACAAACAGAGAGTCTGAGTAAACTTATTAACAGAAATTCACTTTTATATGGAAAATATTAATCTGGAAACTTGTGATTGACCAGTCAGAATAAAGTATTCCAGTGTGCTGCATAATATTGTTAAACATATAACAATATTATGCGGCACACTGGAATACTTTATTCTGACAGGTCAATCACAAGTTTCCATACAAGAAAGTAGCAAATTCAAAGTTTTCACCCGAATACAATTTTTTTGCAGACTGAATATTCAATCTTTGTACATCTAAACTAGACAGCACATGCACGTGCAACTTACACATTTTTAGACTATATTAAGAGGGCAAGAAAGAATGAGAGAGAGATACTGTAGATAAATAAATAATAAATATGGGTATGCAAAAGGTGACACTGGGTCAATGATTAAATGTTTTATTGGATAAACAAACACACTGATATCAAACATATTTACATTAATAAATATTTATATATTTATACATAAATATATTTAATTAACACACTCAGAATAAGCTAGATCTATGTAAATAAACAGGGAAATTAAAGATTGTTATATATAATTTAAAATATAACTTAATTTAAAGTCCAGAGACAAACACCAAGAGGAAAGAGACCCTTCAGCTGATAATAAATAAAAAAAAAAAATTGGCCCATCCACTACTAAAAAAAATGTTTTGTCAGTTTATGATGAACAGAAGCCGGAGAGTTTTCCAGTGCGATGCAGATAAAGAACAGGCTGAACAAAACTAGCTAGAACATAACAAACCAAACCAGGAGCCCAAAATGTGTAGTTATACTGGTTTATCAGAATTATAAATACTCCTGCGATAATAATTGGCACATATGCAAAAACTATGTTCACAGTAGTTATTAGAATGATATAAAATGCTCTTCTCTTCATGTGGTTTTCCTCCTCTCTCTCTCTCCCTCTCTCTCCTGGTCCTGACTTCTTCAGAGCTCTGAGAACAGCCACAAGACAAAACAACTGGATGGAGAAGACGAGGAGGAACTGCATCATGAAGAACCATGTATGTCCATTCATATTATTTAACATTAATGTGATCATGCAGCACAAACAGGAGCCAAGAATAATTATCCAGGTTGCAGTGCAGCAGATCACTCTATATCTGAGAGGTTTGAACTTCAGAAAGGTTACAGGATGAACCACTGCCAGGTAACGCTCAACACACATCAGACACTGAAACAGAGGACGACCAGAGATGGAAAGTCCTAGCAAAAACAGTGCTAATGGCTCAAGAACTGAAATACAATTCATCAGAACAAAACACAACAAATCCAGACAGGTACCAATCTCACAAACAGAGAGATTGAGGATGAAGAACTCTGATGCAACTCCACTTCCAGCTCCTTTGATGATGAGCCATATAATATAGGAGTGTGTAGGAAGACCAAACAGAATATTGATGCTGAACACACACATTTCCAGATACCCCACTAGCAATATAGAAGGGGTTGTGGAGTTGGTGGAAGCTCCTGGTGTGGTGGAGTTCATTTCCTCTTCGTTTTTCTGAGTTCACAAAACATAAATAATATTGCTATCAAAAGAGAGAATTATAAACGTATGGGGTTACTCAGACGACAGTTCAACGTAAGCAAGACAAAAAATATATATATTTAAAAAAATTACTGATCATTTAATACATTGCAGTAAGTCTACATAATGCACTCTTAAAAATAAACAGCGATTCCATATAATAACCATTTTAGTTCTACAAAAAAATATTAGTGAAGTTCCTAAAATAACCCCTTTTTGAAGAACATTTAAAAAATCTAAAGAAGCTTTTTTGCACTAAAAAGGTTCCATGTTAAAGGTTCTTCATTAAATCACATATGCATATAAATAATCTTTATTGGTAACACTTCAGAATAAGGTTCCTTCGTTAATGAATAACTGCAGGGACAAATGAGTAACACAATATAAAAAATCTAGTAACTAATATTAACTAACAAGAAACTCTGATTAATGAATTTATTAAGTAATAGCACACAGATGAAAGTGTTAGTTCACTATTAACTAATCAATAACTAAAAAAAATGTTTTATGCTTCCCAGAGAACAACTGAAAATGTTTCATAATTCATGCAAAACTAATCAAGAACTAATGCAGGACAAATGTCAAGGACAACATTAACATTTTAAATGCTATTATAAACAAATACACAAGTTTATTTACATTATCAATATGTATAGCATAGCAGACTTATGATTTGAGAAAGCTGTCAACAATTAGCCTATGCTGTCATATAGCAATAATTAGCTAGCTCATATATATGTGTGTGTGTGTGTGTGTGTGCGTGCGTGCGTGCGTGCGTGCGTGCGTGCGTGCGTATGAAGATTATTATAAAGTGAAGATCATGGTAACTAACTAGTTACTGAAGTCATTTTAAGCTTTTGAGGCTTTTGGTGAAGTTTTAGATAGTAATTCCGATAGAATTTATGCAGTAACACTTGAGTCATTTCTAGTTAGTTACCATGATCTTCACTTTATAATACAGATCCAAATAAATAGTAATTCCGATAGAATTTATGCAGTAACACTTGAGTCATTTCTAGTTAGTTACCATGATCTTCACTTTATAATACAGATCCAAATAAATAGTAATTCCGATAGAATTTATGCAGTAACACTTGAGTCATTACTAGTTAGTTACCATGATTCTTACAGTAGTTATAATGAAAAGCCAATCCTAAAGTGTAGAATCTTCTAATCATTCACAAGATATTCACACACACACACACACACACACACACACACACACACACACACACACACACACACACACACACACACACATATATATGTATATTATTTACTAATTCGTTAATCAGAGTTTCTTGTTAGTTAATATTAGTTACTAGATTGTTAATATTGTGTTACTCATTTGTTCCTCTGTAGTTATTCATTAACGAAGGAACCTTATTCTGAAGTGTTACCCCTTTATTTTTAAGAGTGTACCCTAAAGTCAAGTAAATTGCTAATTCACTTTGATGAAACAAATATAGATCAGTTCTGTTTTACTCAAGTGGTCCATCTAACATGTCCATAACCCTTTTACTATGACTGATAACCACAGCAACATTGTCATATCATTCAGCGGTAAAAAGGAAAATAATTATATTTAAAAGAGAAGTTTATCACCTGAAGAGTGAATGTTCAGTCTCTCTGGATGTGTATAAATCTCTGTGCTGTGTTTTATAGACTGACTTCACAGCTGTTACAAGAATATATGTGCATGACTTCATCTGCTACACGTCACATAAAACATCAGATATGCAAATATTAAAAGTAAAAAGATCAAAAAGACATATAGTCTTATCTGATACTTTAATTTTATTCCCCCAAAAAGTTAATTTTGATAAACGTCTTGTCCACTGAACTGTTGCATTAAAGCAATTTGACAATTGCATTTATGATGCTGTTCCGAATATCAGCACAGCTGTGATTCATCAGAGACATGATGCCACAATAACTCTTGCTCATGTGGTACGGCTGTTTTTTAAACAGCAAAAAAAGAGAAATGGTCCACAAAATCAGTAAAGAAGAAATTATGCATTTTATATTTAGAAAGAATTGAAGAGAAAATTGCACTGAATCATCAATTAAGATTTATTGGAAAACAAGCAAACAGCTCCATTTATAATAAATATATCAGATAAGCACACTAAGAATAAACTTAAAATATATATGATTTCTTCATGCACACATTGACTGGCTGTTGTTCACTGACTTTCTGATATTAAACACAAAACTTTCAAAACTCCTTGAAATTACAGTTGAAATCTCATCGGCTGCCTACTATTCATATTTTAGAAGTCAGGGTGCACAGCTTTTTACCATCCTCTGGGAAATAAAGTTGCATTCAAATTATATAATGAGCACTTTTAAGGAACAATACTGGGATTTGCAAGTGTTTGACATTTGCACACACTGTGTGAGTGTGTGATTCAGCAGTGTAAAGACCCCCAAAAGATCCCATTCATAAATAAAAGTTATCAAAAAAATAAAAAAATAATAGGTGTAGTTACATTTCCTACAGGTTTTATGGAGCACAAAGACAGGAGATTTTTCCAGCCTGGTGCAGATAATGAAGTGGCTGAACAAAACTACCTAGAATATAACAAAGCAGAGAATAAGACCAAAATGACAAACTGTAATTCTGTGTCAGAATGGTTAACAATCCAGAGAAAGTAACAAATATGTGATAACCAAGGTCACAGTAGTTATTAGAATGAGATGAAATGCTCTTTTCTTCATGTGGTTTTCCTCCTCTCTCTCTCTCTCTCTCTCTCTCTCTCTCTCTCTCCTGGTCCTGACTGCTTCAGAGCTCTGAGAACAGCCACAAGACAAAACAACTGGATGGGGAGGAAGAGTAAGAACTGCATCAAGACGTACCATGCATGTTCAGTCACGGTAAAAAACAAAGATATGATCAGGCAGACCAAACAGGATCCAAGAGTGATGATCCAGACCGCAGTGCAGCAGATCACTCTATATCTGAGAGGTTTGAACTTCAGAAAGGTTACAGGATGAACCACTGCCAGGTAACGCTCAACACACATCAGACACTGAAACAGAGGACGACCAGTGATGTCTAGTCCTTGTAATAAAAGTGCTAATGGCAAGAGACTTGAACTATATTTTGACAATATAAAGAAAAGAAAATCCACATAGATACAAATCTCACAACAAGAGAGATTGAGCATAAAGAACTCTGATGCAACTCCACGTCCTGATCCTGTGATGATGAGCCATATAACATAGGAGTGTGTAGGAGGACCAAACAAGAGACTGATGCAGAAAATCCAAATTTCTATTTCGTCCGCTTCCCAGATTCCATCTGTTCCAAATCCCATTGTAGAGTTGGTGGAAGCTCCTGTTGTGGTGGAGTTAATTTCCTTCTTGTTTGTCTGAGCAGCACATGAGCTTACAAAACATAACTGATAGTGTTAATAGAGGAGAGAATCATAAATGTACCGTTTTACTTATAGACTGCAATTCAACATGAGCATGATAAGAAAGTACACTAAATGCAATGTGTGATTCTTCGTTCAGAAGAACAAATCATTTCAAATCATAAGGTTGCTCTACAAATAATATTTTTCCTATAACTAATTAAATAATAAATAAATAATCCTATAAGTTTTGGGTAATTCATGGTTCTGGACAACATAGGCCCACCACCGTATGCATGGAAATATATAAAAAAAATGTTGCTGGAAGTATTTTGCCCATTTTATCATCTTTTATTTGCAGTTTCCTTCTGATCCTTGATGGTCGTCGGATGAGGAAAATGTCACTTCGTTGTGTAGACCTTTATTGTAGCCTACAAAGTTTTGAGTGCATAATGCATAAGTCAGCTCATTTGAAATTGATTGTTTACAGTTTGATGGAAGGTACACATGCTATTGAGGAAAAAAAGTCAAATGTGGATGTTAGCAGCAGAATACGCAGAACACAGAATCTATGCAGGACTTATGTAGGACAGTATGCAGGACAGTAGTAGGCTTAAAATCGTATATAAGGTTAGAAACATATCATTTTTGGTTCATAATTAAAAAATATACCCTAATGGGCTCGTACTTATTACAGAGTAATACATAATATGTAATAATACATACATAAGCAAAGTTTTAATGTTCGTTATGTTATTTTGAGTTGACAACGAAGCCATCTAACATGACCATAAACCCTTTAATATGATTCATAACCACAGTGACAAATGGTTCAGCATATAAATAAAATGAATCGAATTTAAAAGATGAGTTTATCACCTGAAGAGTGAATGTCCAGTTTCTCTGTATGTAGGCTATATAAATCTCTGTGCAGTGTTTTGTAGACTGACTTCACAGCTGTCAAAACAATAGCTTATAATATGTGTATGACTTCATCTGGTACATGTCATATACAACATATGCAAAATGTTTAGAGAGGTCCATTTATAACCCCAAATAGACCACAATATAAATCATAATCAATGTGACCCCCGATAGGGCCTGATATGCAAACATTTTAAAAGAATGGGAGAGAAAATGACATAAAATCATTGATAAAGTGATGTATTCACTAGTGGAAAAACCTATACCAAAATGTATTTAAAATTACATTTATTTCATACCAGCACCTAAGCACTATTTCTTATTTTTCACTAGGGTTGGATTAAAAAAAAAAAAGTGGAATTTCAGGCAGAAAGATGATTTCATGCACTTTAGTTATTTTCTAAAAAAATAAAATAATAATTAAGCAAATATATCACAATAGCAGGTTTTAAGGTGAATAGAGGCAGGGTAGTTTTCCAGTGAGGTGCAGATAAAGAACAGGCTGAATAAAACTAGCCAGTACATAACAAATCACAGCAATAAGCCAAAGTGCAGGATAATTCTGTTGTATTGGAATGTTTAAGAGTTCTATGATAGTATATGGGACATATACAATAACCATATTCACTGTAGATAAAATGCTCTTTTCTTCATGTGGTTTTCCTCCTCTCTCTCCCTCTCTCTCTCCTGGTCCTGACTGCTTCAGAGCTCTGAGAACAGAGAAACAACTGGATGGAGAGGAAGAGGAGGAACTGCAGCGAGAAGAACCATGCATGTACAGTCAAGGTAGATAACAAATATATAAGCATGCAGACCAAACAGGAGCCAAGAATAATTATCCAGACTGCAGTGCTGCAGATCACTCTATATCTGAGAGGTTTGAACTTCAGAAAGGTTACAGGATGAACCACTGCCAGGTAACGCTCAACACACATCAGACACTGAAACAGAGGACGGCCAGTGATGCCTAGTCCTTGTAGGAGCACTGATAATAATGTAAGATGTGAAAACCAATATGACATTACAAAGAGTAAACTATTCAGACAAGTTCCAATCTCACAAACAGAGAGATTGAGGTTAAAGTGTCCTGATGCAACTCCACTTCCTGTTCCTGTGATGATGAGCCATATGACATATCAGTGTATAGGAAGACCAAACAGCAAATTAATGCAGAACATGGACATTTCTAGATCACCTAGAAGAGGTTGTGGAGTTGGAAGATCCTGGTGTGGTGGAGTTCATTTCCTATAATTTGTCTGATCACAGAAGCTCACACAATATTGCTAAAAAAAGATAATTTTTTTTTTTTTTACTTAGTTATTCAGACTAGTTCAACATAAGCAACATATGAAGGGAGATTGAAGGTACATTTTCAATCCATTTCAATCTACGAATCATAACACTCCAATATTACATTGAACATTGTACATATGTCAATGTCACTTTTATTATAGCACTATTAAAACAACACATGTTGACCAATGTGCTTTACATCATCTCAGTAAGAAGACAGAATAATACAATAGTAGCCTAATGTTTTATTTAAAAAACATATACATATACAAGTAATATTAATACTGATCATTTTAATACACTGCAGTCAATATCCAAAATAGTTTCAAGTAAACTGTTGACTCTGTTTGATGAAACAAATAAAAACTCATCCCCATTTTACTAAGAGCTACAGTGATTTTCTTTAATTAATCCATCTAATATACCATTAACCAGTTTAATATGATGGATAACCTTATTGTCAAATTTAAAAGAGAAGTTTATCACCTGAAGAGTGAATGTCCAGTCTCTGGATGTGTATAACTCTCTGTGCTGTTGTGTAGACTGACTTCACAGTTTTCAAAAGAATATATGCATCTGATACACGTCACATAAAACATAAAACATGCAAATATAGTTTAGACAGTCTAATCAGAGAGTTTATTTTTTTTAATTGTTAAAAAAATATATATATATTGTCAATAGTCAAGTCAAGTCAAGTTTATTTGTATAGCGCTTTTCACAATACAGATTGTATCAAAGCAGCTTCACAGTATTAAATTAAAATAATACAACAAAGTTTGTTTCAAGAGGAACAATAGGCTATAGAAAATGTTACTTTGAACATTTAATGCAATTCAAAATGTGTCCTCCTGACCTTTTAGATTGAAAGTTTGGCAAAGCAAAAATACACAATTCTGTGTGTAGACATACAGTATAAGTATTACCTTCCAGTTTATTTAATTGTTGTAGAATATCACACCTGCAGTTTTGCATGGCTGTGATTTTTATACAGTAAGAAAAATAAAATAGAAAATTAGATTTTTGAATTCTGCTCTTGAAATGAAAATGTTAAGACCAAGTACTTAGAAAGAAAGACAGAGAAAATGACACTGCTTTACTGTTGAAATGATTTATTGGATAAACAAACTAATAGCAACCATATCTCAAACACACACTTATAATAAACTAAATCTGTATATAAATAGGACAATTAAGGATTTCATGCATTAACCATGGTTTACTACGGTCAGCAGTTCAAATCTCACTGGCTAATGTGCATATGTTTTTATTAATCCAGTAGAAACCAAGACATGTTTAGATGTTTAAAAACAATTAGTATTTTTTTTTTTTTCAGATGCTGGATTTGTGGGTTCATGACATTAAATATTTTAAATATATTCATAAGATATTCAAAGGTTTTTAGTAAAGTTTTTATGTAACATTGCATTTTTACAGAATATGTCAATATACATTGCCTCAAAGCAGGCTGAACTCAGATGATTCTGGTGCTCATTTAGAGGAAAGAAACAAAGGAACATATTTTTTAAAGGAAAGTAAGGTGATTCAAAATTGTCCCATGACATTTAAATATCACAATAGCAGGTTTTATGAGGAACAGAGGAAGGAGAGTTTTCCAGTGCGGTGCAGATAAAGAACAGGCTGAACAAAACTAGCTAGAACATAACAAACCAAAGCAGGAAACCAGTGTTCACGAACATATTCAGTTAAAATGGTGTTGAGTGCTACGATAGCATATGGTATATGTATAATAGCCACATTCACAGTAGTTATTAGAATGAGATAAAATGCTCTTCTCTTCATGTGGTTTTCCTCCTTTCTTTCTCTCCCTCTCTCTCCTGGTCCAGACTGCTTCAGAGCTCTGAGAACAGCCACAAGGAAAAACAACTGGATGGAGAAGAAGAGGAGTAACTGCAGTGAGAAGAAGAAGGCATATGCCTTCAGGTTGAGAGGGTTTAAAATAAACCTAAAAAATAAACAGGATCCAAGAGTGGTTATCCAGACCGCAGTGCAGCAGATCACTCTATATCTGAGAGGTTTGAACTTCAGAAAGGTTACAGGATGAACCACTGCCAGGTAACGCTCAACACACATCAGACACTGAAACAGAGGACGACCAGTGACAGCTAGTCCTTGTAAAAATGTTACTAATGTTAAGAGACATGGGAACACATTTGACAGAATAAAGAATAAAGAATTCATAGAGTTACCAATCTCACAAACAGAGAGATTGAGGATAAAGAAGTCTGAGGCAATTCTATTTTTTGCTCCTGTGACGATGAGCCATATAACATAGGAGTGTGTAAAAAGACCAAACAGGAAATTGAGGGTGAAGATGCACATTTCGAGATAGACTATTAGCTTAATGCAAGGACTTGTGGAGTTGGTGTATGTGTCAGGTCTGGTTGAGTTCATTATCTCTTCTCTTGTCTATGCACAGAAGCTCACAAGATATAGCAACTATGATCTGTAGAAATAGAGATGTGTAAAGCTATTTCAGTTTTGTTTCATAAAACAAATGGCACTCTAACAACAATGTCTAACATGCCCATAACCCCTTTAATATGACTAATTAACAATATGCCCATATCATTCAGCATAGAAAAAGAAAATGAATAGAATTTAAAAGAGAAGTTTATCACCTGAAGAGTGAATGTCAGTCTCTCTGAATGTGTTTAATATCTCGGTGCTGTGATTTGTAGGCTGACTTCATAGTTGTCACAAGAATATATGATGTCTACGAACACATACGCAAATATTCTATATAATAAATGAGGTTCAAAAGTCTAGGTATGTGGAAATTTTTTAATTGATAGCTCATAATCCTATAAAAAAAAAAAGAGTAGTCAGCCTATGGGATATGATGCTTTCTTAAATACTAGTTGGAAAATGATATTGCAAGACAACATTCTCTGTAAATAAAACATAAACATGTTTATTGCTTTAAAATGTATCTAAAATGTATTTTACAATTATTATCTTCAGGCTTATACTATATTCTTAATAGTGAGTAGAAAATGTGCACTGTCAACTTAATACAAAATTAATACTTTACTCTTTAAAAAAAAAAAAAAATCTCAGTATAAATTGGTCTTGTTACACAAAAATATCTGGCTGCCTTATTTTAGGAAGGATATTCCTCACAAGGAGATCACCATTGGAGGTCCATTCCTTTAAATTTACCCTTAACTGATCAATGAGATTGACAATAACAGGATTATTTTTGTGAGTCCATTTTTTAAAGAAATTGTTATATGATGAGTGAATATAAATTTGAATATTGGCTTTCACAGGTGGCATGTCAAACACCTGCAATGCAAATTTTGTTTGTACCAAATATGAGGTTTAGAATAACATTTATAAATAAACAGAACAGTGAGGCAGAAATCAATGAAAATATCACTTTTCATCAAAAATCACCAATTTCAAGGTTGTCGGTGATGGCAAAAGTAGTTGCATCTTTTATAAATGATCAAGTAAAACAGTTTATAACTGAAAATAACATTTTAAATGAATTTCAGTCAGGCTTTAGATCAGGTCACAGTACTATAACAGGAGCCATGGTGGTCACAAATGATATTATTAAATGTTTGGACAGTAAACAGCATTGTGCAGATTTATTTGTAGATCTCTCCAAAGCATTAGATTAGATCATAAACTACTGTTGCAGAGACTTAGTTGTGTGGGCCTTAGTGGGTAACACTTTATTTTGATAGTCCGTTTGTTGAGACTATACTAGTTATTAGTAGCCATTCAGTAGCTTGTCAACAGTGCATCAGTTGACATTCAACAACACTGTTTCAACAGACAAGTAACATACGTTCAACTGACTGCCTATAGACTATAAGGTACAATTCAAGTGTTAATCTACAGATTTTACAAAAAAGTGCCTGTTGACTGTCAATGTTATTTTGCAACAGGTTATTAACCAATTGTCGACTAACTTTCAATTGTCAACTAACTTTCTGTAGATTGAGTACCAACAACTCATGATCAATCTGTCAGTTAAATGTCAACAGTCATGTCAGCATATTAAGTATATGATACTGTATATCCTACTCAAGGGGTCTCATATGCATCAAATTAATGATTATTTTAGCTGATTTAAAAATGTTTTTAAAAAATTGTTAACCATTTGTAGATAATCTGTTGATTGTCAACTAAAGATTAGATCTGTTGCTTGTCAACAAATAAATTGTTTATGATCAGTAGACTATTAAAGGGGCTATATGCACCTTTTTCCCCAAAATAAACGTAACAATAGCCTTTTTATTTGACCATTTATGACTCAAACATCTCCTGATGAGCATACTGACACCTTGTCCGCTCACAGTGGGTGCACCTATAAGCCTGTATCCTATTTTTCCTATTTTCTGTCGGGTCGGATTTTTCCCGCGCTGTCTGCGGATGTGACGTCAAGCGCGTTCATGTTAAACGTTTCAGATCACTAATTTCAGATAAATAATTCTTACCTCAGTAAACATAATGTTGACCTCCTTGCAGCAGATGACTTGTGAAGTGTGCACGTACGAGCGCGCGCTGCGAGAGCGAGCAGAAAGGAAGAGCAGTTCTGTTTTTTGGCCACAGGTGTCAGTCGCGAGTTTAAATTTCAGAAAAAAGCATATAGCCCCTTTAATAGACATTATCCACTAAGTGTTAGTAGATACATTTTAGGACTATCTAATTAAAGTGAAAAACAGTTTATATCAGTAGAAAGTCTATAACCTACTGTATCAACAGATTGAAAACATACTTTTTTTGTACGTTTGGATAGATGCTGAAACGTATGACACAGACATGTCTGCAACGTAGAATTATTTCACAGCTACAAAACGTTTACGAATCATAAAGATATCTGTATCTCCCTTATACTGTTTTATAGATAAATGTAAGTTCCCTTAACCCTACTCCCAAACCTAAATATAAATTACTCATTTTATACAGAATAAAACACTTTATGGACAGAGATGTGTAGGGAAATTACAGTTTTATTAATAGTATTAAAATATATTTTGAGTCACTAACATTAATCCTACTCCTGCCCCTAAACCTACCCATAACCATTTCTTAAAACTATGCAGGCTAAAATTATGAAGAAAAACAACAGAAGTGTAATCATAATAATTTATTGCGAAAATGTAAATCGGTACCAAAAGGCACTCAAATGACGATGTGTTGCAGTCCTCTCTGGCATTATATAATAGTTTTGTATAAGGGACAGAGCAGAATTTAAGTTATTAATCCATGAAAATGTTAATCCAGCTTTCCTCTGCGTGAAGACGGCGCGCGCGCGCGCTTCTGCATTTCAATGTTGTTTCAACTGAAACACGGCATGCTGCAATCTGTGACGAAGCAGGCGAGAGCCAATGAGCGTTTGATATCACTGCCGTAAAACATGTAGTAACGCTTCTTGAGGGTGCAATTTTTGAATTTAAATTCATCACGAGCGCGGGATTTGACATTTACGGTCGCTGCTGAGAATGCGCTGATTTCACGCAGCCGTTATTTTGAAATCGAAAGCGAGGCTCCAGTGGGAAGAAAACCGGAAGTGTCGCCTTTAATCACAGGAGAGTCGTGAATGCGATGGCATATTGTTGTGTTTAATGATGTTGTGTCAATTCTAAAAATATACATACATTTCTTTCATACTTTAGACTATATACAGTGAAATTCATTTATAAATAAAATATTTTTTTTATATATAATTCAGAATGTAAAAAAAGAAGCAGGAATGAACTATATACATATCCTATATTGAATATTAACATCCAATAGTGTAAATCGCGGTAGCAGCTTCAGGTTGGTAATCCAAGGCATTGTTGTTTATCTTTACTTCCGGGGTTCTTCCCACCGGAGCCTCACTTTCGATTTCAAAATGGCGGCTGCGTGAAATCAGCGTATGGAGATGGAAATCGCTGGATGTGGATGAAGGGCTGAATTTGGATCTGTTTCTTGCTTGCGTATGGATTATAAAGATTTGGATTACATCTAACGTTACGTTAGCTAATAAAAATTATGTATTTTGTTAATTTATATTGTGTTTTGGTGTATTATGGTTCTATAGGAGAAAACACCTTTTGTGTCTCACCGTAACGTTAAATAAACTAAATGTTACAAAATGGTTAAACGATTAAAGAAGGTATTGTTAAGGGTTTAAACTATAGTCTTGTCTGTTAATCCTCCGAAGCGAGTTTGCAGCAGGAACAGATATTATTTCCATAGGCGTCGATTTCGGGGGGGACGCGTACCCACCAGATTTTGTCATGAGTCATTTTGTACCCACCACTTTTAACTTCCGTCCATATTAATTTGACTTTTGGTTCGATTTTTTTTTTTACCGTTTTCAGTGGTTATGATGAGCAATTTGAGAGAGAAATTTGGTAATCATTGTCTGACCCAACAAAAAAACATTATAATATTAATTTTATTTTATTTTTCGTGTTCGCATTTATGAGGGAAAAAACAACATGTCAGTTCTCGGGTACGGACGTGAGCGCTTTCGCGGCACTAAAAGACTGCTTTAAAACTTTCACAGAGACCTCAAACAGAACAGCTGCCTTTCTTTAAATTGAATTTCGTTTTGTATTAATTATATCTTAATTTTAATCAATGTTTCATGAACCAATTGCCTGGATTTAATAAGTAAATATAGCAGAATCACGACATGGAGGCGCCGGCGAGTGAACTGGAGTTCGTCTCATAAATGAACCGAAACTCAGCGTATAATGCACATTCACATTCACAGCGTATTTAGACACATTTAGACGCATTCATAATCATTACTTTTACCGGTTCTTTGTGGCAAGCTTTATGCGTGTGGTCGTGCACTTGAGTGTGGCTATTCATAAACGCTCATTATCCTGTAGGCTATAAGTCAGGGCCGCGGGAAGAGGTTTTAGGTTGGGGGTGCTGATTTTTATTTTTTATTTTTTATTTTTTTTTGGGGTGGGGGGGGCGTCACCACTTTTGAATAAGAAACAATATCAAGACTATAAAACTCTCAAAAAACGCGCACACACTCAAACCACCTGACTGCACATCACATTTTTGACTTTATTGATTCTGCTTTTATTCGTAATGCAATGGACCGGTCAACGGGACATAAATTAATCCTTAAAGGATGGGACTTTATGGGACAATTGCACAAAAAGAATAAATAGCCTAACTTAGCCTACCGGTCCGTAGCCTATTTTATAAGTCTCTCCAGAGTAGTATATCAGTCAAAAAATGCGCCACAAGGAAGAAAAAAAACATATATAGCCTAAGTCGCACTGGACTAAGTCGAATTTATTTAGAAATGTATTTCACAAAAAAAAAAAAAAAAGGTTACAGACAGTTCTCCGCTACGGACGTGAGCGCTCTAAAGCGGCGCTAAAAGAATGTTTTAAAACTTTCACAGAGACCTCAAACTGAAAGCACAAAGCCTGTCTTTAAATTTAATTTCGTTTTGTATTAATTGTATCTTAATTTTAATCGATGTTTCTTCAACCAATTGTCTGGATTTAATAAATAAAATGTATATATAGGCTATTAGAAAATAGATCATCAGGACACGGAGGCGCTGGCAAACCTGGAGCTCGTCTCATAAATGAACCGAGACTCAGCGTAGGCCTATAAGGTAGCCTTAATGCCTCACAGACCTGAGACATATAGATAGCTTGAAATGTCTACTCTTTAGCAGAACAATTCAAAACGAAAGAAAACAGACTGCGCTGCTTATGTAATTCGTATGAAATGTGCATACTCTCTGGCGCTGCGAAGATCGCGAGTCGTCAACTTTATCTGTCTAACCGACAGACACTGACATAAAAAAATAACTGTTTTATTAGTAAACAATTAAAATGTCTCCTGCTATATTTTACATATTTGCATGTTCCTTACAAAACACTGACAGTGGGGTTCCCTTTCAAGGGAACTCGCGTTGCGTCGAATTGACGCTATGGGGAACGCTTTGCGTGATGACGTCTTGAAGCATATGTAAAATCAGTCCAATGGTGTGGCGGAACGTCAGAGGCGGGTGACGTCACGTACCAGGAAGCTATAAAAGCCGGCCCGAAACAGAAAACGAAAGCTTTCTGAGTCTTCAGTTGCGCTCTGTGTGAAATCTGTCTGTATATTTGGTGTTGTCTGTCTATCATATATTTATATATTCAGTATGGCGAGCAAGCAGCAGTTTAGAGTGTGTGTCCATCCCTGCCCGCGTTATTTAACGGGAGGTGATACTCACGCTCTTTGTGTTGTTTGTTTGGGTGAGGAGCATGCCCAGTCAGCACTCGAGGGTGGTGACTGTGTGCATTGCGACGCGCTTCCATTGCGTTCGCTCCGATCCCGCTTGGCTCGGTTCAATCCCGATCGCGTTCCCCAGGGCTCTGGTCCCGCCGCTGCCGAGGCACGGCGGCAATCACAGACCTGGGGTTCGCAAATGGATCTATCAGTGGATGTTGAGACGGGCTCTGCCTTATCTCAGCCTCCTTCTGATAGATCCAGTGCCTCTCATCAGGGTGTGGAAGCACGCGTTGCGGTTTCTTCCCCCCCGATGGAGGCACCAATACTGCAATTGTCCAGCTCTGAGGAGTTGGACGTTGTTAGTATTGACGCTGAGTCTGAGGATTCGCCACCTCAGTCTCATGCGTTTGAAGAATTGCTTGATGTTATCACTAGAGCTGTCGAGCGATTATCTATTGAGTGGCCAGAAGATAGGCAGGGCGCTCGTTCGAAAAGCAAGCTCGACGAACGTTTCCTGCCATCTCATGCACAGCCTCAGTGCAGAAGCCTTCCGTTTTTCCCCGATCTCCACACCGAGGTGTCGAGATCGTGGGGGAAACCAGTGTCATATCGAGTGTATACTGCACAAACATCACACTATTCATCCGTTCACAATTATAAAGAGCATGGTTATGGGGAGATGCCGAGGGTGTAAGAGACGCTCGCGAGCTATCTCTCTCGAGCAACGGCATCTTCTCTGAAGGCTCCTGCACTTCCATCCAAGCCAGTAAAAGTTACATCTTCCCTGGTTCTTAAAGCTTATGCCGCCGCCGGTCAAGCTGCAGCGTGTTTACATACAATGTCCATAATGCAGGCTTACCAGGCTGAGTTATTGGGTGATTCTGAGGATGGCGGGGGTATTAGTGCTGATACGGTGTCTGAACTGCGTAGAGCCACAGATTTGTCTCTCAGGGCCACCAAGGAGACGGCTAAATCCATCGGCCGCTCTATGGCAGCCCTGGTGGCCACTGAGAGGCATCTGTGGCTCAACTTTAGTGACATAAAGGACAAAGAAAAACATGTTCTTTTAGATGCACCAGTATCCACTCAAGGGTTATTTGGAGATGCAGTTAACAGTGCTGTAGCTAAATCACAAGAAGCTTCAAAACAGGCAGCTGCACTTCAGAAACTTCTCCCCCGCCGTTCTTTCATTGAGGCTGCTGAGCGGGAGCAGCCTCACTCATCTAAAAAGAGCGCTGAGCACCGTGCCACTCAGAAACAGAGCGTTTCCTCCCGTGCTCCCCCACAAAAAGCTCGGGGACACGGAGGGCGCTCTCAAACCCAGCAGTCTTCGAGGGGTAAAACGGATCTGTGGACCGTTATTACCGCCAAGAAGGCTGCTGGGAAAAAGTCCTGATGTCTGAGGGCTCAGGACAAATGAGGGTAGTCCCCCCGAAGCAGAGCGGTTAACACCTCTTTTCACGGTGCCCGTCTCTCTTCGGTGCCCTCAGGGGACCGTTCTGCCAACCCTGCCGCCTCCGGTGTTACAGGGCGCAGCGGTCTCCGGCGAGCACATATCTCAAGGTCCACCCGGAAACGTAGTGGCCTCGGGATGCCCGCCCCCTCTGAGGAGGGTGCTAGAGCAGTCTGTTCGGTCGTTCCCTGCCGGTGCGCCGTTACAGGGCGACGAACCGACTACTCAGCAGCAGGAGAAAAATACGGTGCAGTCTCTTTTCGGTGCCCTCAGGGGACCGTTCTACCAACCCTGCCGCCTCCGGTGTTACAGGGCGCAGCGGTCTCCGGCGAGCACATATCTCAAGGTCCACCCGGAAACGTAGTGGCCTCGGGATGCCCGCCCCCTCTGAGGAGGGTGCTAGAGCAGTCTGTTCGGTCGTTCCCTGCCGGTGCGCCGTTACAGGGCGACGAACCGACTACTCAACAGCAACACAATCCAGAAACCAGTCTCGAGAGGCTGGTACCTCTAGTAGAATCTTTGACAGCGTGGAAGCTACTGTCAAATGTTTCTCGTTGGGTCCTGCAGACCGTGGCAAAAGGGTATCAGATACAATTCTAGAAACGCCCAACTCGGTTTATGGGGGTCCTGCCCACAGTGGTGGGCCCCGAGCAGGTTCTGGTTATGGAACAGGAAGTAAACACTCTGTTAGAGATAGGGGCCATAGAATATGTACCTCCCTCCGACAGGGAAACCGGGTTTTACAGCCGGTACTTCATAGTTCCAAAGAAGGACGGGGGATTGCGTCCCATTTTAGATCTTCGAGTTCTGAACAAGTCATTCATTCAGCTCAAGTTCAAAATGTTAACATTGAGACAAATCGTGTCACAGATCAGGTCCGAGGACTGGTTTGTCACGATAGACCTCAAGGACGCATATTCCCATATTTCCATCCGTCCTTGTCATTGGAAGTTCCTGAGGTTTGCTTTCGGGGGCAAAGCATACCAATATCGAGTTCTTCCATTCGGCCTGGTTTTATCACCCCGCACTTTCACCAAATGCGTGGATGCAGCTCTGGCGCCTCGGCGCCTCCAGGGTATTCGCATCATGAACTACATCGACGATTGGTTGATTTTAGCTCAGTCGCATCAGTTGGCGGTTCAACATCGAAATGTTCTCGACCCCATATGAAAGAGCTGGGGTTACGGCTGAACGCCAAGAAGAGTGTGCTTTCTCCACTTCAGAGGACCACTTTTTTAGGCGTGGTTTGGGATTCAGTGTCGATGCAGGCGCGCCTGTCACCGCCACGTGTAGATTCCATCCTTGCAGCTGTGAAAAGTGTAAAGCTAGGCCAGCTACTCACTGTCAAACAGTTCCAGAGACTGTTGGGTCTCATGGCAGCAGCTTCCAACGGGATACCTTTTGGACTACTGCACATGAGGCCCCTGCAGTGGTGGCTCAGGACCAGAGGGTTTTCCCCCGAGGGGCAACCCATTTCGCACAATCAAGGTCACGCGGCGATGCCTACGTGCCTTGGTTATGTGGAAGAAACCTTGGTTCCTGTCCCAGGGCCCAGTGCTGGGAGCTCCTTGTCGTCGCAAACTGCTAACGACGGATGCTTCCCTCACGGGTTGGGGAGCGATCCTGAGGGTCGCTCATCTCAAGGTCTGTGGGAAGACCATCATCGTTCCTGGCATTCTATAGCCTAGAGATGTTAGCTGTCTTCCGGGCTCTGAGGAGCTTTATCACAGGTCTCAGGGGACACCATGTGTTAGTACATACGGACAACACGTCGGTAGTCGCCTATATCAACCACCAAGGGGGTTTGCGCTCGCGCCCATTATCCAATCTGGCACGCCATATCCTCTTGTGGTCCCAGGGGAAGTTGCTGTCACTCAGGGCAGCCTACCTCCCCGGGGTTCAGAATATAGGAGCAGACACTCTGTCGAGACAGGGGCCGAGGCCCGGGGAATGGAAGCTCCACCCCGAGGTGGTGGAGCTGATATGGAGGGACTTTGGTCTCCCTCACGCATCCAGCTCCTCTGGGACTGGATGCTATGGTACAGACGTGGCCGAGGCTACGTCTGTACGCTTTTCCCCCAGTGGCTCTGCTCCCGGGAGTTCTGGAGAGAGTTCGCAGGGACCGGGTTTTCCTGCTTCTTATAGCCCCGCGCTGCCGGGCAGAGTATGGTTTCCCGATCTTGTGTCCCTCCTCGACGGGCATCCTCTGGAGCTTCCTGTCAGGAGGGGCCTTCTGTCCCAAGCAGGGGGCTCAATATTTCACCCCCGCCAGAACTGTGGAACCTGTGGGCTTGGCTTCTGAGGGGGCCCAGCTCATAGAGTCAGGTCTCTCAACTGAGGTTGCTGAGACCATTCTACAGTCCAGAGCTCCCTCCACGAGGAAACTTTATGCCCTGAAGTGGAGAGTATTCACTTCTTTGTGTATTGACCGTCGGTTGGATCCAGTCAACTGCCCAATTGGTACAGTTCTGGAGTTCCTGCAGGACCGGTTCACTGCAGGTCTAACCCCGTCCACTTTAAAGGTTTATGTGGCGGCCATAGGTGCTTACCACATTCCTTTGGGTGGAATGTCTGTGGGGAAAGACCCTTTGGTATCTCGTTTCCCTCGTGGCACTTGGAGGTCCTCCTCCCTTTCGAAATCGGACCAGGAGGCGAATAATTTGCTTTGCCCTGTTCGGGCGTTAGACGCATATGTCCACAGAGCTGCCCTGTGGCGTAAGAGTGATTAATTGTTTGTTCGCTTTGGGCCCCCTAACAAAGGAGGTCCAGTGTCTAAGCAAAGGATGAGCAAGTGGGTGGTTGAGGCTATCTCACTTGCTTATGAGGCGGCTGGACAGCCTTCTCCTTTGGCTGTCCGGTCGCACTCTACTAGGAGTATGGCGGCCTCTAAGGCCCTTATATCAGGAGTATCTTTACAGGACGTTTGTGATGCGGCAGGCTGGTCCTCACCGCACACCTTCGTCAGGTTCTACTCATTATTGTCTTCCTAGTGCTGCGCAATTGATTTCACACAGGACAGACATTTGTAGCTATGGTGGCGTTGGTATAGACGTTCCCCATAGCGTCAATTCGACGCAACGCGAGTTCCCTTGAAAGGGAACGCCTCGGTTACGACTGTAACCTCGGTTCCCTGAAGAGGGAACGAGCGTTGCGTCACCTTGCCATATCTCCTTCATGCCTGTCAGCACGACTTCAGACTCTACGAAGCTTTCGTTTTCTGTTTCGGGCCGGCTTTTATAGCTTCCTGGTACGTGACGTCACCCGCCTCTGACGTTCCGCCACACCATTGGACTGATTTTACATGTGCTTCAAGACGTCATCACGCAAAGCGTTCCCCATAGCGTCAATTCGACGCAACGCTCGTTCCCTCTTCAGGGAACCGAGGTTACAGTCGTAACCGAGGCGTTTTTGACTGGTTTTTTTTTTTTTTTTTTGAGTAGCTGCGGACAAATTCTTTCGACACACACACACACACACACACACACACAATATTACATAACACTCTGCGCTTATGTTTTAAAAAGATAATTTAACATATAAATAACAATTTTTAAATAGCCCACTTAAAGTGTTTATTACAAATAAATGACTAAATGCTAAAAATTAATACATTTTAATGAACAAACATATGCGTTGCATTTACAATTCTGTGAAAACAGGGGGTCCTGCTGCACCCCCACTTCCCGCGGCCCTGCTATAAGTAATTCAATTAATATAAAGGGGCAATTTGTCCACGAATGACTTAAATAAACAACTAGCCTACTAGTCGACTAGAAAAAAAAACTTTTAGTCGGAAGCAGCCCTTATTCCACATATTTTCGATTTCGAACCAGGCAACAGGACATCTGGGTTGAGCGAGCGACCCTGCGGAATGAACGAGCGGAGCGGAATATTCAGAAATGCGCTCTCCACTCACGAGCTCTGATCGGAACAAACCTGAACCTCACTGTCTGCTGAACTTGCGCAGAAACATCAAAATATTACCAGCTTTTTAAAATGGTTTTTAAAACTAAACACTATTTTAGCATAAATTATGAGCTTAATGGCGATTTTTTTTTATAATTATTGACAAAATTCGAATAGGCTATAGTAAAAGTTTTTTTTTTTTTTTTTTTTTGTTGAAAGTTTTGGGTGGGCCTGTTGAAAAGTGCCTGAGCTACAGGATATCGTCTTTCAAAACATAACCTGCGCGAAAGAGAGAAAAAAAATTAATGCGTCATTGTACCCAGCACTTCTGAAAATGCACTTCCGAATGCGTCTCTGTCCCCAGCACATTTCAAACCAAACTGACGCCCATGGGTTTGTTATGTATAGATTATATGAAATCGCATGTGGTTGAACTGAAAAAAGAGTGAATGTTCAGTCTCTCTGGATGTGTATAAATATCTCTGCTGTGTTTTAGAGACTGACGTCACAGTTGCCACAAGATAATATATACATGACTCCAAACACGTCACCAAAAAAAAAAAAAAAAAAAAAAGAGGATATCCAAATATTGAAAGTAAAAAGTGGTTCCAAATGACAGATAATGTTAACTGTGTGAACACAAACAGAAAAATGTACAATAGGTTATTTAAAAAAAAATTAAGAAAACTGTACTTTATTTGCAATATTGAATAAATGACCATTTCTATATTTAGGTGATATAATAAATAGAATAAAATCAAAAAAAAAAAACAAAAAAAAAATGTTTGACCACATTTTGGTATTATATTTTAATTTATTTTGGCTCACTGATCTTGATACTGCTGTTGTTCACCAATAAACAGGACCTGTGATAATTAAAATGGGCCCCACTGGTGCAAAAATTTCATAATTTGAAATTATATAACCATGGTAAACATGAAAACTGTTTTTATTTTACATTTTTTAAGACAAAGCACTAAGTTCATAGATTTGAATGCATACGAAAAAAAATTAATATCTCAGATAATAATGCCTTTCCAGAATAATTATCACCTGACTCTCAACTTCAAAATTGAGGCAAAAAAAAAATATATATATATATGTGTGTGTGTGTGTGTGTGTGTGCACACAGACTCATGGGGACTCGTGTCACAGTGGGGACCTAAATAGAGGTCCCCATGGGTAAACAAGCTTATAAATCATACAGAATGAGGTTTTTTTGGAAATGTAAAAATGCAGAAAGTGTTCTGTGATGGGTAGGTTTAGGGGTAGGGTTAGTGTAAGGAGATAGAATATACTGTTTGTACAGTATAAAAACCATTAAGTCTATGGAGAGTCCCCACAAAGATAGTAAACCAGACATGTGTGTGTGTGTGTGTGTGTGTGTGTATTTATCATTCCTTTATTGTTCTGTGTTCAAACAAAATGTATTTAAACTCTTCCAATTTAATTTGATCGTAAAAAAAATGGAAAACTATCTTTTAGGATAAGTCATTGAGAATCTCTCAAAATACATAGAGCATTGCATGACATGTTCTGGCATAAGCACTAATATAAAGAAATAAGACGTTTCATTTGAAATGAAAAGAAATGTCAACTTACAAATTCCCATCCATTAATAAAAATGATCAAATAGAAAAATTAGGATAAGTCATTTGTAATGTATCACAAGTGCAGGTTCTATGGGGAACGGAGACATGAGAGTTTTCCAGCCCGGCTCAGATAAAGAACAGGCTGGACAAAACCACCCAGAATAAAACAAATAATACCAACAAATAAAGGTTCATAATTTTGTGTCAGCAAGTACAAAAATCCTGAGAGAGTAAATGGCAAATATATAATAGCCATGCTCACGGTAGTTATTAGAATGAAATGTAATGCTCTTCTCTTCATGGGGTTTTCCTCCTCTCTCTCTCTCCCTCTCTCTCCTGGTCCTAATTGCTTCAGAGCTCTGAGAACAGCCACAAGACAAAACAACTGGATGGAGAAGAAGAGGAGGAACTCAAACGAGTTAATGCATGCATAAATATAAAAGTGAAGTAAGACTAAAGTAAGCATGCAGCACAAACAGGAGCCAAGAGTGATTATCCAGACCACAGTGCAGCAGATCACTCTATATCTGAGAGGTTTGAACTTCAGAAAGGTTACAGGATGAACCACTGCCAGGTAACGCTCAACACAGATCAGACACTGAAACAGAGGACGGCCAGTGATGGCAAATCCTATTAAAAAATATGTTACGTTTGTTAGACTTGAAAGCCAATTAAAAATAGTAAGAACAGAGAACAAAGAGTTCAGACAGCTAACAATCTCACAAACAGAGAGATTGAGGTTGAAGAATCCTGATGCGACTCCACTTCCTGTTCCTGTGATGATGAGCCATATAACATATGAGTGTGTAGGAAGACCAAACAGGAAATTGATGCTGTGTACAACATGCCTCACACTGGCCAGTAGCCCACTGGACTGGAGGATGGAGTTTGTAGAAACAGCAGATGTGAAGTTCACTGTGAAGTTATTCATTTTCTCTCTGTCTGTCTTCTCTGCACAGAAGATCACCAAACAAATGTTTAATTTCTAGATCTATAGGGACAAAAAGAAAGGGGGTGTTATGTAAAAAAAATCAACCATTCGGTTCAGGGCCAACCAGTTGAGGAGAATATTTGTTGATTATTATATGGGGATGCAGGGCCATGATCTGGGAGACAGTTTTGAAAATTAGACCTAATGGACTTTTTTTGTGATCTTCCATTGAAAATTTGTCTCAACCAAAAGTAGTTTAAAGGTACTTTTTTACATTTTACACAAGATAAAAACTCCATGCCTTATGCCTCCATCTCCATGGTGCCATTTCTAAATTTGTTTCACAAATTAGTATTGTTATTTCTGATCAAATGCAACTTAATAGGCTTAAATTTCACCTGTTCGGTCCAGAACTGCCCAAAAACGTGTTTTCCTTCATTTAATGATAATTTTAAGTGAAATTTTCAAAATGTGTTTCGTCCTACGTCTATTGTCTAAAAAAGATATAACTCCGCTCCACACTAAACATGGTGTATCCTACTCTCATTAAAGCTGGCGACGCCACGATGGTAGCGTGTGAAAGTGTAAGCATTTATTGAGTTCGACCAATAAATAATAATTAGGGGTTCTATACTCCAAAAGCATTATTTTCCTTTTCTTACCATCCCACTCCCCTCACAACCCTCCCCCATGCCCAGGGCACGACCGCGTCATAATCCGTCCCTGATGACTGATTGTCCTCTAGTTTACGAGCAGTTTTTGTTTTTGCGTACATGTGTGAACCTACCATTTAAATGACAAAATCATCCGGGAAAATGTCATGGATTTTGCTGGACCTGTGGACCCTGTTACGGCTCCCCTCCATTAAAGTGTAAAAAGTAATGTCACAACTGAAATTCTTAATGGCTTGTAGAAAATAATGAGGATCACAAAGCATTAAAATGCTCTTTAGCTGCTGACCCATTTTAAATAATCAAGTAGATAACATGGGCCAAAGTTCTTTCAAGCACAACTGTCAAGACTGCTTACGACAAATTCAACATAAAAGGCAACTTAATCTTATAAATTTTAGAACTAAAAAACTTCACATAATTTAGACTAGAAGTGAATCAAAATAAAAACACGTCAACAAAAGTAAATTTTGAAAGAAGTTTTTCAATACATGCCTGTCCAAGTAAAAACAACACAAACAAATATTGAGATTCTATGAAAACAACAACCTTCACATTCATATAGAAAATCTGAGTTAAATGCTTATCACCTGAAGAGTGAATGTCCAGTCTCTCTGGATGTGTATAAATCTCTGTGCTGTGTTTTGTAGACTGACTTCACAGCTGTCACAGAATATATGACTATATAAATATGCAAATATATTAAGTAAACAAATAGGTTCAAAAAGACAGTATTTGACTAAACTGAACAGGTTTAAACTGACTTGAATTATTCAACATTTAACTAACTGACACTTATCTTCAGTACTAAGGATGACAACAACAATCTTATTTCTAATAGGGTAGAAACAGTTGGGGGTGCTTCTCAATACTCAGATGGATGCATCTTCATTTCCTTGTTCCTCTGTCCTCAAGCCTGTGACCCAGATACCGATCCAAGTTAGCCACCATGAAGGACATCTCAATTCCCTAATTGCACCACGAGGAATGAGGAGTGAGGGAACTTCCAGAGAATCTATGAGTGAGGATGCACAGGTATATCCTATATGCGGATTATACTCCCTTTCACATCTGTCACAATAATTTTAACATATGTTTTATTAATAATAAATAAAAAAAACTTTAACAACACAAGGGCACATTCCTTGAGCACAGCTGATGATGACACTTTGAAGTGACGCTTTAATGACCAAAAATATCCCAATGCACAAATAAGATTTCCTTCGATTTCCCTATCCTACTTTTCTTTCCTTGCATCCTTTTCTTGCATCCTAAGGAGGGTGGAGCTGAGACTCGAGGAAAGGAAACAAGGATGCACAAATAAGAAATGATGAGCACCTTAGCTGGGTGGATCTCAGCTCAGAAGTCAGTGCACTAATCAGGGAGTCGGCCATTATGAGGGCTGCCTCAATCGCAAAATCCTTCCAGTGCACTGGAATGTTCCCTCCCTAAAAATATTCCCACAATGATCCCTTACCCGAAATTGCGTTACATTTCTGGAGCACGAAACATAAATGTACGAGCCAACTCAATAAATATAATGACACTAAAAAGATTTGAAAAGACAGTGACAAATTTGTATTATATGTCAGCATAAAAACACATCACTAAAAAGGTAGTGAAAAACGTCTAGTTTTATAATTAATATTCGTCTTAGGGCAGTACAATTAATCGCAATGAATCCACACGCGATTTGGCAATGGCTGTGATTTTTTTATGCGCAGCTTGTCAGTGCAGTGTGGCTGATCGGTAGTAAATGCTGCTCCATCTGAACACCAGAGGGCGCTCTCCCGCAGACACGCCAAATATGCCCGCCACCGAAATACGATAACGCACATCATTCCAGGAAATCACTATCGGGCATCAGACCATAGATATCCATATGGCTAGATGTCTTACGGTGGAGTCTCGAACGGCATCACTGGCGGCCATCTTGTCACAGGCAGGCTTTTTGGCGGGCTCTGTGGTACCTGATGTAAGGTGAGTGATCAACACGCACACAAATACTCTTATCTCGCTGAAATCTTGACGGATTTACAAACGGTTTGGTTTCTTAAAAACGTTATTAACGTGGCTATAATTCCGAATGCTTAAACATGTATGTTATAATTATTCATATGTATGCAGTGTCATAACTACATCTCTGACGTTTATAACAAACCAAACCGTTTGAAATTCGGTAGAAAATTTAGCAAGTTATGTTTATTTAAAAAGTACATGCAGCATTAAAACACAATGTTACGAGTGAGCGAGCTGCCTGTGGCAAGATGGCCGCCGTGTGCGGACGTTGACCTCCATTGGCCAGCAGCGAGGACGAGACATCTAGCCTTTATTATGATATCTATGCATCAGACTACCTGTAGCTGAATAAACAGAAGATTGAAACGCTTGATTAAACATGACGAATAAACACGACTTATTCTGTGTAAGAAGCCACATCATCTCACAGAAGGATGCTCAACTGTCATTATGAAGTGAGTTTGGGGTAAAAGCATGTTATTAAATGTTGTTTTTTTGTTGGACAAGAGGTTCATAAATGCTTCTCATATTTGGAAAGATGTTTGACACTTGTTGCATTTTCAAATGCACGTTATAAGTGACTCAAACTCACAGTGGTTTCAGATGGAGCAGTGTTTACACAGTAAATTTATAAATCGCTATTAGCCAAGTGCAATAACATGTAAATTGCGATTAATCATGCAGTCCTAATTCAGCGGAAATGTTGTAAGGATATGTAACAGAACAACGTGTTTAAACAGCATAAAACACAATTTTAAAAAGATATAGGTCCTGCCTGTTGTTGATTAATTCCAGCGGTAATATTCTACAATGTTGTACGTAGTCATGTCGCTGGAAATTGAGTAATCATTATCCCACTGTAAAAAGAATCAGGGTCCTTACCAGTGCCTTTATTTGTGTAGGCCTACACAAGATATGCTCTAGTAAACTAACTACTACTCAAAAAAACAAAACAAAAAAACAACAACAAAAAATGGTTGAAATAAAAGGTGAGGAAAGGTACTAAGCACAGCAGTAAAACTTTTATTAAACAAAGAACAAAAAAACAAACAAAAAAAACACTTGACGAGAACTGACAAAGAACTGAAAGAAACACAGGGCTTAAAAATGCAAATAAACCAATCAATGAAATGAACCGCAGGAAAACTAGAACAAAAAAGTAATGTACAAATTACAGGAAAACTGAACATAACCCTGACATTTCCCAGGACTCGGACTCGTCCGTCGCTGGGGTGGTGGCAGTGACTGGTACGCTGTTTTCCTCCTCACTCTTGCAGATGGTGAAGGCATAATAATTGTGGAGGAGTACCCATTCCATGTACTCCTTAAAAGTCCCTAGAGGCTCGACTCTTGTTTTAGAATTCAAGCTTGTCCTGAAAAGCACACAAACGTCATTACGGTAGACGACATGGTAGAGATCCAAAAATGCCAGTGCACGCCTCTCTAGGGACTGGTTCCCCTGCGAGAGAGGAGGATCCATATTTGGCCAGATAAAAAAGAGATTTGTATACGGTTATGGTCTTGGTAGTTAATAAATGATATGAAGATCCTCCAGGGTTGGTTCAAGAGACTGAAACAGGTTAATACAATGGGAAAAATGGAAAGAATAAATGCATTCATGCCTATAAATAAAGATGGATATTTTTCTGCAAAGATGGAAAAATATTACACAAACTAAGACGGGTTAGACTAGGATGACAAATGTATAAGCGAGGTACAAATGTTTGTTCCACAAATAATACTTTTTTTCTTTAAATAAAAATGCAAAAAATAGTTTGAAAAAAATTATGAAATAACTGATTTTAGTATTAAATTAAAGTAATCTAATACAACGTTTAGAAAGTAAAGTAAGCAACTGTATTCAGTGAAATATCACAAAGGCAGGTCTCATGAATAACAGAGGCAGTTTTCCAGTGCGGTGAAGATAAAGAACAGGCTGAACGAAACCAGCCAGCACATAACAAACCAAACCAGGGGTCCAATAAGTATGATCATTCTGTTGTGTTAGAATGATACAGAATCCTGTGATAGTATATGGGACATATATAAAAGCCATGCTAACAGTAGTTATTAGAATGATATAAAATGCTCTTCTCTTCATGTGGTTTTCCTCCTCTCTCTCTCTCCCTCTCTCTCCTGGTCCTGACTGCTTCAGAGCTCTGAGAACAGCCACAAGACAAAACAACTGGATGGAGAGGTAGAGGAGGAACTGTGTTGAGAAGATCCATATGTGTAGTTGAATGTTTTGTGAGATTACAATAAATAAACCTTCAAGACATTCAACTCTCTCCTCTGTCCACCTCCACCACCTCCCGCCTCCTCCTTAACTGCTGACGATTTTGCGACCTTCTTCACCAACAAAACAACAGCTATCAGCAGTCAGTTCTCAGCTCCACACACACAGGAACCCAGACCGACCCCTTCCACAGCCAATACCCCTCTGTCCTCCTTTTCTTCGCTAACCGAGGAAGAAGTATCTACACTTCTCATCTCCAGTCACCCTACCACCTGCCCGCTTGACCCCATCCCCTCACACCTTCTACAAGCCATCTCTCCCACACTTCTACCATCACTCACACACATCATCAACTCATCCCTCCACACTGGCACCTTCCCTACAGCATTCAAGCAGGCTCGGGTTACTCCACTGCTCAAAAAACCAACGCTAAACACATCATTAGTAGAGAATTACAGACCTATCTCTCTCCTACCATTCATTGCGAAGACACTTGAAAGAGCTGTCTTCAACCAACTAACATCCTTCTTGTCTCTAAACAACCAGCTGGATGTCAACCAATCTGGCTTCAAGAAAGGACATTCAACTGAGACTGCATTACTGTCAGTCACAGAAGCCCTACGGATCGCAAAAGCTGCTTCCAAATCTTCAGTCCTCATTCTCCTGGATCTGTCTGCTGCCTTCGACACAGTGAATCATCAGATCCTTCTGTCCACCCTCTCATCACTGGGCATCACAGGAACTTCACTCCACTGGTTTGAGTCCTATCTCACAGGTAGGTCCTTCAAGGTCGCATGGAGAGGCGAGGTATCCAGAGCACATCAGCTGACCACAGGGGTTCCCCAGGGTTCAGTTCTTGGTCCCCTCCTCTTCTCCATCTACACCACATCACTGGGACACATCATACAGGCACACGGTTTTTCCTACCACTGCTATGCTGATGACACACAGCTCTTCCTCTCCTTTCAACCAGATGATCCCACAGTAGCTGCACGGGTCTCAAGCTGTCTGGCGGACATCTCCACATGGATGAAGGAACACCACCTGCAGCTCAACCTGGCAAAGACTGAGCTTCTCGTCCTCCCTGCCAATCCGTCTCTACAGCACGACTTCACCATCCAGCTAGAGTCATCATTAATCACCCCATCAAGATCGGTCAGAAATCTTGGAGTAACGTTTGATGACCAGCTGACCTTCACAGATCACATTTCAAAGACAGCTCGATCATGCAGGTTTGCACTGCACAACATCAGGAAGATCAGGCCTTTCCTAACTGAGCATGCAACACAACTTATCGTCCAGGCCCTGGTCATCTCTAGGCTCGACTACTGCAATGCCCTTCTGGCTGGACTCCCAGCATGTGCGACCAAACCCCTACAGATGATCCAGAATGCTGCAGCTCGTCTTGTCTTCAACGAGCCCAAGAGGGCCCACGTCACTCCTCTGTTCATCTCTCTGCACTGGCTACCTCTAGCTGCTCGCATCAAGTTCAAGGCACTGACGCTTGCTTACAGAACTATCACAGGCTCAGCTCCCTCCTACTTTCACTCACTCCTACGAGTCTACATCCCTACCAGACACCTACGATCGGTCAACGAGCGACGTCTCGTGGTTCCATCACAGAAAGCCACAAAATCACTTTCCAGAACATTCTCATTTACAGTTCCATGCTGGTGGAACGCTCTCCCCACCCTCATCCGGAATGCAGAATCCCTGACAACATTCAAAAAACAGCTGAAAACCAATCTCTTCCGCGAGCACTTAACCTTATAGAAAAAAAAAAAAAAAAAAAAAAAAAAAAAAAAATCCTTTCCCTTTGAAACATCACTTATCAGGCTTATGCTACTCTGAATAATACCTGAACTTCGTATTTTGAGCACTTCCTGCGTTGTTGTTGCTTTTGCCTCTTTATGATGACTCGCTGAACTTAGTCCTACTTTGTAAGTCGCTTTGGATAAGGGCGTCTGCTAAATGACTAAATGTAAATGTAAATGTAAATGTAAACCATAGAAACAGGAGCCAAGATTAATTATCCAGACAACAGTGCAGCAGATCACTCTATATCTGAGAGGTTTGAACTTCAGAAAGGTTACAGGATGAACCACTGCCAGATATCGCTCAACACAGATCAGACACTGAAACAGAGGACGACCAGTGTGAATTAGTCCTTGTAGAAACAGCGGTAACAATGAGAGACTTGAAAAGTATATTGGTGATATAGAGAGCAAACCATTCAGACAGGAACCAATCTCACAAGTGGAGAGATTGAGGTTAAATAACTCTGATGCGACTCCACTTCCTGTTCCTGTTCCTGTGACGATGAGCCATATAACGTAGATGTTTGTAGGAAGACCAAACAGGAAATTCATGCTGAGTATGCAGATTTCCACAAAGTCCATTAGCCCAATAGACTGAGTTGTGGAATTTGTAGATGTTTCAGGTGTGGTGAAGGTCACTGGAGGGTTATTCATCTCTGTATTTGTCTTCTCAGTTCAGCAGCTCACAAACCAAACTGTATATAACATTACAACTGTTCACTTTTTTAAGGAGAACTATAATGAACCAGTTAAGTCAATAAGGTAAACATAACATTTAAATACATTCGTCCAGTTATCTACATAATACGATTTTGTAATACAAAGTTCATAATTTAAACTCAAATAAAAAACACATAATTATTATACATATACATCATGTAACTATACGTATACAACATGCATGCAATGATATTTTCACATTTATCATATTGCGTCGCATCATGGTCACAAGCCTCTCCAACTAAATTAAAACCTATTTTCTCAATTTACAAACAAGCAATAAAAATTATGGACCGGAAACCTATTGCATCATTGTGATGTTTTAAGAAAGCATAAGCTTCTTGGCTTTGACAGTTTTATTGATTTTAAATATCTCAAACTGGTTTTTAAATGTCTAAATAATCATGTTTCACCACTGTTTTCTAAATTAGTCAGTAGGTGTCAAAGTTCTCATTGGGCGAACACACGAGCCACTATCCGAGGTGACTGTCTTGTCCCAAAGTACAAGACCTCTTTTGGTCAGTCTGCATTCTCTGCAAAGGGACCAAAACTATGGAATGTTTAATTTAAAACTAGAGAGATGGCAATGCTTTTAACAGAGGACTTAAACAATGGCTAAAAACATGCTGGCATGAATAACCTACTATTGAGATATTTTCTGATTTTGATGCCTTTGCTTTATAACTTATGACTTTATATATATATATTTTTTTTTTATGTAATCATATTGTATATTTTCTTTATCCTTTTTTGTTAGTATTGTTATTACTACTTTTGCTGTCAGTATTGTTATTGTATTCTTTTCTAAAAGCCTCCCGTGGACAGGTGTTGAAAATTAGCATTTGTGCTAAAACACCGAAGCAAATGCATTTGGTTCGTCCAATGTAATAGTAATGTCCATGTCAAATAAAATAAATAAATAAATAAATATGACTTCAAAATATGGCTGAATATATTCAGTAGTATTTATGTTTAGCCTAAATCATTAAACATGTAATTTTCTTTAATATGTACTTTTAAAATGATTTACTTCTGTTCAGAAAACAGCTCAGTCCAATTTGACCAATTCTTGCTAAAACATTAAACGCATCACAAAGCATTATTTGATAAACACAATTGCACTGTTGGTTGATAGCACTGAGGTTAAAACAAGAAATCAAAAGTTTTTAATCACCTGAAGAGTGAATGTCCAGTCTCTGCTACACGTCACATAAAACACAAGATATGCAAATATTTAGACTGAACTTTAAAGGTATGAAAAATAAAATAAAAGTGTGTTGTCAAGTGTACAGCAATTATTGTTTTGGACAACTGGTTTATTTTTAAGACACAGCACTAAGTATACTGAACATACATGGGACAAATATCTGTTTTTTCAAAGTTCATAGATTTATATGAAGGTATTAGAAAAAGTGCCAATCTGCCAAAACTATCTTTATAAATCCAAAGACTTATTTGGAACATTTAGCTGTATATACATGTTTGCTATGTAAATGTTTAGTGTGTCAGTGACATTGACCAAAAAAAATTTTTTTTTTTTTTTTTTTTTTGAAATATTAGCTCTTCAATGGGACATTTCAGAGGTCAGTCCAAAAAAACTGCATGTGGATGCAGGTGTTTAGATAGAGAATTTTTTTTATTATTATTATTATTTTTATTTTTATTTTATTTTTTTTATTGTTCAGTGTTCAATAAAAAAAAGGTACTCAAACACTTTAAAACAATCTCTTTGGCAACCCTCAATATGGAAAACTGAGATACTAAATCACTGATGAAGTTTATCATAAAGATGCTCTACCAACTAAAAGATACTAAAATGACTCAATTTAGTATTAAATTAAACAGATAATTAATACAATTTTAAATTAAAGTTATCTAATACAATATTTAGAAAGTAAAGTAACTTGATTTAGTGAAAAATTACAATTGCAGGTCTCATGAGGAACAGAGGCAGTTTTCCTCCTCTCTCTCTCTCCCTCTCTCTCCTGGTCCTGACTGCTTCAGAGCTCTGAGAACAGCCACAAGACAAAACAACTGGATGGAGAAGACGAGGAGGAACTGCAGTGAGAAGAACCATTTATATGTGTTATGATTGGGTACTATTTTTATGGTCATAGAAGCCAAACAGGATCCAAGAGTAATTATCCAGGTCGCAGTGCAGCAGATCACTCTATATCTGAGAGGTTTGTACTTCAGAAAGGTTACAGGATGAAGCACTGCCAGGTAACGCTCAACACAGATCAGACACTGAAACAGAGGACGGCCAGTGAGAATTAGTCCTTGTAGAAACAGCATTAAAAGTGAGAGACTTGAAAAGTAAATAGTCAGTGTAGAGACTAAACAACTCAGACAGGTACCAATCTCACACATAGAGAGATTGAGGATGAAGAACTCTGATGCAACTCCACTTCCAGCTCCGGTGACAATGAGCCATATAACATAGGAGTTTGTAGGAAGACTTAAAAATTAAAGCTGTGTACGCAGGTTAACATCAAGTCCATTAGCCCAATGGACTGAGTTGTGGAGTTTGTAGAGGTTTCAGGTGTGGTGAAGTTCACTGTAGAGTTATTCATCTCCTCTGTGTTCATCTTCTTATTTCAGCAGCTCACAAACCAAATATAATATAGCAACTGTGATTTTTTTTTATTTTTTTTTATGGAGACCTGTAAATGAACCAGTTAATTCAGACTGACTCAGTGAGGTAAACATTTAAATACATGATTTCAGTACAACATAATACACTTACGTTGTAATACAAAATTCCTATTTATATCTCCAGACCAGATTGTAACCAGACCACACCATTATTAAATGACTTCACAATATACTTGCATTCATTATTTATGCTTAACCTAAATTCATAGCATGTCATTTTTCTTTCATATATTTCCTTTAATTGTTTCATTTTAGTTATAGCTCAGTATAATCAGGTATAAGTATAAATCAGTATAAAATATCTCAGTCCCATTTTACTCAATAGCTAAAGTATTAAACACATCCCAAAACATTATTGGGACACCATTGGTTGATATTATTGAGGTTAAAACAACTGAATCAAAAAGTTTTCTCACCTGAAGAGTGAATGTCCAGTTTCTCTACATTACTGTGCTGTGTTTTAGAGACAAGAAAAATATATTGATTTCATCTGCTAAAACAAAACATATGCAAATATTTAGACTGAACTTTCAAGGTTTATGACAAAAAAAAATTGTTATGACAGGATGTCAAGTGTAAAGCAATTATTACAATTTTGCAAACTTCAGCATGGAAAAGGTGACAGTGGGTCATTGGTGAAGTTTTATTGGACAAAGACTAGCAACCACTTACAACCATTTCAGTCTGATTTTTTTAGTATTCCTAGTTTATTTGAAATAATTTGATCTTCATTCACATTCATTTAGAAAGTAGTTAAATAGAAAAAAAATAATTTAAGACTTTAGTTTCCGTGGCGGAAATGTGTGGTTTGTAAATTGCACGATAAATACAGTGCTATATAGACATTTAGAGCTATAGATCTCATTTCATGAGATCGGGTTGGTTCAGAATGCAATAGTACATGCACTGTATCTTATTTTATTTTCATCTGACTTGACTGACATCCAGTAATTTACATTTAAATTGTGCACCGACACTTTTTTTTTTTTTTTTTTTCAATATTAATCAACTGATCCTTAACTTTAATACTGATGCTAACACATTTGTTGCAGTAAATCTTCAATCCAGTAGACTAATCTTTTTACTTTTGAAACTGGTCAGCACAGGTGCCACTCATTAAACACCTGACATGCACATTTTTTTGACAAGAGCAATTTGTTTGTTTATTTCTGTGGAGAAAAAAAAGTTCAAATCTGTGTTATGAATGTCAAGTTTAATGCAATAATCTTTGTGGGCAATCCTCAATATGCAAAAGGTGTATTTACTTTACATTTTCCAAACATATATAAAATGAATCAGACATAAAAAAATAAATAAAAAAAAGGGCTAAATCAAATATTACAATCATGGGATTTAAGGAAAGCCAAGGCAGGGTAATTGTTCCAGCCCGTTGCAGATACAGAACCGGATGAACAAAACCAGCCAGCACATAACAAATAAAACACACAGAAAAAGTTTGCTTTTCTGTTTTGTCAGAATAAAAAAGAATACAGTGATAGTAAATGGCCAATATATGATAGCCATGTTCATAGTAGTTATTAGAATTATATAAAAAAGCTCTTCTCTTATTGTTGTTTTCCTCCCCTCTCTAAAGAGAACGTCTCAGGTTACGTATGTAACCATGGTTCCCTGAGAGGGAACAAGACGCTGCGTGAACGCCCCTGCGTGAACGCGTCATGAAGCACTCGTGAAATCAGTCCAATGGCGTGACGGGACGTCATAGGCGGGTGACGTCATTGACCAGGAAACTATAAAGCACCCCTGGACCAAACAATGTCAGCTTCTGATAGGTCGAACAAGATGGTCACAGGCATGCCGGGAGTATGGCAAAGCGACGCAGCGTCTCGTTCCCTCTCAGGGAACCATGGTTACATACGTAACCTGAGACGTTCCCTTTCAAGGGAACTTGCGCTGCGTCAAGCGCTGCGGGAACTGAATACCCACGTCGCCATAGTCCTCAAGTGCCTGTATATGTGAAATCGTAATGCACATTATACTAAAAACACCCGAGAACCCGGAGTAGAAGCCACATCCAGGTTATAAAACTTTACAAAAGTGTGCGGAGAGGACCACCCTGCCGCATCACATACCTCTTGAAGTGAAACCCCTGACAATAGGGCCATAGAAGCAGCCATACTCCTAGTCGAGTGGGCTCGGACCTTTAGTGGTGAAGGATGACCGGCCGACTCATATGCAAGTGAGATAGCCTCAACTATCCACTTACTTAAAGTCTGCTTAGATCCAGGCTTCCCTTTACTCGGGGACCCAAAACACACAAACAGTTGATCAGACTTGTGCCACAGGGCAGCTCTGTGGACATACGCATCTAAAGCCCTAACTGGGCAAAGTAAGTTTAATTTCTCCTGGTCCTGGTCTTGAAACGGAGGCGGAGAAAAGGCCTGCAGCATTATTGGAACCGCCACATTAGTGGGGACCTAAGGCACATAACATTCCTTTGGAAAAAGGAACGCTTTCACCATACCAGGCGCAAACTCAAGACACGAGGGAGCAACTGACAATGCTTGTAAATCCCCGATCCTTTTAAGAGAAGAGATAGATAGAAGAAACAGAGTTTTTAATGTGAGAAACTTCTCTGGAACCTCTTCGATGGGCTCAAAGGGGGCCAGGGCTAGGCCTTCTAATACAATGGCCAAATCCCAAGTCGGCACCCTCGAGCGTGCCGCAGACCTTAGCCTCAAAGTACCACGGAGGAAGCGAGTTACCCATGGGTGTCTCCTGATCCCCCTCAGAGGCCAGGCCCACAGTCTCCATAGCTCCGGACGCGGGTGCAACACTGACCCCGCAGCCTGGGAGAGAAGGTCCCTCCTGACCGGAATTTCCCACGGAGGACCCTCGAGGAGGGACACAATGTCCGACAGCCATACTCGGCCCGGCCAGAACGGGGCTATCAATAAGAGCCGAACCCCGTCCCGGCGAACTCTCTCCAGAACTCCTGGTAGTAATGCCAGGGGGGGAAAGGCATACAGACGTAGCCTCGGCCACGTCTGTACCATGGCATCCAACCCCAAGGGGGCTGGGTGCATTAGGGAATAATATAGGGGACAGTGCGTTGTCTCTCGAGACGCAAACAGATCCACCTGAGCTTGCCCGAATCGACTCCAAAGGAGCTCCACCACCTCGGGGTGGAGTCTCCATTCCCCCGGCACCACTCCCTGTCTCGACAGAGAGTCTGCTGTCTTGTTCATGTAACCCGGAATATACAGTGCTCGAACTGATAGCAACTTCCCCTGGGCCCAAACCAGAACTCGATGTGCCAATTTCCAAAGTCGGTGAGATCGTAAACCCCCCTGGCGATTTATATAGGAGACCACCGCTGTGTTGTCCGTGCGAACCAACACATGGTGGCCCCTGAGGTCTGGGAGAAAGTGTCTGAGTGCCAGAAACACGGCCATCATCTCCAGCTGGTTTATGTGCCAGGAAAGAAGATGGTCGCTCCACAGACCCCGAGCCGAGCGACCACTCATGGTCGCCCCCCAACCGGTGAGGGAAGCATCCGTCGTTAGCGTTAAGCGACGACAAGGAGCTCCCAACACCGGACCCTGGGACAAGAACCAAGGATCTTTCCACATAACTAAGGCACGTAGGCATCGCCGCGTGACCTTGATCATGCGAAACGGATTTCCCCTCTGGGAGAACCCCCTGGTCTTGAGCCACCACTGTAAGGGTCTCATGTACAGCAGGCCAAAAGGAATCACGTTGGACGCTGCTGCCATCAAACCCAGAATTCTCTGAAACTGTACTACAGTGAGTGACTGGCCTAGTCTTATACTGCGCACGGCTTCCAGGATCGATTTTATCCTGGCGGGCGCCAAACGGGCTCTCATGGTCTTTGTGTCCCATACTACACCCAGAAAAGTGGTATTCTGTTGTGGAACTAACACGCTTTTCTTTACATTTAGCCTTAACCCCAACGTCTTCATATGAGCTAGCACAGCATCTCGATACTGGGCCGCCTGATGTTCTGACTGTGCCAGGATGAGCCAGTCGTCTATATAGTTCAGCACGCGGATGCCCTGGAGTCTCAAAGGAGCCAGAGCTGCATCCACGCACTTTGTGAACGTGCGGGGTGACAGTGCTAGGCCGAACGGAAGAACCCGATACTGGTACGCTTCGCCCCCAAAAGCGAACCTGAGGAACTTCCTGTGTTGCGGAAGGATGGAGACGTGAAAGTATGCGTCTTTTAGGTCTATTGTGACACACCAGTCCTCGGACCTGATGTGACACACAATCTGTTTCAACGTGAGTATTTTGAATTTTAATTTCTTGACTGCCCGATTTAGTTGGCGCAGATCTAGAATGGGCCGCAGCCCCCCACCCTTCTTTGGAACTATGAAGTACGGGCTGTAAAACCCTGACTCTCTGCTGTGGGGAGGAACCCTCTCTATAGCCTCTTTTTGCAGAAGTGTCTGTACTTCTCCTTCCATCACCAAAGCCTGCTCGGAGTTTACTACCGTGTGTACTACCCTGTTGAACCTGGGCGGGCATGACCCGAACTGAATTCTGTACCCTTTTTCCACTGTACGCAGGACCCAATCTGAGACATTTGGCAGAAGTTTCCACGCTGCCAGATGCTCTACTAAGGGAACCAGCCTCTCGAGGCTGGTCTCTGGTGTTATTTGAGCGGCCAGCTCGGCGACCTGAAACGGCGCACCGGCAGGAAGCAACCGAACTGACCCACTTCGAACCCTCCTCAGAGGGTGCGAGCTTCCCCATGCCGCTACGTTTCCGGGCGGACATGGAGATGAGTACTCGCTGAGGACCGCTGCGCCCTGAAACACCGGAGGTGGCAGGGTTGGCAACACGGCCCCCTGATGGCACCTAGAGGAAACGGGTGCCTCGACACACCGATTCCCCTCGGAGGGGACTGCCATCGAAATCCTGACGCCCTTGGCTGCTCCCGCCCAGCAGCCCCAGAGACATAGACTTTTCGGGGAAGAAACTTTTGAAATGCAGCTGCCTGCTTTTTCGCTTCCTGAAATCGTTCGACGACCGAATTCACTGAGTCGCCAAAAAGACCGGTAGAGGAGACAGGAGCATCTAACAAAAATGTTGTATCCCTTTCTTTAATGTCAGATAAGTTTAACCAGAGATGCCTCTCCGTGGCCACCAGTGCTGCCATAGAGCGGCCGATAGACTTTGCCGCTTCCCTGGTGGCCCGAAGAGACAGATCAGCTGCCCTCCTGATCTCCGCTATCGTTTCTCTCCCCACTTCCTCACATTCATCATCTATATCTTTTAATAAATCAGCTTGATATGCCTGTAGGACCGCCATAGTGTGTAAACTGGCGGCCGCCTGACCTGCTGCTGAGTATGCCCTAACCACTAAAACCGATGTCGTTCTTACTGGTTTAGTGGGCAGCTGCGGGGCTTTCAGCGACGATGCAGACTCAGGGGAGAGATAGCCAGCAAGCGTCTCTTCAACCTGAGGCATCGCCACATAACCCTGTTTTTTTAACCCTACTATATTTGAATATTCAGATGTCGCTGGGTTAAAAACTCTGAATGATGCCGGACTAATCCATGACCTCGACACCTCAGTGTGGATGTCAGGAAAGAACGGTAAGCCCCGCTTTGGAGGTTGAGATCTAGATGGCAGAAATCAAATCGTTCATCTAATTTACTTTTTGATTGACATGATTCCTGCTCACCGGCTGGCCAGTCAAGATTTAATCTAGCAACAGCACGAGTGACAACCTCCAAAAGCTCCTCTTGTGTGTGTGTGATTGTGTGTGACAGTGCAAAATCCTCATTATCACCCAGGCTCACAACATCCAGTTCCTCGGAACTGGAGTGCTGTTGCACCTGCGCTTCAGCGCGAGCAGAAGAAACCGCAGCGCGTGCTTCTGACTCGCAAATTGAAGCGTCGGATTCAACGGTTAAAGGCAGAGATAGGGGATCACCCGTCTCTAACCCCGCCGTTAAATCCATCTGCGAACCCCAGGACGAGCGTCTTCGCTGTGCCTCAGCAGCAGCGGGACCCGAGCCCTGGGGAACACGAGCCGAAGCACCTTCCTCAAAGAGTGCTCGGCGGGACCGTAGAGTTCTCATTGCCAGCCTCTCACAGTGCTCACAGCCAGCCCCCTCGAGAACTGACTGGGCATGCTCTAGTCCCAGACACATCACACAAAGCTCGTGTGTATCCCCACCCGTGATAAAGCGAGGACAGGGAGTGACACACTGCTTAAATTGCTGCATTCCTTCCATAATATATATATAGAAAGACAAACACACATCAAATAGACAGATACGATTTCACATAGAGCGCTTGTGAAGACACAGAAGCTGACATTGTTTGGTCAAGGGGTGCTTTATAGTTTCCTGGTCAATGACGTCACCCGCCTATGACGTCCCATCACGCCATTGGACTGATTTCACGAGTGCTTCATGACGCGTTCACGCAGGGGCGTTCACGCAGGGGCGTTCCCGCAGCGCTTGACGCAGCGCGAGTTCCCTTGAAAGGGAACATTCTGTAAATGTTCAGTGTGTCAGTGAATACATTGACAAAAGGTTTTTTTTTTTATTCTTTTTAATTAAATATTAGCTCTTTCATTGGACCTTTCAGTGGTCAAGAATTGCATGTGGATGCAGAGGTTTAGATAGAGAAATTATTTGTTCTTCTATTTTTTTTTTTATTGTTGATTGTTCAAAAGAAAGGTACTCAAACACTTTAAACCAATCTCTGTGGCAACCCTCAATTTGGAAAAATGAGACATTAAATCACTGATGAAGTTTTATAGAAATTTTTTTTTTGAAAAAAACCTTACACAATTGTTGCAATCAATTATATCTAAAGAACATGCTCTACCAACTAAAAAATACTCAAATCTAAAATGACTAAATTTAGTATTAAATTAAACCAAATGGTCCAATATGCAGGATTATTCTGTTGTGTTAGAATAATATAGAATCCTGTGATAGTAAATGGGACATAAATAAAAGCCATGCTCACAGTAGTTATGAGAATGAGAAAAAATGCTCTTCTCTTCATGTGGTTTTTCTCCTCTTTCTCTCTTCCTCTCTCTCCTGGTCCTGACTGCTTCAGAGCTCTGAGAACAGCCACAAGACAAAACAACTGGATGGAGAGGAAGAGGAGGAACTGCAGTGAGAAGAACCACATTTGCACATTCATGTTTTGTGAGATTGCAATAAATAAACTATTAAAACAGGAGCCAAGAATAATGATCCAGGCCGCAGTGCAGCAGATCACTCTATATCTGAGAGGTTTGAACTTCAGAAAGGTTACAGGATGAACCACTGCCAGGTAACGCTCAACACAGATCAGACACTGAAACAGAGGACGACCAGTGTGAATTAGTCTTTGTAGAAACAGCGGTAACAATGAGAGACTTGAAAAGTACATTGGCAGTATAGAGAGCAAACCATTCAGACAGGAACCAATCTCACAAGCAGAGAGATTGAGGTTAAAGAACTCTGATGCGACTCCACTTCCTGTTCCTGTGACGATGAGCCATATAACGTAGATGTTTGTAGGAAGACCAAACAGGAAAGTCATGCTGTGTATGCAGATTTCCACAAAGCCCACTGGTCCAATAGACTGAGTTGTGGAGTTTGTAGATGTTTCAGGTGTGGTGAAGGTCACTGGAGGGTTATTCATCTCTGTATTTGTCTTCTCAGTTCAGCAGCTCACAAACCAAACTGTATATAATATTACAACTGTTCACTTTTTAAAGAAGAACTATAATGAACCAGTAGTCAATAAGGTAAACATAACATTTAAATACATTCATCCAGTTAACAACATAATACAATTTTGTAATACAAAGTTCATAATTTAAACTCAAATAAAAAACACATTATTGTTATATGACTTCAAAATATGGTTGTATATATTCAGTAGTATGCTTAGCCTAAATTATGAAACATGTCATTTTCTTTTATATGTACTTTTAAAATGATTTCTGTTCAAAATATAGCTCAGTCCAATTTGACCAATTCTAGCTAAAACATTAAACGCATCACAAAGCATTATTTGATAAACATAATTACACTGTTGGTTGATAGCACTGAGGTTAAAACAATAAATCAAAAGTTTTTAATCACCTGAAGAGTGAATGTCCAGTCTCTCTGGATGTTAATAGATTTCTGTGCTGTGTTTTGGAGACAAGACAAATTTCATCTGCTACACGTCACATAAAACACAAGATATGCAAATTAACTTTTAAGGTATGAACAATTAAAAAAGGAGTGGAGTTTGTAGATGTTTCAGGTGTGGTGAAGTTCACTGTAGAGTTATTCATCTCCTCTGTGTTCATCTTCTTATTTCAGCAGCTCACAAACCAAATATAATATAGCCACTGTGATTTTTTTTTTATATGGAGACCTGTAAATGAACCAGTTAATTCAGACTGACTCAGTGAGGTAAACATGTAAATACATGTTTTCAGTACAACATAATACAATTATACAAAATTCATATTTATATCTCGTAACTAGACCACACCATTATTAAATGACTTCACAATATACTTGCATGTTTCAATATTTATGCTTAGTCTAAATTTATAAGCATGTCATTTTTCTTTCATATATTTCCTTTAACTGTTTCATTTTAGTTATAGCTCAATATAATCAGGTATAAATCAGTATAAAATATCTCAGTTCCATTTTACTCAATAGCTAAAGTATTAAACACATCCCAAAACATTATTGGGACACCATTGGTTGATATTATTGAGGTTAAAGCTACTGAATCAAAAAGTTCCCCTTCGAGGGAACTCGCACTGCGTCGTCGTCGTGACGACACTATGGGAACGCCCTCAGCGTAACGCATCTGAAGCATGAATGAAATCTGTCCAATCCTGATTGGTGCTGCGTCATGACGTAGTAGATGACGGCATAACCGGAAGATACAAAGGAACGCCGGCACAAACACGCGTTAGCTTTTTGCTCTTCAGCATAGCGCTCTGTGTGAAACTGTTTGTCCTATTTGGTGTTGTTTGTCCTATAAGAATTGTCCCAAATAACGTCTGCATTGCAATATAGAATCTAGTGGCTCGGATCTCGCGTTTGCCGAGGCAGCGCATAGGTTGCGGGTCTACTCTGCAATAAAGATTCTGTGACTGATCTCGCGTTTGCCGAGGCAGCGCGTAGATTATGTCTGCATTGCAATACAGAATCTATAGCTCGGGTCTCGCGCTTGCCGAGGCAGCGCGTAGATTACGGGGCTACTCTGCATTAAAGATTCTGTGTGGGTGCGAGGCATGCACAGTCAGCTCCTGAGGGTGCTGGCTGTGTGTTCATTGAGAAATATCTTGACGCACACAGCCGTGCGTTCCGGGTGTTTCAGCCTCGCGCCTGTTGGCTTTCTTCTCGAGAGATGAAAGCCAAATATATTGTGAACGACTCGAATCTCGCGTTTGCCGAGGCAGCGCGTATATTACGAGTCTGCTATAAAAGGGACACACACGATCTGTGAAATAATACTGTTTGGGTGCGAGGCATTCACAGTCAGCTCCTGAGGGGGCTGGCAGTGTTCATTGAGAAATATCTCGGCGCGCGTGCATAGAAAAAATCCGTGCGCTGTCGGATGTTTCAACCTCGCAATTGTTGACATTCTTCTCGAGGGATGAAAGCCGATATATTGTGACCGACGGCTCGAATCTCGCGTTGCCGAGGCAGCGCGTAGATTACGAAACCGTTTAAATAAATATTAAACTAAACAAACAGTATTGTCTGGTGATTATGGCTGCATTTAATTCTTAATGGAATTAAAATGATGGAATATTATCTGACTTTGAGAAGTTAGATATTTTAATTCAGCCTACCACCGTTTCACTTATCTAGTGTTTTTGGCTGCATTTAATTTTGAGGAATTAAAATGTTGAGCCTCGCACCGACAGGTGCAAAAAGAGTGTCGCCGCCCGCGCCCCTCCCGAGGGAGCCTGGCAAAGGAGACGGCGCTCTTGCGGCAAGCCTTCTGAGCCTAAGGTCGATCTGAGGACCGTCCTTTAGGCAAAGAAGGCTTCTGCCAGGTGGTCCTAGCTGCGGCCGGACCACTCAGAGCTGTCCCCCCCGGGGTGGAGCGATCGAGGTCGCCTCCCCCCGGAGCTCTCAGGAAATCAGTGCTGTGTTCCCGCCGTCCAGTACGCTTCGGGCCACACTGATTTCCCGCGCACGCACGCCGCTCCAGCCGCCTCTAGAAAGACCTGCGGCTGGGCAGCGAACGCGTCCGCACACCGAAAATCATTCTCGACTGCTCCCTGCCGGTCAGCCGCTTCAGGGGGTCGGGAATGAGGCTCGGTTGACACCCGAGGCCAGCCTTGAGAGGCTGGTTCCCTTAGTAGATTATCTCGGCGCATGGTCATGCTTCCGAATATATCTGCGTGGGCCCTGCGTACTGTAGAGCTGGGTTACAGACTGCAGTTCAGCTCCCCTCCCCCGAAGTTCAACGGGGTGGTCTGGACTGTGGTCGGCTCAGAGCAGGTTCGGGTTATGGAACAGGAAGTTCAATCCCTGTTGGTCAAGGAGGCCATAGAACGTGTTCCTCTGCCAGACAGGGAGTCCGGGTTCTACAGCCGGTACTTCATAGTTCCCAAGAAGGATGGGGGGTTGCGTCCAATAATAGATCTCAGGCACTTGAATCGTTCTCTGAGGAGATTCAGGTTCAAGATGCTCACAATTCCAGCCATCGTGAGTCAGATCCAGTTCGAGGACTGGTTCGTCACGATAGATCGGAAGGACGCATACTTCCATATCTCCATCCTTCCATGTCACAGGAAGTTCCTGAGGTTCGCTTTCGGGGGCGAAGCGTACCAATATCGGGTTCTTCCCTTTGGCCTAGCTCTTTCCCCTCGCACCTTCACCAAGTGCATGGATGCAGCGCTGGCTCCGCTGAGACTCCAGGGCATTCGTGTACTCAATTACATCAACGACTGGCTAATATTAGCCAAGTCGTACGATATGGCAGTTCGACATCGAGATGTCGTTCTCGCTCATATCAGGTGCTTGGGGCTGAGACTCAACACGAAGAAAAGCGTGTTGACGCCCTCCCAGAGGACTACGTTCCTGGGAGTGGTATGGGACTCCACGACGATGCGGGCACAAATGTCTCCTGCTCGGGTGGGTTCCATACAGGCGTTGGTCTCCAGAGTGAAGCTAGGCCACAACCTCACTGTGAAGCAGTTTCAAATACTGCTGGGGCACATGGCAGCAGCGTCCAACGTCATACCTTTTGGCCTGCTACACATGAGACCCCTACAGTGGTGGTTGAGAGCCAAGGGGTTTTCCCCGAGGGGAAATCCGTTCCGTATGATCAGAGTAACGCGCAGATGCCTTCGTTCTCTCGTCATATGGAGGAAACCTTGGTTCCTGTCCCAGGGACCAGTACTGGGAGCATCATGTTGCCAGAAAACCGTTTCAACAGATGCCTCCCTTACTGGTTGGGGCACGGTCATGGACGGCCGCTTTGCGAGAGGTCTGTGGGAGACCCGGCACTCTTCTTGGCACATCAATTGCCTGGAAATGCTGGCGGTCTACAAAGCTCTGAGGAGCTTTTTCCCAGACCTCCGCGGCCACCATGTCCTGATACGCTCGGACAACACTTCCGTTGTCGCGTATCTGAATCACCAGGGGGGTCTGAGGTCGCGCCCTCTATGCAGATTGGCACACCAGATCCTCCTGTGGTCCCAGGGGAAAATATCATCTCTCAGAGCGATGTACGTCCCCGGGGACCAAAATCAGGGAGCAGACGTCCTGTCGAGGCAGGGGCTGAGGCCCGGGGAGTGGCGACTCCACCCAGAGGTGGTAAAAGCCATATGCGTGAGATTTGGCCCGGTGGAAGTGGATCTCTTTGCGTCTCAAGAGACGTCCCACTGTCCACTGTGGTTCTCTCTCAGACATCCAGCTCCGCTGGGGCTGGATGCCATGATGCAGACGTGGCCGAGGCTGCGTCTGTACGCATTTCCCCCGATCGCTCTGCTCCCGGGAGTCTTGGAGCGGGTTCGCCAAGAGGGGATCAGTCTACTTTTAGTAGCACCCCGCTGGCCGACCCGAGTTTGGTTCTCGGACATTATAGCTCTGCTAGACGGCCTCCCGTGGCAGGTCCCTCTGAGGAGGGATCTGCTGTCTCAGGCAGGGGGCACAATATTTCACCCCTCGGCCAGAGCTGTGGAACCTTTGGGTCTGGCCCCTGAGGGGGCTCGGTACCTAGAGGCTGGCCTGTCAGCAGATGTTGTCGAGACCTTACTCAGCTCCAGGGATCCCTCTTACCAGGAGACTGTACAGCCTGAAGTGGAATGTGTTTTCCACTTGGTGTAGAGAGCGTGAGGTGGACCCTGTTAACTGCCCAGTGGCTTCAGTGCTGGAGTTCCTCCAAGATCGTTTCTCCGCCGGTCTTACCCCGTCCACACTTAAGGTGTATGTGGCTGCCATTGCGGCTTTCCACTCGCCTATAGGTGAGGGGCCTTTGGGGAAGCACCATCTGGTTGTACGTTTCCTCCGTGGGGCTCGGAGGATGAGGCCTGCGGCTCGCTCCAGAGTTCCAACCTGGGACCTGGCGGTGGTACTTGAAGGGTTGGCTGAGGCCCCCTTCGAGCCACTGGAGTCGGCTGAGGCAAAGAACCTGACCCTTAAGGTGGCCTTTCTCCTTGCTATCACCTCTCTGAGGAGAGTGGGGGATCTCCAGGCCTTGGCTATAATGCCAACTTTCCTGGAGTTTGCCCCTGGCGGAGTTAAGGCCATCTTACACCCTAGACCGGGCTATGTGCCCAAGGTGCCATTTAATGTGGCACGGTCAGTGGTTCTTCAGGCATTCCATCCTCCACCTCACGTGACGGCGGAAGAGGGGAGACTTCACCTGCTCTGCCCGGTCAGAGCCCTGAGAGTGTACCTTGAGAGGTCCTCTCAGTGGAGGAAGTCAGACCAGTTGTTGGTGTGCTTTGGTTCACCCAAGAAAGGGCTGCCTGCATCCAAGCAGACAATCAGTAATTGGATTGTTCAGGCTATAGCCATGGCTTATCAGGTGCGCAGTCTGCCTTCACCTATAGCTGTGAGGGCTCATTCTACCAGGAGCATGGCCTCCTCGGTAGCCCTCCTTTCTGGAGCCTCGCTTCAAGATATTTGCGAAGCGGCTGGGTGGGCCACTCCACACACCTTCATAAGATTTTATAGTCTGCAACTCCCTGTGACGCCTGGCGCCAGAGTGATCGCGTCCTAAGTGTGCCTGGTCTCCCAGCTTCACACTAGGGTGGCGTGCTTACGGTGTGGCATAGTGGGCATTGCGTTCCCATAGTGTCGTCACGACGACGACGCAGTGCGAGTTCCCTCGAAGGGGAACGTCTCGGGTTACGACTGTAACCCTTGTTCCCCGAGAAGGGAACGAGACACTGCGTCTCGTCGCCACACCTATCACGGGCAGAGCGCGTGCTTCATCGCAAAGGAGCTAACGTGTGTTTGTGCCGGCGTCCCTTTGTATCTTCCGGTTATGCCGTCATCTACTACGTCATGACGCAGCACCAATCAGGATTGGACAGATTTCATTCATGCTTCAGATGCGTTACGCTGAGGGCGTTTCCATAGTGTCGTCACGACGACGACGCAGTGTCTCGTTCCCTTCTCGGGGAAGAAGGGTTACAGTCGTAACCCGAGACGTTTTCTCACCCGAAGAGTGAATGTCCAGTTTCTCTACATTACTGTGCTGTGTTTTAGAGACAAGAATAATATATGACCTTGATTTTATCTGCTAAAACACAACATATGCAAATATTTAGACTGAACTTTCAAGGTTTATGACAAATAAAAAAAATAAAAAAAAATGTGTTGATGTCAAGTGTAAAGCAATTATTAAACACCTGACATGCACATTTTTTAGACGAGCTATTTGTTTGTTTATTTCTGTGGAGAAAAAAAAGTTCAAATATGTGTTATGAATGTCAAGTTTACTGCAATAATCGTTGTGGGCAATCCTCAATATGCAAAAGGTGTATTTACTTTACATTTTCCAAACATATATAAAATGAATCAGACATAAAAAAGGGGGGATAAATCAAATATCACAATCATGGGATTTAAGGAAAGCAAAGGCAGGGTAATTTTTCCAGCCCGTTGCAGATACAGAACCGGATGAACAAAACCAGCCAGCACATAACAAATAAAACACACAGAAAAAGTTAGTTTTTCTGTTTTGTCAGAATAAAAAAGAATACTGTGATAGTAAATGGCCAATATATTATAGCCATGCTCATAGTAGTTGTTAGAATTATATAAAAAGCTCTTCTCTTAATGTGTTTCTCTCTCTCTCTCTCTCTCTCTCTCTCTCTCTCTCTCTCTCTCTCCTGGTCCTGACTGCTGACAGGAGATGTTTGGGCTGGGCGCTTCCCCTAAAGGTAGCTGGCGGTCCGTGTACAAACCACCACTCGAGAAGAGATCTGGAGACCTTCAGTGGAGAATTGTACACGGGATTATAGCTACGAACAGATACAGAGCACACTTTGATCCACAGGCAGGGTTGGGTTGTCCTTTATGTGGAGAGCAGGAAACCGTTTTTCATTTGTTTTTAGAATGTGAAAGGCTTCAACCACTTTTTTATAGATTACTTTGGGGGAAGTTTTTACACCGATTTTTTTTCATTTATGGACCAAAATATAGAAGTGAAAGAAGAGAAGTTCATGTTTTAATTCATTTCTTATTTGGCCAGGCAAAATTGGCCATATGGTTGTCACGGAAAAAGCTGTTGAGTGGTGTTGTATCAACTGATGTGGTGTCTATTCTTAAAGGTTTACTAAAATCTCGCATTAAAATTGAATTTACATTCTACAAATTGGTCAGAGATATGGAAATGTTTAAATATAAATGGGGAATAAATCAATGCTTTTGTAATGTTAATAATGATGGCTGTTTGGAAATGAATATTTAAGTGTATTTGTGTAAAAAAAAAAATAAAAATAAAAACTTTCTTTTCTCATGGAAACATTGTTAAAGTGAAAAGTTAATGTTGTTTTTATTTTTTTTGTAAATAAATAGACCTTTAAAAGTCAAGTCTCTCTCTCTCTCTCTCTCTCTCTCTCTCTCTCTCTCTCTCTCTCTCTCTCTCCCTCTCTCTCTCCCTCCCCTCCAAGCACAATCAAGTAAAGTGAACAAAGAATTAACACAGATACCAATCTCAGAAACAGAGTGATTCAGGATGAAGAACCCTGATGCAACTCCACTTCCTTTTCCTGTGATGATGAGCCATATAATATAGGAGTGTATAGGAAGAGCAAAAATGAAATTAATGCTGTACAAACATATGTCCAGACTGCCCAGTAACCCAATGAAATTAGTTGTGGAGTTTGAAAAATTGCGACTTTTGAAAAACAATGGAAAAGTTGCACAGTGGAATGCAAAAACGCATTCTGTGTGAAAGTTTTTTTTTTTTTTTTTTTTTTTTTTTAAGCACAACTGATGACCAAGACTGCTACAAGACATGGTGGTGGAAAAAAAATGGAATGGGAGGAAAAAATACAACAGCCTTTATTCCATGAACACACAAAGATAATCCAAACATGATGGTAGGAGACACCACAGCCTTACATTGCATAAAGACAACTACAAACTTAAACACAAGGGTATAAATACACTGAGTAACAAGAAGGATAATGTGGAACAGGTGAAGGTGATTAGTTGTCATGGAAACTAACAAGGGAAACTATGGAGACAGGGGCTGAATTCGAAATCGCCCCCTGAATGAAAATGAGTGAGCGAATTCGGACAGCCGTTAAGAGTACATCGGTTGTACACTCGTTATTGCGGTGCAATGTGGGATTGAATGAGTGCACTAAATAACGTCCACTATGGTTTCGGACACCACTACAAATGGCTGTCCCCTCAAATAGCGCCCTATTTGAGGGTATGGGGGTGATTTCAGATACAGCCAGGACAACCCATTCTCACTCCCAAGGCGTCAAAAACTGAAGCATGGTCAAGCACACCCGGCGTCACAATGAAGATGCCCCCCGGCGTCACTCTATGACAAATTCGGAACTCCGTTGCTTTCAATGGGAAACCTGTGGCATTCTGTGGTCATTCAAACACATCGCGATATTTGGCATCAGTTCACGTGTGCCAGACACAGACATTACTACATATGTAAGTAGTTGTAAATACGCTGTCCTAATAATGTTTGATATAATGTCTTTTCTGTTTGTCGATATTAATCAGATTAGCTCATGTTCAGTCACTGCATTATATCTGTTTTCTCCACAGAGGCTTTGCGTTTCATTGCTTTCTAATTCAAAATAGGGTGATTAAACACTGTCTGTCACGTGATGTGCTATAGGCCTAGACCTTCAATCAGTTAATCATATTCATATCAGGTTTAAAGTAGTACAATTATTCCCAAAGTGGTATTTGTAGTAGAAGCACAGTAACCACAACACTTACCATGCTTTTGCCACAGTAACCCTAGTTTTACCGTGATAGGTGTGGTAAAAGGACACTAACCATAAAACTTACCACACTTTTACCTCAGTATTGATAGTTTTAAAGTGATATTTGTTGTAAATGTATATTTACCACAACACTTACCATGCTTTTAATGCCTAATAATGTAAAATCCAATATTTGTGAGGTAAATCAGTACTTTTTCCTTTAAATAATCCTATATATTATACATAATGATATTTTCTTTTCTCTTTTTTCAGCTGAAAAGACCAAAAGGGCCTTTTGGACTCAGTTAGCCCATTATTGTTTGAGGAGAAGTAAACGGAGGAGATGGACAGCTGCAAAGGCAAATATTCGCAATGGTGTGTATGTGTTGGTTTTAACCCTTAATCAAACATTTTATCAAGCATTTGTTGTTTCTTAAACCTTTTCTTACAAAACCCATAGCCCAATCAGTACGAATATAGTCTCAAAGTCTTAATAATTCACAAGATTTAACAAGTTGTCAAATTCGTACAATACTCGTACATATTTGTATACTCGTACATAATCCTGCAGCTTTTACTCCTAGTGCTGTCATTGGCTATTGCCTCAATTCCTGTACATATTTATCACGATATTTGTTAATCAGTTGCGCCCCTTCTTGGAAAGTAGTCGGATGTCCCACACACTGTCAGAATGTTTATATTAATTGCATTGTATTCATTAAAATTATTACAAATTGGACCCTGTCTTTTCATGTTCTAATAATACATGATATCTCTCCACACCTCATAAACTACCTCTGTTTGCAAGAGTGGAAAAGCTAATCTGACTTGTCACATGACAATTTTGTCGTAATCAGATCAATTGCACTACTAGTAATTAACGGTGCGTGGGTGAGGGTGGAGGCCCGAGCTGTGCAGGAGCTCTGGTTCTCCAAGTCGGGCAGAGGGTGGACCACGGTGGGGGTCCCTGCCTGGAGCTCTGGTTCTCCGAGTCAGGCAGAGGGTGGACCTAGGTGGGGGTCCCTGCCCGAAGCTCTGGTTCCCCGAGTCGGGCAGAGGGAGGACCTTGGTGAGGGTCCCTGCCCAGAGCTCTGTTTCCCCGAGTCGAGCAGAGGGTGGACCTTGGTGGGGGTCCCTGCCCAGAGCTCTCCGAGGCGGATAGGAAAGCCGGGTGGGTCCCTCCTCCACCCTGGAACTCCCCTCAAGAAGTCGATTTTGGGTTACCAGTGGCCCGGCTCTCTGGAGACGCGGGGCGGCTGGGACAGTAATGCCTGGGCTTAAGTGTGGGACCCCCAGGTTCGCCTGGAGCTCGGGTGAGGGTGGAGGCCAGGGCTGAGTGGGAGCACTGGTTCTCCGAGTCGGGTAGAAACTTGTGTTTGACTTGGGTGGGTGGGACTTGTCAGTGTGAGTCCTTGGAAAGATCAGTGTGAGTCCTTGGAAAAATCAGTGTGGCGTGGTGGGGGTCCACGGCCGGGCCCCTGGTTCCCTGAGGCGGTCCGGGGGTGGACCGTGGTGCTCCCCCATGCCCAAAGTCCTGGTTCCCTGAGTCAGGAAACGGCGGGAGTAAGCTTGACTCTGTTAAGGGAGAACCTTAGTGTAAGGGGCTCCATACTCTGGGCCCGTGGGGGGTCTCCTTGTGGCTCCACACACCAGGGGTGGGGGGGGTCTAATGGTACTCTCCCCACGCCCGGAGTATGGAGCTCCAACACGGCTTATTTTTCGAGATACGCCCGGTCAAAGCTGGACAGGAAGTGACCGTATCTCGGGATCCGAGCCAAGTTGGGGCTCCATACACCCGATGTGGGGGGGGGTCTCATCATATGCCCCCTACGCCCAGAGTCTCACGTCCCAACTCGGCTTCCTCTCCGAGTTACGCCCGGTCAAATCTGGACCGGAAGTGGCCGTATCTCGGGACCGGAAGGTCCCCGGGGTTCGGGACGGCGGGAGAAGTAGGGTCCCCTCGAGCCCCCCTACCACTCGCCATCCCGAGCTGAGATCGGACTGAGGATCTCTTTTCCGGTTTGGAGGTGGACTTGGTCTACATGTTCCTCACCAGGAACGTGTCAGGTCGGTGCTACATAGAAGTGAGAAAGGGTCCCACTGACACTTTCAGAGGCTCCTGGGGCATATGGTAGACGCAGCCGCATATAACCGGCTTCCTCCATATCATGACCGCTTCAGCATTGGCTTTATGGTCGAGTCCCAAGGTGGCCGTGGCAGAGAATAGGGTACATTTTTTAACTAGCAGATATCACCATGAAACTCTCCCAGTTGATTACCTACATTTAGATGAGAACAAAATGTATTACAAGTTTTCTGTAATTTAATGTTTTAATATGCAAATTAGGCAATATCTAATTAAATATGCGCTAATTTGTATATATTTAAAAAAAACGAAATCTGAGTATTGGATAAAGCCAGATTAAAAACTGTTTTTTCATTGTGTTCACATATTAGATGGGGAAAAAATTACTGAGGGATTTATGGATATCTACTTTTGTTATCCTGTAAATCAGAATATACTGTCAATAGCCTTAATAAAATTATTTTCGCCATGTTTTTTGGAATAAAATGTTATATAAATCAGGCTAGGAATAATATATTTACAAATCCCTCTGTAAATGTCTTCATAATATAACTAGGTACAAGACTGGAAAGTTTGGTGTATATAGGTGCTACTGAAGTGGAGATTTTGAACTTGGAGTATGAGAGAAAGGTCCTTTTGAGAAAACGGGCTTTAAAGATTTATCATCAGCCAATGAGATTGCGCATTCAGCCCTTTTACTTTCGCGATTGGTTGCTGATAAAAAGGAAATTACCATATTTGGATCCGACAGTATTGTACAGTGAAGAGAGAGCTTTCCGGCGGTGCCTGTGATGACAGAGAGCAGACAGAGATCGCGGATCGGCGGGATGATTTACAACGACAACTTTTGTTGAATTTACGCGAAATCTACAGACGCAAACAGACAAAGTGTAGTAAAATAAAGACCTAAATGTGTATTTCGGACTTTTTTTCACCACAGTCTGAAAGAAGACATGTTATTGAAGACAAATATTCAAAAATCTCAAAATTGACCAGTAAAAAACAAAACAATGTTTTTGCCTGCCGTGTCTCGCCTTAATATGTTCATCAGCCTACAGTAAAAGGAAAAATGTTTGTGTGACGTGTAGCAGATGAAGTCATGCAAATATATGCTTGTAACAGCTGTGAAGTCAGTCTATAAAACGTCTCAGGTTACGTATGTAACCCTGGTTCCCTGAGAGGGAACGAGACGCGGTGGGAACGCCCTGCGTGATTGCGTCGTGAAGCACATGTATAATCAGTCCAATGGAAAGACGAGACGTCATAGGCGGGTGACGTCATCGACCAGGAAGCTATAAACCACCCCTGAGACAGACCGCGACAGCTTCTGAAAGCCGAAGCAAGTCGATCACAGGCATGCAGGGAGTATGGCAAGGCGACGCAGCTTCGCGTTCCCTCTCAGGGAACCAGGGTTACGTACATAAGCTGAGATGTTCCCTTTCAAGGGAACTCGAGCTGCGTCGAGACGCGGTGGGAACCCTATACCCACTACGCCATATGACAAATGCCTGTTCTGTATGAAGACCATGCGCACACTAGGAAACAAGCACCCTAGGCCCTGGAGTGGAGCCTAGGTCCAAGTCATAAAATCTAACAAATGTAAGCGGTGAGGACCAACCTGCCGCATTACAGATGTCATAGAGTGAAACTCCTGATAATAAAGCCTTAGAGGCAGCCATACTCCTGGTAGAATGGGCCGGGACAGCCAAAGGTGAAGGCTGTCCGGCCGCTTCATAAGCAAGTGAGATAGCCTCAACTACTCACTTGCTCATTATCTGTTTAGATGCAGGGCAACCTATCTTAGGTAAACTGAAGCAGACAAATAACTGCTCTTATATATATGCCACAGGGCAGCTCTGTGGACATAAGCATCCAAAGCCCGGACAGGGCAAAAGAGATTAAGTTCTTCCTGATCTGGCTTGTATTAAGGTGGAGGACAGAAGGCCTGCAGCACAAATGACCCACAAATTTAGTAGGGACCTAGGAATACAACCCGGCAAGGGGTGAGGAAAGACTATCACCATACCAGGTACAAATCCAAGTACGTGCAGGCCTCAGCCTCAAGTACCACGGAGAAGATGAAATAAGGATCTCTCCTCAGAGATAGCCCAGCAAAGAAACATTCATTGCAGAAATCAAGTACTGTACCATAGCAGATAGCAAGATTCAGAAGGCGTTCTCCGCACCAGGCAGAGAACAGTTTCCATTTCAATGCATATTCAGTCTTCTCGTGGAGGGAGCTCTAGACTGGAGTATGGTCTCCACGACCTCAGTTGAGAGACCTGAATCTATGAGCTGGGCCCCCTCAGAGACCGAGCCCACAGTATCCATAACTCTAGATGAGAGTAACTCCCGGTAGCAAAGATATCGGGAAATGCGTACAGGTGTAGCCTCAACCCCACCTAATACGTTGCATCCAGTTCAAGCAGAGCTGGATGCGTCAGGGAGAACCACATGGGGCAATGCGTTGTATAAACGATGCGAAAGGTAGACTTGAGTTTTGACCGAAGTTCTCCTAAAGGAGCTCCACCACCTCGGGGTGAAGTCTCCATTCCCCGGGCCTCAGCCCCTGCCTCAACAGGATATCTGCTCTGATATACGAAACCATCAGTGTGTTGTCCGGAACGACAAGCACATGGTGACCTCTCGGGTCTGACAGGAAGTATTGAGATTCTCGGAATACCACCGTCACTTCTAGCCAATTATGTGCCAAAAGGAAGATGGTCCTGCCAAAGACCCTTCGCCGAGCGACCACTCATGATCACCCCCCACTTGTCAGGGAAGTATCCGTCAATAGCATTATGCGTCGACAAGAAGCCCCCAACACTGGGCCTGGGCGAGGAACCAAGGTTCTTCCACATGACCGAGGCACGTAGGCATAGCCTCGTGACCTTGATCATGCGAAAACGGATTTCCCCTCGGAGAAAACCCCTTTGTCCTGAGCCACCACTGCAGGGGTCTCACATACAGAAGGCCAAAAGTAATTACGTTGGACGCAGCTGCCATGAGACCCAACACTCTGAAACTGTTCCACAGTGAGTGACTGGCCTAGTTTTACCCCATCTACGGCGAAGCCGCAACCCCAATATCTTTAAATGAGACAGAATGACATCTCAATGCCGAACTGCCATCTGCTCAGATTGAGCTAGGATCAACCAATCGTCGATAAAGTATAATACGCGAATGCCCTGGAGTCTCAGAGGAGCCAGAGCTGCATCCACGCATGTTGTAAAAAAGGCCGAATGGAAGAACCCGATACTGGTATGCTTCGCCCCCGAAAGCAAACCTCAGGAACCTCCTGTGATGAGGATGGATAGATAAGTAAGCGTCCTTCAAGTCTATTGTGACAAACCAGTCCTCGGACTAAATCTGTGACACAATCATTTTAGCGTAAGCATACTTTGAACTTGAGATTCTGAAACCTGCTGTTTAATTGACGCAGGTCTAGAATAGGACGCAACCTCTCATCCTCTTTCGGAACAATGAAGTGACGGTTGTAAAACCCTGACTGTCTGCTGGGAGGAGGAACCCCTTCTATAGCTCCTTTTGCAGAAGTGTCAGTACTTCCTGCTCCATAACCAGAGCCTGCTCTGGGTCCACCACTGTGGGGAGGACCTCTAGAAATCTGGGCGGACGAGAACCGAACTGAATTCTGAAACCCTTTTCTATACCCAGAGGGCGCAGAGGAGAAACGATTTCTCAAAACCATCCCTACCCCGGAGGGGACCACCCTCAGAAGCCTGCAGCCTCGGCGTCAGGGCTTCTTCTTCCAAGCTATTTTAGAGATAAAACAGTCCTCAGATCTTGCATATCTCTAACTGGCTAGACTGCGACCGCCACCCAGGTCCCCCTTGATTGTGGATGAGCCCGAATGGCGAATCTTTGTTTTGCCGCACTCTATGCTGCGAGGAGCTTAAGTATCGGTGAGGAAGAAACCTCTGGAACGCCGATGAAGAGTTTATTTCTTAGTTTTTTTTAAAGCGGAGCGTCCAGAAGAAAAGACATATTTTATCTTAATTTTTCTTTACATCAGAAAAACTATATATATATATATAAATATATCACTCCGTGGCCACCAGCAGGAAACAACCGAACTGGCAGCGCTGTGACCCTCCTCAGAGAGTCGCCACCCAGAGGACGCCAAGGAGAAACGATTTCTCGAAACCGTCCCTCACCGGTATAGTTTATCTGTTGCGCGACGCAATTCTCAAATAGCGTCAGTGCTGTTACATCCTCACATTCATCCATGTCCTTATATACTTTACCTACCAGTGCTGCCTAATAATATTCATCTATTATTTATGATGGCTGGTGGGTAACGTCGGGGTTATGATGACGCCAACACGGGAGAGAGATAGCTCGCAAGCGTCTCTTTAACCCGAGGCACTGTCATACCATGATACTTAATACCCATAACATTACTATAGTAGAAGTTTAGGGATAAAACACATAAACAGAAACCGGTTTATTCCACGATCTCGACACCTCAGTGTGGAGATAGGGAAAAAACGGCACTCCCCGACGAGGAGGCTGAGATATATAGTTTTCCTTATATTTTCACTCTCATATATGTTCGGCTGGCCAGTAATATTTAACTTAGCAACAGCACTAGATAAAACCTCCTTTTATGAGCTCCTCTTTATTCAACAGAGTTATGAGCTGACTTATTTATTTATTAATTGAAAACTCATAAACATCTGCCTTATTTTGATATTTTTTCTTTTATTTATTTTTATTTTTTTTTAAACAAAAACACTAACGATACCAATTCCTCGGAACTGGAAATCGCAGCATGAGTGCCTCATCCCGGGGAGGAGAAACCGCAGAGCGTGCTTCTCCCCGAGATAAGGCACTGGATCCAACAGGTGTTTGTTAGAATCATTTGCGATCCCCAAGATGCGCGTCGACGCTGTGCCTCGGCAGCAGCGGACCCGCGCCTCGGGGCGCGCGCACCGAACCTTCCTCATCGAAGAACGGCCGGCGTGAGCGGAGCGTCCTCACGGACAGCTTCTCACAATGCTCACAGTCAGCCCCCTCGAGAACTGACTGTTGGCATGCTCCACTCCCAAACAAGCAACACAAAGCTGAAGTGTGTGTCCCCACCCGTGATATAACGTGGGCAGGGAACAACACAACGCTTGCTTGCTCTCTTTTGCCATAATATATATATATATTGCAACTTGACAGACAACAATAAATATGACAAGGACAGAATACACAGATTGCTTGCTGAAGGCACAGAAGCTGTCGCGGTCTGTCTCAGGGGTGGTTTATAGCTTCCTTGTCGATGACATCACCCGCCTATGACGTCTCGTCTTTCCATTGGACTGATTATACACGTGCTTCACGACGCAATCACGCAGGGCGTTCCCACCGCGTCTCGACGCAGCTCGAGTTCCCTTGAAAGGGAACCCCGCACAGAGATTTATACACATCCAGAGAGACTGGACATTCACTCTTCAGGTGATTAACTCCTCTTTTTGATTTCAATTCTTGTTTTTCAGTTAATAAGAAGCATTGTCACTGCATTGATTTTTATTTTTTTATTTTTTAGGAAATTAGATTGAAGTAAATACAAACAGATCTTTTTTTATTTAATTGAAAAGAAGAAAGTTCAGTTGAGATACAATAAACAAACTGTTACAAGCATATATTTGCATGACTTCATCTGCTACACATCACATAAAACATCAGATGTGCAAATATTTAATTACAAATTAAATGTTAAAATATGTGACTTATTGTGTTTTAAATTTTTCACAATTTATACACAACCATGAAATATTTAGTCCCACCAGAGATACTCAACTTTGGCCCTTGAGATTAACTTTACTACAGAGTTTCTGTCACCGTGTGACAGAAGTGGAACAAAAAAATGTGATGCGGTTCTTTCGGGGAAGCACTTCCGATGCGACACCAGGCCGGTTCTGCTTCTGTGTCATGGCCGACCGGGATTTTCTCGGAGGAAACTAACGGCAGCTGTAGCGGGTGAGAACTAATCAAGGCAGCGATTGTGACACGTATCCCCAAAGGGGATTATAAAGTGGATTTTTGAAGACTGAAGCAGGAGGAAAGAGAGCGGGAGGAAAGCAGAGAGAGAGCAACTGGTGATTTGGGGACACGTTTCCTTTTTATGGTTCACACAGCCAGACGAAACCCCCCCTTCTCGATAAAAGCTGTGGGTTTGAGGACCCCGGTTAGATGGAGTGGATGCTTAAATTCACTGTGAGCTCTGTGCAGGTGTTCCATCCACCATTGTTGTTCTGGAGAACGGAGAAACCCAGTCACTCATGCTGCTCTGAGTTTACTTATCCAAAGGCTGCTGTATTCTGAGTCCCCACCACTGTTCCGGAGAACAGAGAAATCCAGCCACTCACGCCGCTCTGAGTTCCTTACCCGAATACTGCTGTATTCCGAGTCTCCACTGCTGTTCTAAAGAACGGAGAAACCCAGTCACTCACGTTGCTCTGAGTTTACTTACCCGAAGACCGCTGTATTCTGAGCCCCCAGCGCTGTTCTAGAGAACAGAGAAATCCAGTCACTCACGCTGCTCTGAGTTTACTTACCCGAAGACCGCTGTATTCTGAGTCCCCACCACTGTTCCAGAGAACAGAGAAATCCAGCCACTCACGCCGCTCTGAGTGCCTTACCCAAAGACCGCTGTATTACGAGTCCCCATCGCTGTTCTGGAGAACGGAGGAACCCAGTCACTCACGTTGTTCTGAGTTACTTACCCGAAGACCGCTGTATTCTGAGTCCCCACTGCTGTTCTGGAGAACAGAGAAATTCAGCCACTCACGCTGCTCTGAGTTTCCTTGCTCGAAGTCCGCTGTATTCTGAGTCTCCACCGCTGTTCTGGAGAACAGAGAAATCCAGTCACTCACGTTGCTCTGAGAGTACTTACCCGAAGACCCTGTATTCTGGTCCCCCACCGCTGTTCTGGAGAACGGAGAAACCCAGCCATTCACGCTGCTCTGAGCTTACTTACCCGAAGACCGCTGTTTTCTGAGCCCCCCCACCGCTGTCCCGGAGAACATAGAAATCCAGCCTCTCACGCTGCTCTGAGTTTACTACCCGAAGGCCGCTGAAACCCAGTCACTCACGTTGCTCTGAGTTTACTTACTCGAAGACCGCCGTATTCTGATCCCTCACTGTTGTCCTGGAGAACAGAGAGATTCAGCCACTCACGCTGCTACTGTTTTAAAATGTTTTAATGTTCAATTAAAGGAATCTGTCTTTCTTACCTCGTTGTCCTGTTTCGTGGTGTTTTCCTGGTGTAGCTCCTCAGAGTGGTACTCAGTAAGGGTGTTGTGTTGAAGGGATTTGCCCCCACCCTGCCCTGTGACATTTAGCTCCAATCCTAAAATACACCTGAACAAGATAATAAAGCTCATTCGGATTATTAGGGGTGTGTAACGATACGCATATTCGTATTGAACCGTTCGGTACGAGGCTTTCGGTTCGGTTTTCGGTACGCATTACGTACCGAACGGTTCGTTGGACCATTTTTTCTGCCGACCAAAATTTCGTTATTTCAAATGAAGGCGCGTCACGGGTGGCAAGCGCGCTCATAGAGGCTGGCGCGACCACAACATCAACTGGCAAATGCAATGTAAGGAACGAAACTGAGCTACTCTTATTGTGTTTGTGTGGACCGTTTATCAGTTTTGACCTGTGAAGCGGGACTCGCGAACCCTATGCGCGAGCCTGATTTCTTTGTTATTAACGGATCAAACAGCGCTGAAGTGGAAACCAGGAAGAAACATCGTGCCATGATTGAACTGGCCGGTGTCCACAGATCAGCAACATTCACCGTGGAATGGATTTGCTGTAGCAACACTAACTGCAAGGTATGGAAGTTTGTCAGGAATAGTGGGCTATAATGCTTTCAAGTAACATTACGTCTGTTTTATTTTGACATTATGAATACAATTGCTGCCCTCAAATGTTAATCTGAACTAAAATAAACCTTTGTTTATAACTAGCCTACTACTACAATATTACATTTCATTTTGTCCAAGGAGCTGTTTTGTTTTATATGCTCATAAGAAGAGTCAAGTATAGCTCCATTATTGCTCAGTAAAAAAAGCACCAAAAATAAATAAATAAATAAATAAATCATACTTTATGATGTTAGTTTCATTAAATAAAATAATAATTAAAAAAAATAATAATTCAAGGAAATTTCTCTGGCATTTATTTATTTTTGCTGTAGCCTATGGAAAACGTACCGAACCGAACCGTACCGTACCGAACCGTGACACAAGTGTATCGTATCGAACCGAACCGTGAATTTTGTGAACCGTTACACCCCTACTAGAAAGTTATAGGCAGTTTCACGAGTTTACACGTACATGAAATCAGATAAGGGGTTTTGGAGGGATACTGTGAATGTGCTCCTCCTGAACATTGTTAAATGAAACTTCATTAAGATTGATCAAGGTTGGATCCAAACTCTGCACCAGACTGTCTCGAATCATCTCACAGTCACATGTACAATACCAACGCATTCTCATCCTTTCTAAATAACTGGATAGAAATGGACAGAATATCTGTCAAAAGTGCTATTTTTGAGCTTTTAGCGGACGGCGGCTTGAGTGCTTATGTCAAGCTATTATATGTATAAGTGCACTGCTGTGGTAATCAGATATAAAAAATAAATGTTTAAAAAAAAAAAATTAAAAAAAAAAAACATTGTGCACAAAAATTTTTAACACCTATATTTAGACACACAGAGACGTCAAGAATCAGCATAATCTCAACAACGGCGATGGGCTTCATGCTTCTCTCAGTCCAGGAGAAGCATGAATCATTGATAATGCTAAATGTTACTTTATAAGGTAGTAACTGTATTGCAGTGATTATGTCTATTATGGCGCTTTTCCACTACACAGTACCAGCTCGCCTCGGCTCGCCTCGACTCGGCTCGACTCAGCTCGGCTCGGCTCGGCTCGCTTTTCGCTCCGTTTTCCATTGCAGATAGTACCTCCACAATAGTACCTGGTCGTCATAGCGACGCCGCAGGAAACTGCCGTGACTTAATCTTTTACGCGAGACACACCCGCTACCCACACACACAGGACAATGGAGGAAATCGAGTGTATGCTGTTTTTGGATGTTTTTGTTTTTGCTGTTTTTTATTCAGGATACTCCGTCTGGCGCGTGCAATGATGACGCAGTGAATAGTGACGATTCTCTCTGACCAATCAGCAGTCTGCTGTGTTTCCACGTCACATTTTAGTATCGCCTCAGCTCGCTTTAGAACCTCGCTGGAGGTGGTACGAAAAAAAGTACCTGGAAGCAGGTACAGGTACAACTTTTACACAGTGGAAAACCAAACAGAGCCGAGTCGAGTCGAGTCGAGGCGAGCCGAGGCGAGCTGGTACTGTGTAGACAGTGGAAAAGCGCCATTAGCTTAGTTAAGTTGATGTATTTGGTTTTATATATTTTTTTTTTTTCTGCTCAATTTTAGACACAAAGTATTTTCACAGTATTTACAGTTTAATAAATACAAATCTGTTGTCCCAACACTCTTTTGTATGTCTTTGTTTTAACAACTTACAACTTGCACAAATTTGAATATGCAAATATTTAAATTAAAATAAAAAGTAACAAAATGCAGTGCACTTCTACATAGAATATGTTAACTCGACAATGTGCAAAACATTATTTGCATCCATGCGGAAAAATGTGTAACTTCAGTAATCATCTTTGAAGATGCTGTACACAGATAAAATCAGTGAAGAGTCAAAGATTCAATCTTTATACACATGACACTGGCAAGGAGGTGCCAGTGAGCATTTAAAAACTGTGACAAAGAAAAAATGTCATGGCAGGACGTTAAGTTTGATGTATACTACTGATGTATACTAAGTTTGATGTATAATACTAACACTTTCTCTTCTATTCTATTCTATTCTATTCTATTCTATTAAAAAATATATAATAATAATAATAATAATAATAATTAACATGTACAGCGTTAGACCAAACTGAAAAGGGTCATAGCACTTGCATATTGTTTTCCTACTGTTAGTTTAACTGCTTCTATTGTTCTCGTTTATAAATCGCTTTGGATAAAAGCGTCTGCTGAATGAATAAATGTAAATGTAATCTCTGTGACAATCCTCATTATGGAAAAGGTGACACTGGGCCATTGATTAATTTTCTTATTTTTTTTATTGTAAAACAAACCATTAGCTAATAGTAACCACTCATAAATCTGTTAAACACAATCAGAATACACTGAATAAATCTGACTAGAAAAAACTAAAATGCAGCTATAAATCACTGAATAAACAGTGAATGACAGAGAGTCCCAAAACTGTAAATACATAAGAAATAAAATGACATAACAAAATCCCTGCTTAATTCAGACGGGAAAGACTCAGCTACAAGGACACACAGGTGATTTACAATTTTCCCAAGCAATAATAAAAGTTCGAAGTCATATTTGAGTAACTTAATTTTATTAACTTAATATATTTAAGTAGCAGGTTTTATAAGAGACAGGGGCAGGAGAGTTTTCCAGTGCGGTGAAGATAAAGAACAGGCTGAACAAAACCAGACAGCACATAACATACCAAACCAGGGACCCAACATGCAGGATTAAGCTTTTCTGTGGCAATGGAAAAAAACTCCTGCAATACTATATGGGACATATGTGATAACCATGGTCACAGTAGTTATTAGAATTAGATCAAATGTTCTTTTCTTGATGCCATTTTCCACCTTTCTCTCTCTCCTTCTCTCTCCTGGTCCTGACTGCTTCAGAGCTCTGAGAACAGCCACAAGACAAAACAACTGGATGAAGAAGAAGTGGAGGAACTGCAGCGAGAAGAACCACATATGTATAGTGTTGTGTGGAACTATAGTATACATGCAGCACAAACAGGAGCCAAGAATAATTATCCAGGCCGCAGTGCAGCAGATCACTCTATATCTGAGAGGTTTGAACTTCAGAAAGGTTACAGGATGAACCACTGCCAGGTAACGCTCAACACAGATCAGACACTGAAACAGAGGACGACCAGTAGTGATTAGTCCTGTTAAATAGTTTAAACTGTTCTATAAATGAAAACCACTCTGCCAGTACAAAGGTAAAACAATTCACGTAGAAACCAGCCTCAGAAATAGAGAAATTGAGGATGAAGAACTCTGATGCAACTCCACTTCCAGCGACCCTCGGAGCCAAGATGGCGGCCAATCCAATATGATCGCTGCCCGAAAAGGGTTCCGAGTCTCAGACTATAACTTTAGAACCACATGAGCTACAAATACAAACTTGATGTCTTGTTCAGCATAATTGTTCATGGGAAACACATAGGAATGTTTATATTTATGACCCAGTATATCTGGACCCCTTAATCCTCCAATTCCAATATGGCCACTGTCCAAAAAGCAGTTTTGACAGTAGTATGGGGCCTTACACCCCATTGTTTGCGCCAATTTATCTACAAACACCAAATTTGGCACGGATGCAGCAGACGGCATACTGGAATGATTTAGCCAGGGCGCCCGAGCCAGTGATCCCTGAGACCAAGATGGCTGCCAAATCCAATATGGCCACCACCTGAAAAGGGATTCGGCTGCATATTTTGAACCAGATGAGATACAAATGTTAAGTTGATATATATTTCACCTTTTCTGGCTATGGGAAACACAAAAAATATATATATAAAATAGGGCTGGGCGATAAATCGATTTTATCGATTAATTCGAATGTGTAGTTTACGTCGATTTTTTAAAATGAAAATCGGTTTTCTCTTTAACATTCGCCGACGCTCCCCTCTGGGCTCCCGTAGCTCCGAACGGGCTCAGCTCTTCCCCCGCGCGTTTGACATAGAGATACACAAACAACACGGCAAGACCGCGGCAGCACAAACACACCCGCCAAAAAACAGCCTACAGTCTTACAAATTGAATCCGCAGGGCTGCCAACTCTCACGAATTCACTGTGAGACTCACGCAATCGTCACTTTTTAAACGCTCTCACGCCACACATCCATTTTCTCACGCAGAGAAAAGTCGCGAAGCAAAGAGGACACTGACACCGACAGACAAGACAGAGAAGGTTACAATTGCTATGAAACAAATTCTCAGCTCTCAGATTCTGTCGATTTAATTACGAAATTCAAACAATAAACACCGTTTTGGCGCTTGACAGATCGCTGACAGAGTTCAAGCGGCACGTGAACCGATCATCTGTTACTCTTTACTACTAGTTAATAGTAGGCTAAATAAACACGAATGATCAATAGGTCATTTGAAAGATACAGTTCAACTTACCGAAATTAAATAAAATCGATCGATCTGTGTTTTTCAACTGCGGAAAGAGGTCTATAATAACAGCTAGAGGACAATACGTCACGTAAAGTTACTTTTACCTCTGGAAAGCCCATTAATGACCATAGCACGTTAGTTGGACTTTAAAATAATTGCTGTAGAGAGTAGTATTTTGCTAAATATGATAACTATATTACAAATTTATTATATTTTTACCTATATCATTAAAATATTATAATGTTGAACTTGTTATTATAAAAGAACGCATAATATTTAATTTGAGATGTTATTTTTAACCTTTAATAATAATACCAGCTGACAGGGCTTTAAATTAACATGTATCTACTGTACCTAGTATTTATCCAAAGGAATCGATATTGAATCAAGATCAGAATCAAATCACAAGAATTTAATTGAAATTGTGAAAGCAATAATAAAAACAGTAGCATACCAGTCATTGTACCATGTAAACATTGTGTTGTCACTAAACTTAATAAAATTCTGTTTAGTTACCAAATGTTTTGACAATCACAATACACTTTATTGTGATGTACATTTTTTTTTTTTTTTTTTCGTTCCCCACCAATCCCAATCCACCCATTTCATGTTATGTCACGTTATGTTATGTTACATTTTCACTGTTTACAAAGGCAGGGCCTGCCATCTTGTCTTTTTGGCTTGTTGCTTCTGATTGCACTTTAACCCCAAGGGGAAAATCCAAATCAAATCCCAGAAGGGAAAATCAAAACAAAATAAAGTTCAAAATTGTTTTGAACAATTTCTTTGTCATCTGCAGATTGATTTTAAGTAAGGGAAGAAAAAAAATCGATTTAAATAATAGATTTTTTTTTTTAGGCCATATCGCCCAGCCCTAATATAATATATATCCGGTATATGTCCGGTAAACTCCTCCTTTCCACCAAAAAAGATGCTGTACTCTCCAACAGACCAGGGTATGACATGTCTGCCCTTCAGCCTTGTAATCATCCAGAAGCAGATACAAGAATAATCCTGCATCTTGCACATGCTGGTGCCAATGGCCATAACAGAGCTCTGGATCAGCTTTTCAGGTGGAAAAAAACTATAGGGATATTCCTGCTCATTAAATCACCAAGGATCTTGGTCCCCAGAAGTCACAGGCCTTACCACTCTTCCACACTTTAACAGGCTGTGACACAACCTCAGCCTTCCTGGGCCATGGGAAAAAGGGTGCATGGGCAGCTTGGGAGGCAACACCAGATCTCACAGAATCCCTGGTTACCCTCACCTCAGACCCTGAACAGATCAACAATGACGTCCAAGTCCAAAGACTGGAGCATATGGTCGTCATCATGTACAGCAAGAGCTTTGGTTCCAGACGCGTAGATGAAGTTAGACATCACCTTTTCTCGAATGGTACCTAGTCTCTCGAGAACCTGCCTCCCACCCATGCTGCACTGATTCAGCACATCAAAAGAGCACTGCTGCAGGCCAGCTTCTACTGGAATCAGGCAACCGCTGTCCAGCAAAATATCCCAGAGTTCAATGCATGGGGATGGTATCAGGACTCTACAAGCAAGACTTGGGAATCTTATTGGACTAATCTCGGAGACGCCAGTAAAGCCTGCACCATTCTCCTCCACTGTGGCTGCAAGACAGCATGTAGAGGGCACTGCAAGTGTTGTAAAGCCGGAGTTCGTTGCACTTCTATATGTGCATGTGAGGGTGCTTGTACAAACAATGATGGTGGAGACGATGAGTGATCCGGTGATTGTGAGTGATAATGATAATTCATGTGAGAGAGACCATGAGAATGAGAATTCATGAGAGAGACCATGAGAATTCACTGTTGTTTTTTTTATGTCATTGCTGGGTTTTTATTTATTTTTTTATTTTTTTATGCTAAGCAAACTTTTAAAACTTTCGGACAAATTGATTATATTATTCGTTTAACAATTTGACATAATATAAATATTGCCTTGCAATAATAATTGTGTCTTATTCTTTCTTATATGATTACACTTTGAAAAGTATTCACCTGTGGTACACTGAAAGCATTTCACTTTTATAAGGAAATGAATTAACACTGAGAAAAACCTTCAAAGTTGTGGTAAAAAAAAGAATTTTCAACCACAGTCTTGAAAAGAATACAGGTTCCAGACTTACACAAGCATAAATATAAATATGCCAATGGACTTCCTGTGGTCAATAAACATAAAATAGACACCACATCCTCATTTGTAGTGCATTTGGTTAAAAATGGTGTAGCCAAAACCCTTTTTGAGGGTCTGAGCCTGACCCAGCGCCCTCCTCGGGCTACGAGCTTGAGCCCCCTCCATGCCCGGAGTTGGAGCCAGCCACTGATTCCACCCCAAAACCATAGTATATCGCCACACCCGTCCAGATGCTGGAGCCAATCGCCAGATCCAGTGAGGAGTTAGGTCCGGTGAGACAGTTCTCAGATGAGGAGCACTGGTTCATCAATTTCACCACGGAGCTCATCCCACTCCAGCCAACTACACTCTGTATCATGACTGACCCGATCCCACCCAATATCCTGCCCACCCTATTGTCACCACTATCATTCCCCACACATACATGCTCCACTGGTGTCTCATGGCTCCTCAACTCTGCCTTCGCCGTTGATCACCGCCAGCTCGTTGACTCCACCTCAGGCTCATTCAACACCAACACGGCACTGTGATGTGGATCCCCTGGCTAAACCTCAGGCCTCTAGGCCCAGTTCTCCACCTCAACCTGTCTGCCCGGTTTTGGTGCGGAATTCCAGGCCTCCGGCTGCACCTTAACCCTCCACCCCTCCAGCTTCACCGGGATTTTCCTTCCTTGCGGTTCCACCGTGGTCCTCGCTCCCTCGAGTGTCGGCCCGTTCTGCCAAGCCGCCTTCTCCACCTCGGTCACTCAAGCCGACATCGCCACCTCGACCCTCCAGGCCTGTTATATCGCCCTGGGATGTCGTCCTTGCGGCTTTGCTCATCCCACTCCACCGCTGTCGGTCGAGGTCCAGGCTCTGCCCAGTAAGACTTTTAGGACGCAGCCTTGGCTCCTCCCACCGCCAGTTACGCCGTGGTATTCTTCTCTGCTGACTCCTCCTGACTCGACCTCCCCCAAAAGGTGGACTTTTGCTAGAATAATTATCCAGACCACAATGCTGCAGATCACTCTATATCTAAGAGTTTTGTACTTAGGAAGGTTACAGGATGAACCACTGCCAGGTAACGCTCAACACAGATCAGACACTGAGGAACATTTCAAATCTTGAGAGACATGTAAACCACATTTGAGGGAACAAAGACCAAACTGTTCAGGGCTGAGTTTCCCGAAACCTTCTTAACGCTACGTCGTTCTTAAGTTACACCTTAAGCTGTACCTTATGGATAATACGTGTTCCCGAAACGTTCTTAGTTAAGTATACCTTCTGTAAGTCATACTTTCGGAAGGTTGGTCTGGACCACTCTTAGCTTCACCTTATCACTGTTGCAGGGCTATATGAATATAATTCTGAAGTTTTAATACACACAGACAGTGTTCAGTTAGGCTAATTCAAGTGTTTTCATGCAAAGAATAAAATTGTCATTACACTGATTGTTGTTAGAATTTTAATTATATTATTATATATAATACAATTTTATAAATTTATTTTAATAAAAGAGCGCTTTTAAAGGCCAGTGAAAGCAAAGGCTACTGTCAGTTAAGTCCTATTCGGACTCTGATATTGTTTATCATGGGCTCGTCCGGTATTTTAAACAGTCGGTGATTTTAGTGCCGTCCGAATCCATAATATCAGTGTTTTTTCTCACCCAACCCGCGTAAAAATCCCTGGCCAAATTAGTACCTACTGTTTTTTGACAAACAGGTCGTGTGGTAATTTAATTGCCGTCTGAATCCACATCTCTGCGTTTTCAAAAAGAGATTCAAAATTCACTGTTTAAATCCTTTTTGATCACTGCCGAGCACCATACGTGACGTACACTTTTATTACTGAAATGCTTGAAAGTATTTACAAGAACAATATTTCATCGCAGCTCCACCTCAGCGAACAAAAATGGGAAAGAGAAGAAAGCACATAAAAATGTAAATGGTTATTATGGCAGCAATATATGATACAATTTTAAAATATGTAGGCAATGCTATTATAGGCTATTATAGTTTGTATTACTTTTTATATTATCCCATGAGTCCTAATAAATGCAATTTCAACTATTTCTAAAGTGCTTTTTTATAAAGAACACCGCTTTCTCAGATAAACAGCCCTTGCACGAGTGAATAATTGATTCTCGAGCCATCGATATCAGCAGATTCATCACCATGCACGGACAGCACCGGGTAACGTCGCACGTAAGAAGGTATATCTTAAGCAGCTTCCTAAGGTATAGTTCGGGGAACACGCCTAGAAATGGTATACCTTCAGTTGAGTTATACCTTAAGAGTCTTCGTAGCGCGCTAAGAGACAACGTTATCGGGAAACTCAGCCCAGACAGATACCAAGCTCACAAACAGAGAGATTGAGAATGAAGAACTCTGATGCAACTCCACTTCCTGTTCCTGTTACGATGATTTATATACATATATATATACACTGTAAAAAAAATTCTAACCCTCCCAAATCAAAAATTTCAAGTGACCGATGACATCAAAATTTTTCAATTGGCCCAAGTGAAATTCTTGTTGCAATAGTCTGTTAACATTGGCTCAATGAGAAATACGTCAGACTAATTGAAAAATGTAGATGTTATCGGTCACTTGAAATTTTTGACTTGGGGATGTAATTTTTTTTTTTACAGTGTTTATATACAGTAGGAAAATCAAATGGTCTATACATTTTTAAAGAAATTATCTATAGCCTATTTCTGAAACTGCGAGCACACCTGCCAGTCCATCAACACAAAATATGCAAATTTTTATACCAAGCATTTAAAAAGGAGAGAGAGAAAAACTCTTTAATCATCTGTGTTATGATAGGATGTCAAGTTTAATACAACATTCTAAATTGAAAGCCTCCATAAGGGAAAGGTGACACTAAGTCATCGACAAAACCAGCCCATCCCACACTCAATATAGATGGTCACTTAGTAAACCATTCTTACTGAGAATGCCCCACGGAAAACAAATATTCAAAGTGTTTATTAAAAACAGTAAGGACAATTTCTAATAATCATGCCCATGAACGTGTTAAATAGTTTTATATGGACGAGCATAGACCTTTACCTTTTAATGCACAAACCACAGTGACGGTGGCAACCAAAAACAACATTGAAGTCACCATGAAATTAAAATGAACAATTCTTATTTTTTATGCAATGTTACAGTGTTTATTATAAATGAACTATCCATGCACATCATTCAATTTTTTTTTGTAAATGTGCCCTCGTAATCTTACATCCACAGATTCCAAAAGTCTCTAGTTAATCAGAAACAAAAATAAGTCAAGAAGAAGATTACTTTGCGAATTTATTATTTATGTTTTTCACATCGCCCTGAACATCTATTCACTTTTGCATAGAGTTTTGTTACGCCTTTTATTTACATAAAATATGTGATAAAATGGCCATAATTTTATATAGTTACCATCTAAAACATTCACATTAACCTGAAAGATTAATGTGAAAAATGCCTAATTTTACCAGTATACATTCATGTAAATTCTCATTAAGGTAAACTACCTGTCTTCTAAACTGATTGTATCACAATTTTTACTCCTGTGTGTTTTTCTGGGGGAAATAAAATAAATGACAGGTTTGTAGCAACCATTTATATCAATTATATCGGACAAGTACACTCAGAATGAACTAAACCTTTGTATAAATAAATAGAATAATTAAAGTACAACTAAAAGTCAGTTTGTGTCTCTGCATCTCTCTAAATAAAAACTGAATGACAGTCATGTTTTGTGTCACTTCACACTGCAAATGCCATTTAAACATTACGAATGCGAAAATGGTGTTGCCATTATTTTGTGTTAATTCTAGCGGACAGCTGAACAAAACAGACATGCCAAGATTAACCCAGAAACAAAAAGTAAGTAAATTATTACAATTGCAGATTTTATGATGAACAGAGGCAGGAGAGTTTTCTAGTGCGGTGCAGATAAAGAATAGGTTGCACAAAACCAGCCAGCATAAAACAAGTCAGACCAGTGAACCAAACTGTTGGATTACTTTCTGCTGTCAGAATGACAAAGAATCCTGTGATTGCAAATGGGAAATATAGTATAATAATGTTCACAGTAGTTATTAGAATGAGATTAAACGCTCTTCTCTTCATGTGGTTTTCCTCCACTCTCTCTTTTCTTCTCTCCCCTGGTCCTGACTGCTTCAGAGCTCTGAGAACAGCCACAAGACAAAACATCTGGATGAAGATGACCAGTGAAAGCTGCACGGACAAGAACCATGTATATGCATGAATGTTTTTTGAGGTAAAATTATACATGCTGACCAAACAGGAGCCAAAACTAATTATCCAGGCCGCAGTGCAGCAGATCACTCTATATCTGAGAGGTTTGTACTTCAGAAAGGTTACAGGATGAACCACTGCCAGGTAACGCTCAACAGACATCAGACAATGAAACAGAGGACGACCGGTGAATATAAGTCCTAATAAAAAAGCATCTAATATCTTAAGACTTGAAATCCACATTGACAGTATAAAGACCAAACTATTCAGACAGATACCAATCTCACCAAAGGAGAGATTGAGGATGAAGAACTCTGATGCAACTCCACTTTCTGTTCCTGTGATGATAAGCCATATAATATAGGAGTGTGTTGGTAGACTAAAAAACAAATTGATGCTGTACACACAGATTTCCAGACAGTCTAGTACCCCAATGAACTGAGTTGTGGAGTTTGTTGATATTTCAGGTGTGGTGAAGTTCACTGTAGAGTTATTCATCTCGTCTGTATTTGTCTTCTCAGTTAAGCAGCTCACAAGTTGTGGTAATGTAACCATGATCTAAGAAGAGAGAAGTGTGAATGAACCAGGTATAATTAGGATTTAGGTTAATATACATTCAAGTGCAAAATATCATCTTGTATCATATTTCCCATGAATGGATTTCATTTAAATTGTTACTTCTTGAACGTGTTTTCGTGCTCTGACAAGCATTTCAGGAAGTGTGTGCCACTGTGTCAGCGGCCAGTGCCTTATCCCTGATGCAGTCGCCGAGCTGCGCCATACTACAGATCTTGCTGTCCGGGCCACCAAGCAAACAGCTGCCGCTATCAGTCGCTCAATGGCGGGTATGGTGGCCATGGAGAGACATCTGTGGGTTAACCTGGCTGGATAAGAGCGCTTTCTCCTCGATGCACCAGTATCACCCTCTGCTCTTTTTGGCCCTTCCGTCGAGACCGTGGTCGAAAAGTTTAGATAAATGAGGGTGCGGTCCGCACCGTCTCTAATCTGCACCAGATCTGCACCTACCTCAGGTGCCTGGACCCTGGGCCATCTCAGTCTGAGGACTACAGACAGGCCGAGGGGCAGAGTGTCGCTAACCTAATCAGGGGGGTAGGGCGTGGAAAAGGCGTAACCAGAGGAAGGTGAAGAAAGACCTGAGGGAGGTTATTGAGAGTAAGCGCACTGGAAACCAGCCGCACTTTAGAGAGACGTAACATCTCCCTCCTCTCATATCCCTCGTTCTTAATCCTCGCGGATTGCGTGTCTAATACCCCATGCTCTACTGTTCTGATGGTTCGGTAGAAGGGCCCTATGTGTTGGTGTGCTTAAGGTGTGTTATGGCAGAAAACTCCCCCCTACAGGAGGGTTTTTTTCTTGCAGGCAGTTTTCCATCTATACATTTATCTTAAATTTGTAGCCACCTACCCCATGAGTGGAGTACCTAATGAGTGGCTCCTTCATCAGATCATTGTTCTGTTTTAAAGTTGAAGCTGCTTCCCCATACTGACTGGTTTTATTATAAGATAGCTCCCTTATGTTTAATGAAGCTGTGGCTGCCTCCCCAGATGCTGGTCCCTAAGCAGGCGGCCCCTTCATGAGTCACTATATGTTCCAGGGCAAGCTGCCCCCCCCCCCCCCCCCCCCTTGCAGAGGGTTCATAAGCAGGGAGCTTCCTTAGGTCTTGAACCAGTAGCTGCCTCCCCCAAGCTGGGATCTTCAAGCAGGCGGCTCCATCGTGAGCTTGCATAAGGATTAAGCTGCCTCCCCCAAATGGTGGGTTCTCTAAGCAGGTACTGTAGCTCCCGTATGTCTTGAGAATTGATCTGCCCGTTTCAGATAAAGGACAGGCTGAACAAAACCAGCCAGCACAAATCAAACCAATGGACCTATGTGGCACAACAGGCACAAAATAAAATAACTAAAAATAGTTATCCAGGTCACAGTGCAGCAGATCACTCTATATCTGAGAGATTTGGACTTTAGAAATGTTACAGGATGAACCACTGCCTGATAACGCTCAACACAGATCAGACACTGAAACAGAGCACACCATTATTAAATTACATCTTTCTAGATTTCTACTTCTGCTTCCATCAGCTTCATAGAGTATATGTGACCCTGGACCACAAAACCAGTCACATAGGTCAATTTTCTGAAATTGAGATTTATACATCATATGAAAGCTGAATAAATAAGCTTTCCATTGATGAATGGTTTGTTAGGATAGGACAATATGTGGCCGAGATGGTCCGTGTAACGCTTTTGCAGTTCTTTGTTCAATTTGCACCATCAAAATTAACCAAATGAAAAATTGGCTTCAAACTTTCATTTTCCATTTCTTTGGAATAATTCACAAACGGATAATTGCTTCTCAGTTTAATTTTCAATTCTACAAGCTGGGTTGTTGCGTCCGAGTCAGATTTTTGAACAAACATAAAAAAAATACTCATTGCTGTGATTTTCCATTTCTCTGTGTTTTGCTCGCGGTTGGACCGTACCAGTTCCACTGGGGGGTGGAGCGGGGGGTGGGGATGCATTAACCATAGGCAGGGCGTTGTAGCGTTTGAAGATGGTGAGTGCGTGCGCGGCCGGGGCTTTCTCTCTGCTCGTTCTTGTGCCGGAGAAAAAGAGATCCCGGCCAGTCTTGGAGCCCGAAACAGGAAAAGTGTAACATCTTAAATCAAAATTTTATAACCTATTTGGTCAGAAACTTCATCCAACGTCATTCATTTGATGAATGTTCAAGTCCGATTTTAGGCTATCCTCAAGTCCGAGTCCAAGCACAAGTCATCAGTCCACGAGTCCAAGTCAAGTCACGAGTCCAGAGAATAGAGTCTCGAGTCGGACTCGAGTCCAGAGAATAGGGACTCGAGTCCGAGTCCAGGACTCGAGTAGCCTACTCCATCACTGACCTAAACAATAATAGCCTACTAATGATGACTTATAATAGTAGCTATTAATAAATCCTTATGTTATTTACAGTTTTTTACAATCGCTATGACAGTTTTTTCAATACATTTAACAAGTTTCCTAAACTCTTAACGCACCAACACACCTAAAACACACAATTGGCAAAACGGTTAATTTCATGCTCAAAATCACACATTGTAAACTAAACTCCAAAACTAATTTTCAAAATACAATAATACACTGACACAATACACAATGTCTAACAAAACACTGCAAACATGTTTCAAAATCAAATAATTATTCAAAACACTAACACATGTTCTCTTCCAACAGGAACATTTAGTCAATCATAACACAATGACAAAAAAAACACTATCATCAGCTGAAATTACAGAAACTGCATTATTTTATGTGTCAGGTCTGCCCTTATACAACAGACAGTATATTGTATTGATCATAGATTGTGTTTTGCACTGCAGTTTATTTATTTTTTTGAAGTCGCTCTACATTTTTGTTTTGTTTGTAATGTAAATGCATGCATTTTGTTGTTGTTGTTTTTTGCAGCAGAAATTCAATACAACAAAATAAATGACCCTTCTTAGAGTAGCTTTATAGAATGTATGGTTTATGAAAAAAAAGAAGACAGACACAGAATTGCTGCAGTAACGGCTTTATTTGCGACAGGACATTTCTGCAAGATAACAAAAATATGCAATATAGCTGCCATTTACAGTATTACTGTATGTGAAAATACAAAATATACAAACAGAAAAGGCCATCTTCTAATCTGCCCGGTCTTCTGCATTTGTCCACATGTTCTCATCCACATCACACCTGATATCTTCCCTGGCAAGGCATCTTGGGAAGAATCGTTTACAGTAACATGCCTTATCCACACCTGGCAGTGTTCAACTGTGATGTCTTGGTATGCAGCATCTTTTGTATACAGGAGGGACATTTGGTCCTGTGGACTATGGTCAAAAACCTTTCATCTCCAGGCTGAGAAAACTCCTCAATGGGGTTGAGGAAAGGGAAGTAAGGGGCAAGGAAAATGGACATCATCCTCTGATGGGCGTCAAACCAGGCTGTGACTAGACGGGAATGGTGGAATGCCACATTGTCCCATATTTGCATAACTTCAATCAGCTGTTTCTCACTAGCAATGGAATAATGTGAAAATACAAAATATACGAACAGAAAAAGCACAAGAAGAAAAAAAAAAGAGTCATCTTCTAATTATTTGCATAATTCAATCAGCTGTTTCTCAGTAAGAATAGAATAAAATACAGGGGATATATTTGTGTTTCAATTCACAATATAAGCAGCTGTTTACCTTGACTTTAGCCTGTAAGGTTAGGTTTAGAACATGGTGTTATCTGTGCTGGCATACAGTGTTAAAGCATTGGTAAATTTGGCAGTAAAAATCCATTGTTTTTTTCTTGTTTGAGCTTGTGTGTAAAAGAAGTTTAAGCATTTTAAATTTGTGTTAATTGCATGCATTTTGTGTTAAAGCAACAAGAAATGTGTTAATAGTATAGCTTACACAGACGGATGTAGTGCTAACTGTGTTAAGAGTTTTGGAAAATTGTTAAAAGTATAGAAAAATCTGTCATAGCAATCGTAAAAAACTGTAATCGGTGATGGCTTATTCTGTTTGTCGACAACTTATAAACACATTAAATAAAAGAGGTAAGATAATTATATAAAAAGTATGGAGATTGAGTCAAAAGGACCAAGATTGAGCGTGCACGCGCAATATCTCAGCGAGTCAGCGAATGCAGAGCGAATTTTGAAAGTGCGACCCGACATTCGTGTGAGAGAGAAGGAAATTCGCCTGCGAAGAGATTCGCTCTTGCGCATTAACAGCCACTCAAGTGTTAGATTAATATGCTCTTGACAGTCGTTATTAAAATTACACGATAGAAAGAAACTGCCTCAAAAGAACTATAGCTAAAGAAGAGAAGAATATGGTGTCTGAAAGCTTGCGTGTCTGACATGTCGATAAATCATGGTGTCTAGTTTTTTTGTAGTGAGTATACTGTAATATAACTGTAATATAATATTCTGTGTGTGTGTGTGTGTGTGTGTGTGTGTGTGTGTGTGTGTGTGTGTGTGTGTGTGTGTGTGTGTGTGTGTGTGTGTGTGTGTGTGTGTGTGTGTGTGTGTGTGTGTGTGTGTGTGTGTGTGTGTGTGTGTGTGTGTGTGTGTGTGTGTGTGTGTGTGTGTGTGTGTGTGTGTGTGTGTGTGTGTGTGTGTGTGTGTGTGTGTGTTTGTGTGTGTGTGTGCGTAGTGGAGCACACATTGAGCGCTCATTCCCAGCCAGAGACGCGTAGAACAATTGCTGTCTCTTTTAACTTTAATATTCATATACACTAGTCCATATCGAGATTTGATTAATTGTGCAGCCCGACTTTTGATTTATTCATTCAAAACCCTTCAAAAATAGCCAAATTCCGTGACGTTCTGCTTAGCAAGCTCCATTTGTGACTGGATTCCGCGATTCGATCCGTGTCGCTTCACAAACACAGACGGGGTGAATTTATGAATGAAAGTGTGAAAGTTCTGACACAAAACGAAGTTGTTACGTATCCCCACGCTTTTTTAAGTGGGTATACGGAAATCCTTGGCCTTTTCTAGTGGGTATACGGCGTATACCTGCGTATCACGTAGACTACACCACTGCGATAAATCCCTATGGATAAATCATGGACAGACTCAGACATGCCATAGCCTACACATAATGCTACAGCGCTCTAATGCCTATGCATCCACCCCCCAACCCCCCACCCCCCGCTCCACCCCCCAGTGGAACTGGTACGGTCCAACCGCGAGCAAAATACAGAGAAATGGAAAATCACAGCAATGAGTAATTTTTTTATGTTTGTTCAAAAATCAGACTCGGACGCAATAACCCAGCTTGTAGAATTGAAAATTAAACTGAGAAACAATTATCTGTTTGTGAATTATTCCAAAGAAATGGAAAATGAAAGTTTGAAGCCAATTTTTCATTTGGTTAATTTTGATGGTGCAAATTGAACAGAGAACTGCAAAGCGTTACACGGACCCCGAGATACAACTATTCTGGAATCTGAGGGTGCCAAAAAATCGAAACATTGAGAAAATGGCCTTTAAACTTGTCCATTTATGTTCGAGATTGTGCTGCATTCACTCTTTAGGAAATGTACAAAATATCTTGATGGAACATGATCTTTACTTAATATCCTAATGATTTTTGGCATAAAAGAAAAATCGATATTTTTGACCCATACAATGTATTGTTGGCTATTGCCACAAATATACCCGTGCGACTTGTGACTGGTTTTGTAATCCAGGGTCACATATTGTTTGCTATTCTAGTAAATTGCTTGTCCCTTTGGATTAAAACATATGTTAACTGAGTAACTGTAAATTTACACTAAAGTAGTATTAACATTAATTAGGCAAAATTTAATTTGAAGTATGCAAAACTGCATGAACACAGAAATAGTGTTGAGGTTAAAAACAAGATATTAAATTAAAAAGAGGTGTTTATCACCTGGAGAGTGAATGTCCAGTCTCTGTAAATGTGTATAAATCGAAGTGCTGTGTTTTGTAGACTGACTTCACAGCAGTTACAGAACATATGTGCATGACTTCATCTGCTACACGTCACATAAAACAACAGATATGCAAATAAAGTAAATAAAGACCTGAAAGGTCACGTAAGTCAAGCTCGCATCAGCTGACTCTAAGGGGCTGTTTACACTTGGCCACTTCATGTGTTTTCTCAGATCGGATAGCTATCTGATTTATCAAAACGATTCCATTTACACCTGGTCACATAAATGTGTTTTTGCAAAACGGATTTAAATCCGATCTTCAATTCCCGCGCTATATGCAGATTTAATGGAGTGTACGTCACCGAAAGCAAAAGATATGAGCTGCATTTTATTGATCATCAGCTAAAATTTCAAAGACCGCAATAAAAGAGAGCGGCAACAGCCCTGGTAAGATCATTTCGTTTCTTAAGAATTTACTTTTAATGATGATGATTGTGTGTTAAGCGTCTACGACTTACTTTCACTTTGATTTGCGATAGTTTGCACGTTGGCTTAATGAATAGATGCTCAGCTTCTCATCTGAGGTGATGCGTGTTCCAGTAGCGTCGTCATATCTGGCTATAACATTACATATAGCCTATAACACGCTCTCACACGTTTATTTTTTTAGCATTTTTGGGAGGAGTACAATTTACATATGTGGTTTCAACAACCAGATGCATTTACACTTGTCCAGTTTCGTCAGGAATGCGGCCCAGACTACCTCCTGAAGTGGTTTGAGCGATCGGATTCAAATCCGTCTCGAATGCGTTTCGGAGGGCATTTACACCTGGTCTTTTCACGATCGGATAGCTATCCGATCTGAGAAAACGCATGAAGTGGCCAGGTGTAAACAGCCCCTAAGCTGATACACGTCTACCTATAGAAATAGGACGCCTATCACTGTATACATATATAAGCTCCTTCACTATTATCAGCAGCTATCGCGTTTCCCAGGAGCTAATTACCCTCCTCCATCCCCAGCTCCTCCTATGTTTAAGCTTTTGGCAGCCATTTTTAAGTAAAATGACTTATTGCACATTCAAGGTATACATTTTGCTAGTATAAGTGTTCAAATCAATAATCACTCATTATCACTGCAACAATTTTTATTCAGTCCTACCAAATATTCTTCAGTTGTCTGACACTAGATGGCACAGGTGCCACTTATTCAACACCTTAAATGCAAATTCTTAGACTGCGCATTTGAAAAATAGAAAGTAAAATGAATACTTTAGACATTTGTGTTGACAGGAAGTCAAATTTATTGCTATAATCTTTGTGGCAACCATCAATAGGGAAAAGGTGATACTGGGCCATGATGTGTTTTATTCAAGCGGCAACCTCCCCGTCTCTCTCTTGAAACCAACATGGAAGTGAGTTAAACTGCAATTCATTGACTGGCCGCTTGAGGCTGGCTGCAGGAGTGAGTCAAATCTGTATCTCCCCCATGTTAAAATTACCAACTTTACAGCAGAAAAAAACATGTTTACAGCCTGGTTCTCTATTTGGCTTTGGTCTATACAGCTAATTTTGCCCTTCATAACAACTGTGAGGGGGGTGAATTTTTTTATAACTCATCCGTTTAGTTGATTAATATTTAAAGTTCTGCATAATTAAGGGTGTGGCCACTTGAGTGACAGGTGGATTGCCGCTGATGTCAATGCTAGCCATTTGTCTGCTGTTACTAGCTATGGTTACTAGCCGTCACTTCACCTCAGCAAATGTTATCTGCTGAACTTGCCATCTCTGCAGCGTTTTGTGCTTTTTTTCGGGATTATTTCATACAATTTAATACACCCATTACTTGGCACACGGTTTAGGATTCCGTCGTTGTCGTCGAGTATCGTTCGAGAGAACAACCAGCGCTGTATTTCAGTTGTTTTCCTCTGTGAACATGCACTAATGGATGTCTGACAATTTCGTTGCTTTTTGGAGTTTTCAGATTTAAAAACGTCAATAAAGGCTCGTTCGTTCTGCTCTCACGGTCACGGAACAGATAGATTATAATATGCTTATGTAAGTTATCGTCAGGTGAAATCCTGCAGGTGTTGGCGCTTTCTCCGTCCATGCAATAACTTAAATGCACATCTTTGAATAAGCGCGGATTTTCTAGCGCATTTACTTGGAACTTCATAGACAATATATCTATGGTTTAACCCATTTGAGAGGCGGCCAAAATCAGAATTTAAAATGGACTGAATAAGCTCTCTACGAACTTGACGAGCGATGCCGTACATACAGTGGCGGAACTAGAGTTTTATAAATGGGGTGGCCAGGGGGTGGCCACTGCTACTTTCGGGGGTACACACACACACACACACACACACACACACACACACACACACAAACACACACACACACACACACACACACACACACACACACACACACACACACACACACACACACAGACACAGACACAGACACACACACAGACACACACACACACACACAGTGGAAGGAATTGGGTCACTCTGTTTGTGTCTATAAGTGTTGAACATCCAAAATATTTGCAGAAAACAAAGCTGAAGCACCAAGGAGATAAGATACAGTAGCATGTGTCTGTTTTGAACTGCTATGTTTATTTACAAAAAAAACTCACATGGCATCACAGGCATCAAGCAGACATGTACTTGAAAAATGTAAACAATTTTAGTGCCCATCAATATACAATCTTATCCTAGGAAGATTTAATACAACATAATTCTGCGGTTCTGATGAGAACTGGCAAAATGTTTCACGAACTTATCCATGTTGAGGGAGCGTGCTCTCCTTGACTCAACACTGAGAATTCCGATGTGACTTAACCTGTCATCAGCCATTGTTGTCCTAAGGTGGGTTTTAATCAGTTTTAAAGCTGAGAAGCTTCTCTCACAAGAAGCAGTGCTGACTGGTGTAACAACAGAAATCTTACAAAGTCGAAATAGCTCATGAAAGACCTCTTTATAAGGTTCTAGAAACACAACAAAGTCAAGGAGAGTTGACGGTCTGTCACTTCCACTTTTCTCTCTCCTATCAAGAAGCCGCTTGGTTTGATGAACCTCATGTTTGAGGTCCTCTAAATCTGACTCGTATATCTGAGCAAAGGCAAACAGAGGCTCCTCGTTCAAGAATGTTGTACTCTTTGGGTTGAGAGACTGGACCCCTTGCATTATCTCACAATTCTTCTTTGAAAAACGCCTCTGCAGTTCAGCTGTGAGACTGTCAAGTACCTGATAAAATATAGCTCTTTGGAAGCTCTCGCCATCACTTTGGTCACTATTTTTATGTCCTACAGTGCTCATCATCAATGAGTCACAAAATCTTAAGCTTGTTTTAGGTTGTCTTTTACACACTGTTTGTACAGTTATTTTGCAGTGCTCTACAATCTCTTCAACCTCTTTCCATAGTTTTCCAAATACATCTTCACTTCTGTAGTTCTGTAATGTGTCTGTAAGGGCACCTACTAGATCCACAGCCCTTGCTAGGTCAAGAGAGCTTGATTGGAGTATGTCAGAAAGACATTTAGCATCACCTAGCACTTTACAGAAAGTAACCAAAAGCCCAATGAAATTTACGTCTATCTGAGAAAGAATTCCCCTTGCCTCCACTGATCTATCACCACTCTTTTCATCTGCTATTTCCTGTAGCACTTTCAGAACTGCTGGAAGCCTTTCCCTCAGATTACGGCATGCCATGTATCTGCATGCCCACCTTACATCTGTAAGTCTCTGTAATTCCCTGGGCTGCTGCTGTGGATACAGCTCTTTCTGAACTGCAAGCCACTTGAGATGAACGTACGAGCCTGATACAAAGTTATAAACCTTCTGCAGGAGAGCAAAAAAGTTAACTGCCTCAGGCACAGATTTAACAGAATCAACAAGAACCAAGTTTAAACAATGTGCATTACAGTGCACATAAAATGCGAATCTTGCACTGTTTTTAATTCGCGTAGACACACCAGAATGTTTTCCGCTCATGACGGCTGCACCGTCATAGCCTTGCCCCACAAGATTATTTCTGTAGTCCAGGCCATGTTTTTCAAGGCAATCAATTATCATTTTTGTAAGGCCTGCCGCATCTAAGCTTTCAGCTGACTGAAAGTGTAAAAAACTTTCGTGGATGGCCCCGTTGTAATAGTACCTCACAACTAAAGAGATCTGTTCTTTTTTCTTTAAATCTTTGGTTTCATCTACAATTACACTAAAAACTTCACTTTCTTTTACTTCACTGATTATTTCACTTTGTACCATCTCAGCTAACCCCTCAAGAACTTCGTTCTGGATTTGGTGGCTTGTGTACTTAGCATTGCCAAATGCATTAAGCCTTTTCTTAATGAGAGGGTCATGCTTTGCTATTTCGTCCAAGATTGTCAAAAAATTGCCTTTGTTGTCAGAGTCATAAGACTCACGATGACCTCTCTGTGCTATATTTTGAGTGGCAGTTAATAGTAGCACATCGGCAATTGTTTTAATGTAGGTACGGTTTTCCTCCACTTTCTTTTTCCTTTCCTCATTTATCAGATCTAACATTGATGAGTTGCTGTTAACAGCCCTTTTATGCTGATTCCAGGCATACATAGCATTTATATGATGCTCTGTCTTTGAATGGAGCTTAAACCCAGAATCTTTAAACAGTGCTTTTTTCCAGTTACAAAATCCTGACTGGGAAGTGAAGGCAGATTCAGGTGTATTGGGCAGAGAAAAATGCCTACAGGCAAAACAATAAGCTGAATCTTGATTCACAGAATATTCAAGCCATGAATTGTCCTTATACCAGGAGCTGTTGAAAGCCCTTTTCCTAGTACCACGCTGAGTTCTGGGAAATGTTTTCAAACATGGCTGTACTGGACCCTCTTCTCTGGATCTAGAGATGTCTAAAATACAAAATAAATAATAATATAATAATATAATGTTAAATAATGTGCCAAATCTCTATGGAAATGTATAATTAAGGGATCCACAAGATTAGATACTAACAGCTGCTAACTAAACTGTGTAGTTTAAAGTAAAGGTCTGGCTTACCACTGGGTCCTTTTGGAACAGCAAATCTGGTGCTAGATGCAGTTGGGAGGGGCTCCATGACATCTCCTGGCAGCCCTGGTTCACCGTCTTGCTCAGAACCAGCGGTATCTGTGTCCTCCCTTGATGCATCTATTTATAACACAAGAACCATTAGTGTATAATCACAATATATATGCCACAGCCATCAACAACAAGAACACACATGAACCAGCATTTTAAAGGTCCACATCTGTATGACCTTCTTCTGCAGAACACAAAAGAAGATATTTTAAAGCATGTTGGTAACCACAGTTTTGGTTCCCATTAACATCCATTGTAGAAAAAACAAACAAACAATGGAAGTCAACAGGAACCCAAAACTATTTGGTTACCAACATGCTTTAAAATATCTTGTTGTGTTCATTTTTGGGTGAACTATCCTTTTAATCTGACAAAATCCTCTCAACTTAAATTCCTGAATTCGGTATGTGATTAATTGCCTGTGTCTAGATGCTCTGACCTGTTGCTGGTCCTGAAGTCTGACCACACTGACTCTGACTAGCCTCAGGTAGGGAGCTGCTCTGGGTTCCAGTGGTGATGCAAGGGCTGGGGTCTGTTTGCACCTGATCTGCCTGTTTTTGCTTCTTTAAAAAGAACTCTGATATCCCTCCCTTTCTTTTCATGTTCAATTGACCCTGTTCAAAATATGACAAATTGAAAATATGATTCCAATCATATTCATATTCTAATCATCCAATTACCAACATTTTTATCTGAACGCTTTCGCCAGCATACATAAAAAAAAAAAAAAAAAGTAGCCACCATTAGCATTTTTGTTAATTTTCACAATATCTGAACATGTCAAAACAAATAACAGACCCTGTGCTTTTAAACAAAAAAAAAAATCTGTTTTATTCTAGCTTCGTGCATCCTTTTTTATCAACACTTGAATGTTGGTAATAAGTTTCATAAAAAGCAACATGAGCAAAAAGCTGAGAAAATCGCATTTTTATCAAAGACTACATCTAGATCAGATTCAGAATGATGATAAAAACACAGTAGCTAGATCTTAGCTTCACAGTCCTAATAGTGATTGCATTATGATATCGCTTGTTTCTGCTCTTCTTTGCCTGCGTTTATACTGTAACGTACACACGGCATGGTACTGTATGCGTGTATTAATGTATTCGGAGCAAACAACCCTGATGCTAAAACTTAAAAACTTACTTCAAATATGATGTTTCTTCGGTGAAGTTGAAGTATCTTGACGACTTGCAACCATCTCTCGTCCTCTGCTCGTCTGTTTGAAAAATGCGCGCGCGCTGCCGGCGAACGTATTTTTTTTTTTTTTTAAATCAGCATCAGCAACTGCCAGTAGCAAATAAAATTTTGGGGTGGCACCCGGGGTGGCCAATCGCATGTCAGGGGTGTCCAGTGCCACCCCGGACCCCCCTCTGGCTCCGCCACTGGGACCATAGACTATAAAAAGAGTGACTGACATGTAACGTTATGCACATAAATCACTGTCACACACACTCTCAGAGTAATATTAAGTTACTGCATAATACATTTTCAACTAGCAGAATAGTACAGAATCACGATACACAGTCTCACTTGTAGCCATGTCTTTTAACTATTATAATATTTTGAAGGGCAAAAATAGGAACTTTTAATTGGCTTTACATCATCAACTGTCACTTTAGCGCGAGGCCCTGTGCGTGCAGTCGCAGACTTGGTACTGTCAGTAGCATAACGTTATAGCATTACCTCCCCAGCCTGAGCTAACTCGATCATGTCGAGCTACTGGGGCTCCTCAGCTCCACTCACGCCCCTCCTCTTTGCCCATTTTCTGTTATCCGGGAGTGACGCGGGGCCAAGATGGCGACGGCCGGCTCTGCCCACTTTAGGCTTCAAAAATGCTCTTCAAAAACCTACGGGTGACGTCACGGACACTACGTCCATATTTTTTTACAGTCTATGGTTTTATTGGATAAACAATCTACAAAGAGTACATCAGTAAATCAGTTTGTAATAAACAGAGAAACACTTACATATTCTGAACCACTTTACATCTCAAAGACTCACAAGCGGTGTTAAAGATAGATTTACATAGACTCTTCAATGCGAAACTCAATGCAACTTACGTGTTACATTTATGACAAAATGTTGCTATATTAAATCTAGTAAAAAAGGATCATAAAAAGGATCAATCCCAGGACATGTTTGCGTTCGCACAGATGGCACTCTAGCAATTCTATGCAATTTTCTTGGATCAATGCGCTGTGTTAAAGGGGTTCGATGGGTGTTGTCTTCATAAGTGAAATTGTGTTGTAGACTACTATTTTGAAAAGGAAGCCTGATCTGTTGTGTTATGTGAACATAAGGGGCCGTATTTTAACGATCTAAGCGCGTGGTCTAAAGCGCAAGTTCACTTAGGGCGTGTCCGAATCCACTTTTGCTCGTGTAACGATGGGAAAAATGGTCCTTTTAGACCATCTTGGGCGCATGGTCTAAAAGGGTTGTCCCTATTCTCTTAATGAGTAATGAGTGTGTTTTGGGATTTACGTGCGTTAAACCAATCAGAGTCTCATCTCCCATTCCCTTTAAATGCCAGTTGCGCTCGCGCCATGGCAGATTCGCTATTTACATGACGGAATTTGATAGTGGAAAGACCGAAGCCATCTCCAGAGCGCAAACGGATCTGCTCGTACGCAAGGTTAAAGTGTGCAAGCAGACGATCTACGGGACAAGCCGGATTCCACCATATCTTTATGTACACAATAATAATCTTTTACATTGTAATCCTTTTAATTTTAATATTTGGCATGTTTGTGTGCTGCTGTGCATCCCTGTGTGTTTAATAAGCAGAATGTACGTGCGTTGTGGACCCGCCTATAGGCGCACATTACTAACGCGCTCTTTAAATAACAAAAAAAAATATTGCGCCATTGACTTTAGACCAGGTTTCAGTTGTTCAATGGCGCAGTCCATTTCTGTTGCCTCAAAATAGCAATGCGCCAACAATGCGCCAGAACACACCTCGTTTTCAGACCAGCACATCCATGGGCGCACAAATGGGCGCAAATGCTTTTGTTATTTAAACAACTTGGCGCAGGATGTGAAAATGATAACTGCGTCGGGCTGAAACTAGCAAAAAACACTTGCATCGCGCTTGGCGGAAATTGAGGATGAAGAACTCTGATGCAACTCCACTTCCAGCTCCTGTGATGATGAGCCAGATAATATAGGAGTGTGTAGGAAGACCAAACAGAAAATTGATGCTGAACACACACGTGTCCAGATACCCCACTATCAATATGGAAGGGGTTGTGGAGTTGGTGGAAGCTCCTGGTGTGGTGGAGTTAATTTCCTCCTCGTTTGTCTTTTGAGTTCACAAAAGATAAATAGTATTGCTATAAGAAGAGAGAATTATAAACGTATGGGGTTACTCAGACGACAGTTCAACGTAAGCAAGATAAAAATATTTAAATATTTATTATTTAAAAATATTTTCAGTCCACCCCAGCAATTCAACACAGTTTACAGTTAAAAAATGGGTAGTTTTATACTGATCATTTAATACATTGCAGTATGTCTACATAATGCACTCTTAAAAAATAAACAGCGATTAAATAGAAGAACTATTTTAGTTATCCAAAAAAACTCTTTGTGAAAAGTTCCTAAAATAAAAAAATTTTAAGAACATTTTAAAAATCTCAGGAACCTTTTGTGCACTTGAAAGGTTCCATGTTAAAGGTTCTTCATGAAATCACAGATGTCAATAAACAACCTTTATTTTTAAGTGTTCCCTAATGTCAAGTAAATTTCTAATTCACTTTGATGAAACAAATAGAGATCCGTACTGTTTTACTCAAGTGGTCCATCTAACATGCCCATAACCCTTTTACTATGACTGATAACCACAGCAACATTGTCATAAATCATTCAGCGGTAAAAAGAAAAATAATTCAACATAAAAGAGAAGTTTATTACCTGAAGAGTGAATGTTCAGTCTCTCTGGATGTGTATAAATCTCTGTGATGTGTTTTATAGACTGACTTCACAGCTGTTACAAGAGTATATGTGCATGACTTCATCTGCTACACGTCACATAAAACATCAGATATGCAAATATTAAAAGTAAAAAGGTTTAAAAAGATCATAAAAACATATACTCTTATTTGATACTTTAATTTTATTCCAAAAAAGTTCCTTCATTCATTCATTTAATCATTCATGCATTCATTCATTCATTCATTTCCAAAATAACATTTCTATCATATTTCACTTATTAAATTGTTACTTTTGTTCAATCTCATTTTATTCAATTATAAACTTTCCTCAGAACTCGCTTTGGCCTTTTCAGGTAAACACTGTGACATTTTCTAACACTAAGGATTAAAAAATAATTAAAAAAATTAGTTTGTCACCTGAAAAGTGAATGTCCCCTCTCAGATGTAAATATCTGTGCTGTGTTTGTAGACTGACTTCACAGTCGTCACAAGGATGACAATGCATGACTTCATCTGTTTCATACCACATAAAACATACAAATATTTAATGTAAAAAACACAAACAAACACACACACACACACACACACACACAAACAGAGAGTCTGAGTAAACTTATTAACAGAAATTCACTTTTATATGGAAAATATTAATCTGGAAACTTGTGATTGACCAGTCAGAATAAAGTATTCCAGTGTGTCGCATAATATTGTTAAACATATAACAATATTATGCGGCACACTGGAATACTTTATTCTGACAGGTCAATCACAAGTTTCCATACAAGAAAGTAGCAAATTCAAATTATTCACCCGAATACAATTTTTTTGCAGACTGAATATTCAATCTTTGTACATCTAAACTAGACAGCACATGCACGTGCAACTTACACATTTTTAGACTATATTAAGAGAGCAAGAAAGAATGAGAGAGAGATACTGTAGATAAATAAATAATAAATATGGGTATGCAAAAGGTGACACTGGGTCAATGATTAAATGTTTTATTGGATAAACAAACACACTGATATCAAACATATTTATATTAATACATATTTATATATTTATACATACATATATTTAATTAACACACTCAGAATAAGCTAGATCTATGTAAATAAACAGGGAAATTAAAGATTGTTATATATAATTTAAAATATGACTTAATTTAAAGTCCAGAGCAAACACCAAGAGGAAAGAGACCCTTCAGCTGATAATAAAAATAAATAAATAAATTGGCCCATCCACTACTAAAAAAAATGTTTTGTCAGTTTATGATGAACAGAAGCCGGAGAGTTTTCCAGTGCGGTGAAGATAAAGAACAGGCTGAACAAAACTAGCTAGAACATAACAAACCAAACCAGGAGCCCAAAATGTATAGTTATACTGGTTTATCAGAATTATAAATACTCCTGCGATAATAATGGGCACATATGCAAAAACTATGTTCACAGTAGTTATTAGAATGATATAAAATGCTCTTCTCTTCATGTGGTTTTCCTCCTCTCTCTCTCTCCCTCTCTCTCCTGGTCCTGACTTCTTCACAGCTCTGAGAACAGCCACAAGACAAAACAACTGGATGGGGAGGAAGAGGAGGAACTGCATCAAGAAGAACCATGTATGTGCATTAATATTATTTAACATTAATGTGATCATGCAGCACAAACAGGAGCCAAGAATAATTATCCAGGCTGCAGTGCAGCAGATCACTCTATATCTGAGAGGTTTGAACTTCAGAAAGGTTACAGGATGAACCACTGCCAGGTAACGCTCAACACACATCAGCCACTGAAACAGAGGACGACCAGCGATGGAAAGTCCTTGCAAAAACAATGCTAATGGCTGAAGAACTGAAATCCAATTAGCCAGTACAAAAAAACAACAAATCCAGACAGGTACCAATCTCACAAACAGAGAGATTGAGGATGAAGAACTCTGATGCAACCCCACTTCCAGCTCCTGTGATGATGAGCCATATAATATAGGAGTGTGTAGGAAGACCAAACAGAAAATTGATGCTGAACACACACATTTCCAGATACCCCACTAGCAATATAGAAGGGGTTGTGGAGTTGGTGGAAGCTCCTGGTGTGGTGGAGTTCATTTCCTCCTCGTTTGTCTGAGTTCACAAAACATAAATAATATTGCTATCAAAAGAGAGAATTATAAACGTATGGGGTTACTCAGACGACAGTTCAACGTAAGCAAGATAAAAAATATATATATTTAAAAAAATGACTGATCATTTAATACATTGCTGTAAGTCTACATAATGCACCCTTAAAAAATAAACAGCGATTCCATATAATAACCATTTTAGTTCTACAAAAAACTATTAGTGAAGTTCCTAAAATAACCCTTTTTGAAGAACATTTAAAAAATCTAAAGAAGCTTTTTTGCACTAAAAAGGTTCCATGTTAAAGGTTCTTCATTAAATCACATATGCATATAAATAATCTTTATTGGTAACACTTCAGAATAAGGTTCCTTTGTTAATGAATAACTGCAGGGACAAATGAGTAACACAATATTAACAATCTAGTAACTAATATTAACTAGCAAGAAACTCTGATTATTGAATTATTAAGTAATAGCACACAGATGAAAGTGTTAGTTCACTACTAATCAATAACTACTATTTTTTTAATGCTTCCCAGAGAACTACTGACATTTTTTCATAATTCATGCAAAACTAATCAATAACTAATGCAGGACAAATGTTTAGCACTACATTAACATTTTAAATGCTATTATAAGCAAATACACAAGGTTATTTACATTATCAATATGTATAGCATAGCAGACTTATGATTTGAGAAAGCTGTCAATAATTAGCCTAAGCTTTCATATAGCAATAATTAGCTAGCTCATATATATATATATATATGTGTGTGTGTGTGTGTGTGTGTGTGTGTGTGTGTGTGTGTGTGTGTGTGTGTGTGTGTGTGTGTGTGTGTGTGTGTGTGTGTGTGTGTGTGCGTGCGTGCGTGCGTGCGTGCGTGCGTGCGTGCGTGCGTGCGTGCGTGCGTGCGTGCGTGCGTGCGTGCGTGCGTGCGTGCGAAGATTATTATAAAGTGAAGATCATGGTAACTAACTAGTTACTGAAGTCATTTTAAGCTTTTGAGGCTTTTGGTGAAGTTTTAGATAGTAATTCCGATAGAATTTATGCAGTAACACTTGAGTCATTTCTAGTTAGTTACCATGATCTTCACTTTATAATACAGATCCAAATAAATAGTAATTCCCATAGAAGTATGCAGTAACACTTGAGTCATTACTAGTTAGTTACCATGATTCTTACAGTAGTTACTAATGAAAAGCCAATCCTAAAGTGTAGAATCTTCTAATCATTCACAAGATATTCACACACACACACACACACACACACACATATATATATATATATATATGTATATTATTTACAAATTTGTTAATCAGAGTTTCTTGTTAGTTAATATTAGTTACTAGATTGTTAATATTGTGTTACTAATTTGTTCCTCTGTAGTTATTCATTAACGAAGGAACCTTATTCTGAAGTGTTACCCCTTTATTTTTAAGAGTGTACCCTAAAGTCAAGTAAATTGCTAATTCACTTTGATGAAACAAATATAGATCAGTTCTGTTTTACTCAAGTGGTCCATCTAACATGCCCATAACCCTTTTACTATGACTAATAACCACAGCAACATTGTCATATATCATTCAGCGGTAAAAAGAAAAATAATTCAATTTAAAAGAGAAGTTTATCACCTGAAGAGTGAATGTTCAGTCTCTCTGGATGTGTATAAATCTCTGTGCTGTGTTTTATAGACTGACTTCACAGCTGTTACAAGAATATATGTGCATGACTTCATCTGCTACACGTCACATAAAACATCAGATATGCAAATATTAAAAGTAAAAAGATCAAAAAGACATATAGTCTTATCTGATACTTTAATTTTATTCAGTTAATTTTGATAAACGTCTTGTCCACTGAACTGTTGTATTAAAGCAATTTGACAATTGCATTTATGATGCTGTTCCGAATATCGGCACGGCTGTGATTCATCAGCGACATGATGCCACAATAACTCTTGCTCATGTGGTACGGCTGTTTTTTAAACAGCAAAAAAGAGAAATGGTCCACAAAATCAGTAAAGAAGAAATGATGCAGCTCCCAATCACTGAACACCATGGTATGCTAACTTTATTTTATATTTAGAAAGAATGGAAGAGAAAATTTCACTGAATCATCATTAAGATTTATTGGAAAACAAGCAAACAGCTACCATTTATAATAAATATATCAGATAAACACACTAAGAATAAACTTAAAATATATATGATTTCTTCATGCACACATTGACTGGCTGTTGTTCACTGACTTTCTGATCTATTTTAAACCAAAAAAATTCAAAACTCCCTGAAATTACAGTTGAAATCTCATCGTCTGCCTACTATTCATCTTTTAGAAGTCAGGGTGCACAGCTTTTTACCATCCTCTGGGAAATAAAGTTGCATTCAAAATATATCAGGATTATATAATTAGCACTTTTAAGGAACAATACTGGGATTTGCAAGTGTTTGACATTTGCACACACTGTGTGAGTGTGTGATTCAGCAGTGTAAAGACCCCAAAATGATCCCATTCATAAATAAAAGTTATCAACAAAAAAAAAAGAAAAACTAGGTGTAGTTACATTTCCTACAGGTTTTATGGAGAACAAAGACAGGAGATTTTTCCAGCCTGGTGCAGATAATGAAGTGGCTGAACAAAACTACCTAGAATATAACAAAGCAGAGAATAAGACCAAAATGACAAACTGTAATTCTGTGTCAGAATGGTTAACAATCCAGAGAAAGTAACTGGCATATATGTGATAACCAAGGTCACAGTAGTTATTAGAATGAGATGAAATGCTCTTTTCTTCATGTGGTTTTCCTCCTCTCTCTCTCTCTCTCCCCCTCTCTCTCCTGGTCCTGACTGCTTCAGAGCTCTGAGAACAGCCACAAGACAAAACAACTGGATGGGGAGGAAGAGTAAGAACTGCATCATGAAGTACCATGCATGTTCAGTCACGGTAAAAAACAAATATATGATCAGGCAGACCAAACAGGATCCAAGAGTGGTTATCCAGGCCGCAGTGCAGCAGATCACTCTATATCTGAGAGGTTTGAACTTCAGAAAGGTTACAGGATGAACCACTGCCAGGTAACGCTCAACACACATCAGACACTGAAACAGAGGACGACCAGTGATGTCTAGTCCTTGTAATAAAAGTGCTAATGGCAAGAGACTTGAACTATATTTTGACAATATAAAGAAAAGAAAATCCACATAGATACAAATCTCACAACAAGAGAGATTGAGCATAAAGAACTCTGATGCAACTCCACGTCCTGATCCTGTGATGATGAGCCATATAACATAGGAGTGTGTAGGAATACCAAACAAGAGACTGATGCAGAAAATCCAAATTTCCATTTCGTCCGCTTCCCAGATTCCATCTGTTCCAGATCCCATTGTAGAGTTGGTGGAAGCTCCTGTTGTGGTGGAGTTCATTTCCTTCTTGTTTGTCTGAGCAGCACAGGAGCTTACAAAACATAACTGATAGTGTTAATAGAGGAGAGAATTATAAATGTACCGTTTTACTTATAGACTGCAATTCAACATGAGCATGATAAGAAAGTACACTAAATGCAATATGTGATTCTTCGTTCAGAATAACAAATCATTTCAAATCATAAGGTTGCTCTACAAATAATCCTTTTCCTATAACTAATTAAATAATAAATAAATAATCCTATAAGTTTTGGGTAATTCATGGTTCTGGACAACATAGGCCCACCACCGTATGCGTGGAAATATATAAAAAAATTTGCTGCAAGTATTTTGCCCATTTTATCATCTTTTATTTGCAGTTTCCTTCTGATCCTTGATGGTCGTCGGATGAGGAAAATGTCACTTCGTTGTGTAGACCTTTATTGTAGCCTACAAAGTTTTGAGTGCATAATGCATAAGTCAGCTCATTTTGAAATTGATTGTTTACAGTTTGATGGAAGGTACACCCATGCTATTGAGGAAAAAAAGTCAAATGTGGATATTAGCAGCAGAATACGCAGAACACAGAATCTATGCAGGACTTATGTAGGACAGGAGTAGGCTTAAAATCGTATAGTATAAGGTTAGAAACATATCATTTTTGGTTCATAATTAAAAAATATACCCTAATGGGCTCGTACTTATTACAGAGTAATACATAATATGTAATAATACATATAAGCAAAGTTTTAATGTTCGTTATGTTATTTTGAGTTGACAACTAAGCCATCTAACATGACCATAAACCCTTTAATATGACTCATAACCACAGTGACAAATGGTTCAGCATATAAAAGAAAATGAATCGAATTTAAAAGATGAGTTTATCACCTGAAGAGTGAATGTCCAGTTTCTCTGTATGTAGGCTATATAAATCTCTGTGCAGTGTTTTGTAGACTGACTTCACAGCTGTCAAAACAATAGCTTATAATATGTGTATGACTTCATCTGGTACATGTCATATACAACATATGCAAAATGTTTAGAGAGGTCCATTTATAACCCCAAATAGACCACAATAATCAATGTGACCCCCGATAGGGCCTGAAATGCAAACATTTAAAAAGAATGGGAGAGAAAATTACATAAAATCATTGATAAAGTGATGTATTCACTAGTGGAAAAACCTGTACCAAAATGTATTTAAAATTACATTTATTTCATACCAGCACCTCAGCACTATTTATTATTTTTCACTAGGGTTGGATAAAAAAAAAAAAGTGGAATTTCAGGCAGAAGGATGATTTCATGCAGTTTAGTTATTTTCAAAAAAAATAAAAAAAATGTAAGCAAATATATCACAATAGCAGGTTTTAAGGTGAATAGAGGCAGGGTAGTTTTCCAGTGTGGTGCAGATAAAGAACAGGCTGAATAAAACTAGCCAGTACATAACAAATCACAGCAATAAGCCAAAGTGCAGAATAATTCTGTTGTATTAGAATGTTTAAGAGTTCTATGATAGTATATGGGACATATACAATAACCATATTCACTGTAGATATTAGAATAAGATAAAACGCTCTTTTCTTCATGTGGTTTTCCTCCTCTTTCTCTCTCCCTCTCTCTCCTGGTCCTGACTGCTTCAGAGCTCTGAGAACAGCCACAAGACAAAACAACTGGATGGAGAGGAAGAGGAGGAACTGCAGCGAGAAGAACCATGCATGTACAGTCAAGGTAGATAACAAATATATAAGCATGCAGACCAAACAGGAGCCAAGAATAATTATCCAGACTGCAGTGCTGCAGATCACTCCATATCTGAGAGGTTTGAACTTCAGAAAGGTTACAGGATGAACCACTGCCAGGTAACGCTCAACACACATCAGACACTGAAACAGAGGACGGCCAGTGATGCTTAGTCCTTGTAGGAGCACTGATAATAATGTAAGATGTGAAAACCAATATGACATTACAAAGAGTAAACTATTCAGACAAGTTCCAATCTCACAAACAGAGAGATTGAGGTTAAAGTGTCCTGATGCAACTCCACTTCCTGTTCCTGTGATGATGAGCCATATGACATATCAGTGTATAGGAAGACCAAACAGCAAATTAATGCAGAACATGGACATTTCTAGATCACCTACTATCCATATGGAAGAGGTTGTGGAGTTAGTGGAAGATCCTGGTGTGGTGGAGTTCATTTCCTATAATTTGTCTGATCACAGAAGCTCACACAATATTGCTATAGGAAGAGAATATTTTTATTTTACTTAGTTATTCAGACTATAGTTCAACATAAGCAACATATGAAGGGAGATTGAAGGTACATTTTCAGTCTATTTCAATCTACGAATCATAACACTCCAATATTACATTGAACATTGTACATATGTCAATGTCACTTTTATTTATATAGCGCTATTAAAACAACACATGTTGACCAATGTGCTTTACATCATCTCAGTAAGAAGACAGAATAATACAATAGTAATGTTTTATTTTAAAAAACATATAAATATACAAGTAATATTAATACTGATCATTTTAATACACTGCAGTCAATATAAATGGTTTCAAACTGTTGACTCTGTTTGATGAAACAAATAAAAACTCATCCCCATTTTACTAAGAGCTACAGTGATTTACTTTAATTAATCCATCTAATATACCATTAACCACTTTAATATGATGGATAACCATATTGTCCAATTTAAAAGAGGAGTTTATTACCTGAAGAGTGAATGTCCAGTCTCTGGATGTGTATAACTCTCTGTGCTGTTGTGTAGACTGACTTCACACAGTTTTCCAAAGAATACACTCACCTAAAGGATTATTAGGAACACCATACTAATACTGTGTTTGACCCCCTTTCGCCTTCAGAACTGCCTTAATTCTACGTGGCATTGATTCAACAAGGTGCTGAAAGCATTCTTTAGAAATGTTGGCCCATATTGATAGGATAGCATCTTGCAGTTGATGGAGATTTGTGGGATGCACATCCAGGGCACGAAGCTCCCGTTCCACTACATCCCAAAGATGCTCTATTGGGTTGAGATCTGGTGACTGTGGGGGCCATTTTAGTACAGTGAACTCATTGTCATGTTCAAGAAACCAATTTGAAATGATTCGAGCTTTGTGACATGGTGCATTCTCCTGCTGGAAGTAGCCATCAGAGGATGGGTACATGGTGGTCATAAAGGGATGGACATGGTCAGAAACAATGCTCAGGTAGGCCATGGCATTTAAACGATGCCCAATTGGCACTAAGGGACCTAAAGTGTGCCAAGAAAACATCCCCCACACCATTACTCCACCACCACCAGCCTGCACAGTGGTAACAAGGCATGATGGATCCATGTTCTCATTCTGTTTACGCCAAATTCTGACTCTACCATCTGAATGTCTCAACAGAAATCGAGACTCATCAGACCAGGCAACATTTTTCCAGTCTTCAACTGTCCAATTTTGGTGAGCTCGTGCAAATTGTAGCCTCTTTTTCCTATTTGTAGTGGAGATGAGTGGTACCCGGTGGGGTCTTCTGCTGTTGTAGCCCATCCGTCTCAAGGTTGTGCGTGTTGTGGCTTCACAAATGCTTTGCTGCATACCTCGGTTGTAACGAGTGGTTATGTCAGTCAAAGTTGCTCTTCTATCAGCTTGAATCAGTCGGCCCATTCTCCTCTGACCTCTAGCATCAACAAGGCATTTTCGCCCACAGGACTGCCACATACTGGATGTTTTTCCCTTTTCACACCATTCTTTGTAAACCCTAGAAATGGTTGTGCGTGAAAATCCCAGTAACTGAGCAGATTGTGAAATACTCAGACCGGCCCGTCTGGCACCAACAACCATGCCACGCTCAAAATTGCTTAAATCACCTTTCTTTCCCATTCTGACATTCAGTTTGGAGTTCAGGAGATTGTCTTGACCAGGACCACACCCCTAAATGCATTGAAGCAACTGCCATGTGATTGGTTGATTAGATAATTGCATTAATGAGAAATTGAACAGGTGTTCCTAATAATCCTTTAGGTGAGTGTATATGCATCTGATACACGTCACATAAAACATAAAACATGCAAATATAGTTTAGTCAGTCTAATCAGAGAGTTTTTTTTTTATTTTATTTAAATTTTTTTTTATTGTCAATAGGCTATAGAAAATGTTACTTTGAATATATACACATTTTAATGCCCTTTAAAATGTGTCCTGACCTTTTAGATTGAAAGTTTGGCAAAGCAAAAATAGACAATAGTGTGTGTAGACATATAAGTATTACCTTACAGTTTATTGAATTGTTGTAGAATATCACACCTGCAGTTTTGCATGGCTGTGATTTGTATACAGTAAAAAAAAAAAAAAAAATTTATAGAAAATTTGATTTTTGAATTCTGCTCTTGAAATGAAAATGATAAGACCAAGTATTTAGAAAGAAAGACAGAGAAAATGACACTGCTTTACTGTTGAAATGATTTATTGGATAAACAAACTAATAGCAACCATATCTGAAACACACACTTATAATAAACTAAATCTGTATATAAATAGGATTTCATGTATTAAACATGGTTTACTGACTGTCAGCAGTTCAAACCTCACTGGATAGGTGTGCATGTGCATATGCTTTTTTATTATTATTATTATTTATTTTTTACTTATTAAATTTTTTTTTTCACAATTTAGCACATATTACACACACAGCCCAACAACATCACACAAAACAGTGGGGACAATACCGCTACATCGACAAGACAGTAAAGAAAGAAGAAGAAAAAAAAATTCAGTAATTACATTAATCCAGTAGAAACCAAGTCATGTTTAGATGTTTAAAAACATTTAGTGTTTTTTTGCAGATGCTGGATTTGTGGGTTCATGACATTAAATATTTTAAATATATTCATAAGATATTCAAAGGTTTTAGTAAAGTTTTTGAAACATTGCATTTTTACAGAATATGTAAATATACATTGCCTCAAAGCAGGCTGAACTCAGATGATTCTGGTGCTCATTTAGAGGAAAGAAACAAAATAACAAATTTTTTAAAGGTGATTCAAAATTGTCCCATGACATTTAAATATCACAATAGCAGGTTTTATGAGGAACAGAGGAAGGAGAGTTTTCCAGTGCGGTGCAGATAAAGAACAGGCTGAACAAAACTAGCTAGAACATAACAAACCAAAGCAGAAAACCAGTGTTCACAAACATATTGTTCTGTTAAAATGGTGTAGAGTGCTACGATAGCATATGGAATATGTATAATAGCCACATTCACAGTAGTTATTAGAATGAGATAAAATGCTCTTCTCTTCATGTGGTTTTCCTCCTTTCTTTCTCTCCCTCTCTCTCCTGGTCCTGACTGCTTCAGAGCTCTGAGAACAGCCACAAGACAAAACAGCTGGATGGAGAAGAAGAGGAGTAACTGCAGTGAGAAGAAGAAGGCATATGCCTTCAGGTTGAGAAGGTTTAAAATAAACCTAAAAAATAAACATGGTCCAAGAGTGATTATCCAGACCGCAGTGCAGCAGATCACTCTATATCTGAGAGGTTTGAACTTCAGAAAGGTTACAGGATGAACCACTGCCAGGTAACGCTCAACACACATCAGACACTGAAACAGAGGACGACCAGTGACAGCTAGTCCTTGTAAAAATGTTACTAATGTTAAGAGACATGGGAACACATTTGACAGAATAAAGAATAAAGAATTCATAGAGTTACCAATCTCACAAACAGAGAGATTGAGGATAAAGAAGTCTGAGGCAATTATATTTTTTGCTCCTGTGACGATGAGCCATGTAACATAGGAGTGTGTAAAAAGACCAAACAGGAAATTGAGGGTGAAGATGCACATTTCGAGATAGACTATGTAGCGACAATGGGTATGAACCAATACGCAGACTAATCTTCTTCCAGAAGATTAATTCAAACTTTCCACTTCCTGCCGAACAAAGAGGAAGATTTGGTCAGGACTTCTCCATCCTCATCAATCTTGTCATGGGGTCCAGGCGCCAACCAGTCGGGCTATTTAAAAGAGCCCCCAGCACTAACACATAACTGGTCAAATGCTAGCTTTGTTGCCAAATTACTGATTGGTTAAGAGCTATAAATCACCTAGGCTCCAGAGAGTCTGTAACCAAAGACTTTTATTGGTTAACTGAAGGCAGAACTGGTCAACTTCGATAGTTTGCAAGACGGATCGATACCAGCAGATGTTGTTTTCCCCCACAACATTCCTGACCCCTTCCCCCTTAAGACCTCTGAACGAACAAACAGAGTTCTTTTTCTCGTCAATACAGAGAACTGATTCTTACCAATAACTATACATAAAACTCATTCAAGAACAATTTTCAATGGACTTACAATCAAACATCATGCAACTACATAACTCTATTTTGTGTCTGCAACTTATATGTGTGTTTAATATGCTTAGATACCATATAACTCATGTAATGTTATAACTGTTAGATGTTTGAATGAAAGTGTGTTGTGTTTCATATCAGTATGATCCTATGCTCTTGATTCAAAAGATGGCTTGATTGAAATCTGTGTAAAATGTTTCATATTCTTATAATACTGATCATGTCTAAACTGTGGCATCTGTTCTCTCTGTTAGTAAGGAAACCCCCCAGATAAGATAATTTACGATCAGAACTGAGAAGAATGCCACCTCCTGAATTTAGCCAGTGTCTAATTGGCCAGAACTCATCCTGGAGGTTGGAAAACTTTGAGTTTAAAATCTTAGACCCGAAACAAGTTCTCTCTCTTAATTCTCTTAACTCTCTCTTCTCTCTTCGATCGGCTCTCTAACTCTAGCTCTCTGGGTTCACCCCCAAGAAACGCTCTGCTACCACTCTCAAGAGAGATGGGCAGAAAAAGGATGAAGATCTCAATCAGACGAGTAACCATGTAAACGCAGAGACAAAGAACCCAAATTAAGATCAGAAGAACGGGTTCAACAGCTTTATTCAAGCCATCTTACTACTCTCGTCTAAGTTGTCTTTTCTTTTCTAAAGTTTTCCTTTATTTTCCGTTGTGAGTCTCGGTTTTAAGTTAAGTTTTGCTGCAAAGTTTCGGTCCACGATTCATGGCTGCAACGCACGCTTTCAACTTCAAAGACTTTTCAACCATCCGACATCAACGCCACAGACATTTATCCAAGCACGAGGAGGCCAGCCGACGAACGGACCGGGAAAACCCCTTTCACTCAACAAAAGGGAATCCCCAAAGCAAAGACCAGCAAGTATAGTATCTCCAGACTAAAAGCTGAACTGGTGTAGGCTACTGATTTAAATTTAATAACCTGTCTAAGAAACGATAGAAGGGTTAAATTAATGATTTGATGGTTCGTTCCAGGTCATGGCTTATAAGTGCATAAACTTGAGATTTCATCATCTCACTCTTAAACTCACTCTTGACACTTAATCTTTCCTTACTCTTTTTCCTTCTGCAACTCGTATGAATGTGTGTGTGTGTGTGTGTGTGTGTGTGTGTGTGTGTGTGTGTGTGTGTGTGTGTGTGTGTGTGTGTGTGTGTGTGTGTGTGTGTGTGTGTGTGTGTGTGTGTGTGTGTGTGTGTGTGTTAGATATTAGTTTTTATGTATTAGTATATAATCAATAAAGTATTGTTCGTATTTTAACAAAGAGATTACTTGTGTTAATCTGTTTATACATTCTATTGTCTTGAACTTCAATCTAAGTTACCGATGCTTGTACCCGTGATTATTTCTTAATTTATTGTTAGCTGGGGATTAATTCTTTCTTGGCCAGGAAGATATTATATTTCCTAGGGTTAATACTTGTTTATGCTTTCTGTTCATTAGATGAACTGATAAAATGATCATACTATTGATTCTGCTACAGTAAATTATGAAAATAAATAAAAATAATAAAAATATGAATTATTGATCATAATCCGTTATGAATAATAATTAAATAGATTTATACGTGGGCGTATAAACGCTGCAACTATAAGCTTAATGCAAGGACTTGTGGAGTTGGTGTATGTGTCAGGTCTGGTTGAGTTAATTTTCTCTTCTCTTGTCTATGCACAGAAGCTCACAAGATATAGCAACTATGATCTGTAGAAATAGAGATGTGTAAAGCTATTTCAGTTTTGTTTCATAAAACAAATGGCACTCTAACAACAATGTCTAACATGCCCATAACCCCTTTAATATGACTAATTAACAATATGCCCATATCATTCAGCATAGAAAAAGAAAATGAATAGAATTTAAAAGAGAAGTTTATCACCTGAAGAGTGAATGTCCAGTCTCTCTGAATGTGTTTAATATCTCGGTGCTGTGATTTGTAGGCTGACTTCACAGTTGTCACAAGAATATATGATGTCTACGAACACATATGCAAATATTCAATATAATAAATGAGGTTCAAAAGTCTATGTGGACATTTTTTTAATTGATAGCTCATAATCCTATAAAAAAAAGAGTAGTCAGCCTATGGGATATGATGCTTTCTTAAATACTAGTTGGAAAATGATATTGCAAGACAACATTCTCTGTAAATAAAACATAAACATGTTTATTGCTTTAAAATGTATCTAAAATGTATTTTACAATTATTATCTTCAGGCTTATACTATATTCTTAATAGTGAGTAGAAAAGGTGCACTGTCAACTTAATACAAAATTAATACTTTACTCTTTTTTAAAACAATTTTTCTCAGTATAAATTGGTCTTGTTACACAAAAATATCTGGCTGCCTTATTTTAGGAAGGATATTCCTCACAAGGAGATCACCATTGGAGGTCCATTCCTTTAAATTTACCCTTAACTGATCAATGAGATTGACAATAACAGGATTATTTTTGTGAGTCCATTTTTTAAAGAAATTGTTATATGATGAGTGAATATAAATTTGAATATTGGCTTTCACAGGTGGCATGTCAAACACTTGCAATGCAAATTTTGTTTGTACCAAATATGAGGTTTAAAATAACATTTCTAAATAAACAGAACAGTGAGGGACAAATCAAACAGGAAAATATCACTTTTCAACAAAAATCACCAATTTCAAGGTTGTCGGTGATGACAAAAGTATTTGCATCTTTTATAAATGATCAAGTAAAACAGTTTATAACTGAAAATCAAATTTTAAATGAATTTCAATCAGGCTTTAGATCAGGTCACAGTACTATAACAGGAGCCATGCTGGTCACAAATGATATTATTAAATGTTTGGATAGTAAATAGCATTGTGCAGCTTTATTTGTAGATATCTCCAAAGCATTTGATTAGATCATAAACTACCAGACCGTTCTCATCCCAAGTCGTCATATACTGACGCTTTCAAAATTTCTTCAATATCTGACGCACAAAGCACCCTTTAGCGTCCATATGAGACGCATAACCCTACCACAGACCTAAACCTACCCATAACCGAAGCGTCTCATATGGACGTTGGATATTGAAGAATGTTTGAAAGTGACGATTTGGGTATGAGAATGTGTTGAAACTACTGTTGCAGAGACTTAGTTGTGTGGGTTTTAGTGAAACAGCTCTAAATTGCTTTAATATTTACTTATCCGAAAGAACTCAGTGTGTCTCAGTTGAAATTTTTATTTCAGTAGAACAAACAATTGAAAAAGGTGTCCCACAGGGTTCTGTTTTAGCACCAATTTTATTTTCTATTTATATTAATGACATAGGTTGTGGGATAACCCCAGCTAGAATTAATTTATATGCTGATGACACAATCATTTACACAGTAGCACATTCTTTGAACCAAGCCATAGAGTTTCTGCAAGATTCTTTTCGGTCTTTGCAACTGTCATTGTCAAGTTTGAAATTGGTTTAAAAAAAAAACCAAGCTAGATGAAAAATTTGGTTTAATGTACATATTGAAAATCTCTTAAAAGAGCTTAGACCAAAACTGGGTTTTCTCTTTCGTTTAAAGAAATGTTTTCCTTTTGAAGCAAGAAAGAGAATTATTTAAAGTTGATTCCTCTCCGTATTAGATTACGGTGATGTGATTTATATGCATGCAAGTTCATCTTCTCTAAAAAAGTTAGATTGTGTATACCATGCTGCCTTACGCTTTGTGACGAGTGCCTCTTCACGCACTCATCATTGTACCTTGTATGAATTGGTGGGTTGGACTTCTTTGTTTCAAAGGAGAAAAAGACACATGTTGATGTTTATTACCAAGGCATTGTTAGGCAAATTACCAAGTTATATCTGTTGTCTTTTATCTTATTACACCTGTAATTATAGCACTAGATCTAGTGCTAAATTGCTTTTAAAGGTTCCTAGAGTACGTTCAGAGCTTGGTAAAACCACCTTCTCTTCCTATGCTCCCTGGTTGTGGAATGAGCTGCAGAGTATAATAATGATAGAAACACTCCCCTCTTTAAAAGTTAAAAAAAAATCTCTTATTGACCAATTTAAAGGAAACGTGTGCATGTTTTGTTAAGTAGCTTTTGTTGTTATTTTATGAGTGCTGGATACAATTTTATGTAAGATTCTGAGTTTTATGTTTGTATGTTGTTTATGTGAAACTTTTTGTGCTGCCATTTTGGCCAGGACTCCCTGGAAGAAGAGATTTTATATCTCAATGGGACTATCCTGGTGAAATAAAGGATAAATAAAAAATAAAAAATCAGATTTTATGAGGTCTTATGAGGGACAATGGCAGAAGAGTTCCCTTTCTATGGAACTCGCACTGCGTCAATGATGACTTTTTGGGGAACGAATACCCACTATGCTGCAACGAACCCTGCCTGTCCCTGTGAAGCTGTCTCAGGCACAACTTAGGACGAAAGCACTCGTGCGCCCGGCTTAGAAGTGAGGTCCAGACTGTAAAATCCTCTTCGAGAACGCAGGTCCCTCCTGATGGGGATCTCCCATGGAGGGCCCTCCAGTTATGTCTGAGAACCATACTTGGGCCGGCCACAACGGGGCTACTAGAAGTAGACTGACCCCGTCTCACCAGACCCTCTCCAGGACTCCCGGGAGCAGAGTAATCAGGGGAAATGCGTACAGGCGCCGCCTCGGCCACGCCTGAACCATCGCATCCAGCCCCAGTGGAGCTGGATGGGTTAGAGAGAACCACAGAGGACAGTGGGTCATCTCTTGAGACGCAAAAAGATCCACTTCCACTGGACCGAACCTCTCGCATATTGACCTCATCACCTCGGTGTGAAGTCTCCATTCCCCGGGTCTCAACCCCTGCCTCGACAGGATGTCTGCTCCCCGATTCTGGTCCCTGGGGATGTACATTGTGATCTCAGACCCCCCTGATGATTCAAATAAGAGACCACTGACATATTGTCTGTCCGCACAAGAACATGATGGCCCCTGAGGTCTGGGAGGAAGCTCCTCAGAGCCCTGAAAACAGCCAACATCTCTAGCCAATTTATGTGCCAAGAATGATGATGGTCCTGCCACAGGACTCGCGCAAATCAGCCTTCCGTGGCTGGGCCCCAGCCCGTGAGGGATGCGTCTGTCAAAACTTTTTTCGGCGACATGGCGCTGCCAACACTGGGCCTTGGGACAGGAACCAAGGTTTCTTCCATATGGACAGGGAATGAAGGCATCTGCGCATAGCCCTGATCAAACGGAATGGGTTCCCCTTGGGGAAAACCCTTTAGCTTTTAATCCCCACTGCAGACAAATTGCAACCCTTGATATTCGATAGAAATAGTCTGTAGTTTTAAATACTTGGGAACATTCATAGATAGTAATTTGAGTTTTGTTGGAAATGTGGATTATGTTTTTATTAAGGCAATGCAGAGATTGTATCTTATTCGGAGGCTAAAACACTTTGGCGTGAGCAAGAATATTTTAGAAATGGTCTAAGAATCTTGTGTAGAGTATTATGTCTTTTAATATGACTATGTGGTATGGAGTTCTGACTGTTAAAGCAAAGCAGAATTTGTCAAGGGTGGTTAATATAGCTAGCGCAATTGTAGGTAAGACACAAAGACAACTGAATGATATATATATATATATATATATATATATATATATATATATATATATAAAGTTAAAATAAAAGCATTGGTTATTATAGAGTATTCTTCTCATCCCTTACATTCTACATTTCAGATGTTACCATCAAGGAGACGTTTCAGACAAGGCGAGTAAAAATGTGCACCAGATGTCATTTGAGCCAACTGCCATTAGAATTTTAAATGTTAAGGAGATATGAATATGAGTAGGGGAGGAAATGTATGCATAGATTGTATGTGCATATGGGAATGTTATTATTTTAATTGTTTTATATTTATGTATATTGTTATGTTGTGTTGGTGTCCTTGTGTGTGGTGTATAGTGAAGCCAAAGACAAATTTCCACTTGTGGACAATAAAGGACAACACAGTTCAGCTCAGTCCAGATGGCACTGGTATTGCTATATATTATTCTTGGGGGGGAAACTTTTTTAAATTCAAAAAAAGTGAAAAAGTGAATGTCCAGTCTTTCTAGATGCATTTAAATCTGTGCTTACTTAGCAGCTGTCACTAAGATATATTTCCATGACTCAGATAGCTGTCTGAGTAAACATTTGAAACATTTGCATAGAAAATGTTCTATTTGTGTAGAAAATGCAGCATGTTAATTTGAGTTGATTTAAAGACATGAGATGTTTACATGCATGTAAAAAATTACACATTTAATTCACTAAATATTGACTTGAAGATAAAGATACAAGCTCCATTTAGAGATTCGACTTGAGTGTTTAAGTGTTTGAGGAGTCAATGTTTTGTGAAGAATATGATGCAGGTAAGGATCATGTCAATTTGAAATATGGTAAAATTGTTCTTTGGAAATAAATATTCTGTTCTTTATCAAATTGTTTGTCTGCTGTGACAGGAATATTAAATTAAAACTGTTATATTCACAACAGTAGTCTATGAAAACATCCGACATAGAAACAAGTGACACTGTGTTAGAGATAAATGATAAATTATTTTATTTTGAAAACTTACAAATACAGTAACATGAGTATTTGTAATTCATTACTTCACACCACTGCAAATGACTGATAATACATAAACTAAAATGGTGTGGTGGATTTTTATATCATCACACTTTTCACTTAGATACAACCTCATGGCTATTTCCACCTTGAGTGCATGCAGGGAAAAATGATATCTGATGTCATTCAAACAATTTGTTATACTTTATGGGGTAAGTTGTCACAATCCTTCCATTTAACAGCCTAGTATGGGCTTTTCAGTAGAATTTAATCAGTAAAACCTTTATAAAGCATGAAAAATCCACAACACGGTAAAAATATAACTTGTAACATCTTGACAATATTGAAATGTTTTAAATGAGTGAGAGGTGTTAGGGATGTTTGAAGAAGGGCAGTTTCCCAACTCGCCGGAGAAAAAGAAAAGCAGGTACAAAACCACCCAACACAAAACAAAACAAGCTAAACACACTCACTTCCAAAACTTCCTTTTGTAAAATAATATAGAGGAATCTTGAGATCGTAAAAGGAACAATTACAGTTAGCATAGTCACAGTCAATATTACAATGATCTTAAATGCTCTTTTCTTCATGTGGTTTTCCTCCTTTCTCTCTCTCCCTCTCTCTCCTGGTCCTGACTGCTTCAGAGCTCTGAGAACAGCCACAAGACAAAACAACTGGATGGAGAGGAAGAGGAGGAACTGCACGAACGAAACCCACATGAAAATGTTGCCTGATGCTAACATTAACATTAAGAAAAAGCAGGATCCAAGGCCTGTTATCCAGGCCGCAGTGCAGCAGATCACTCTATATCTGAGAGGTTTGAACTTCAGAAAGGTTACAGGATGAACTACTGCCAGGTAACGCTCAACACACATCAGACACTGAAACAGAGGACGGATGGTGATGATGTTTCCTGTTAAAAACCTCAATGTAATCAAGGACACTGGTTCAAGGTAATTAAATTCCTTATGCAAATAAATCAAAGCAAACAGACAGAAAATCATCTCACAGACAGAGAGATTGAGCATAAAGAACTCTGATGCAACACCGTTTCCTGTTCCTGTGATGATGAGCCATATAACATAGGAGTGTGTAGGAAGACCAAACAGAAGACTGAAGATCATCACACAAATCTTCATAGTTTCCATTGGTGTGTTTGTATATCCAGTGAGGTTAGTTGATGGGAAAACCTCAAATGTGGGATCCACAGCAGAGTAGTTCATCTCTCTGTACTTCCCTCTAAATACACATTCTCTTAATTAGTATCAAACGTTGTTATGAAACGTCATTAATGTTCATACACACACACACACGTTATTTTTTTAATAATTTAATATTTCATTTTAAAATTAACTATATTGTAAAAGAGTTTTAAGGGGAGTTTATTACCTTGACAAGTCAATTTCCAGTAATTCTTCAAAAGTCAAGTCCCATTTTATATAATACAACAGTAACTTTTAACATAACTTTTAAGATAAGACTAAATGAAAACACTTCAAAAACATCAACTGGTAAAAATTCCAGCGGCACGCGCAGTATTGTGAAGTAGCTCTTTTAGCTCTTTTGGACTGAGAAATGAATTCACATCTCGCTTAATTTATCACCATTTGGTCCTGGCATGCAAATTTAGGTCAGATGACATTTTCTCTTTTCCTCAACATGGAGCAGAATATTTAAAGGGAAAGTTCACTTTAAAATGAAAATTAAATCATACCTTATTCACCCTGGTGTTGTCATTTACTAATGCCGTTCTTTATTTTATGGACCAAAAAACAATTATCAGGATAAACCTGTCTTTCAGATATTCTAAGAGATGACGGGGAATTAACATGTTCGGTATATGAACATTTTGAGCAAAGATATTTTGACTTCCCATGGCACTTTGTAAACAAGTGATTGTTAACTATAGGCTCCTTAATTGCAGTTATGTTATCAACCAATTTTGCATGTGTGAACCATTCTACAAAATACCATTTTGCACAAATAAACAAACAAACAAATAAATAAACCTCATCAGGGAGCATGCCCTGGGACCCTGTTAAATGGTTCACACTTCCACCCCCCAATGTTCAAACCAAGACTACTCCCTTGCAACTGAGGGAGACATCCAATCTCCCCATAACCCCCCTTATGAGCTTCTTCTGGGCAAGGCGGAGTGAACTTCGGCACTAGAGTCTCACGAACGGGCACGTCGGCCAAGACCAAGGGACAAGGTCAAGAATTTTAAGAAATAAAACATTAAGGGCCAGATTTACTTAACAGTGAAAATGAGCGCAATTCCAAAAAAGCTTTGATGGGAGTGGAAAGTTCTGCGTGTGATCTACTGACAAATTAATGAACCCAGACGCAGCCGTATTATTTCCATAATGACCAACACAATCTACCAAGAGCAGCGCAAATAGTGTCTGGTTTAAGACATACTTTTTTGGGGGCAATAAATAATGGCACAAATACCAGTAAATTGATGAGCACAAACCTTAGTAAATCACCATCCATGATTCATTTAAGAACTCTCCTCCCATAAATTTCGCATCTGAAAGGTGAACTCCTACAAATGCATATGCAATAAGCCGCAAAAATAACTGTGTCCCCACCTTCACAGCGCTAATTTTTCACTATGTGTCTTTAGTAAATCATGACAGTAGTTTTTAACGCCAAAAGAGGGTTTGCACTGGCACAAGCTGTTAGTAAATCTGGCCCTGAATTTAATTTCACCAAACCCTATCGTTTACTGTACCCCTTGATCTTTTGGAATAAATGGCACGTGTCGCATAGGATCAATCTGTGATACTTCAGCATCTTTTTTAAATAGCTTGATCTTGGTCTCTATTCACTGCATTTATATGGACGATTTTTTTTTATTCTCCTTTTGTGGTCCATAAAAAAAAAGAAGGGCATACAGCATTAGAACAACAAAAGGGTGAATAATTTATAACTTAATTTTCAATTTTAGGTGAACTATTCCTTTAATTTTCCTTTAACTGAACACAGCTACTATAATTATTAGATTGGTCTGATTTATATAAAGTGCTAGTGTGTTTGTAACGTGATTTAGTAGCCTACTCTTACAAAACCATGTGCTCTAATTCTATAGGCTATAAAAAGTCAGATTTTCTAGTTTCTGTTGATATTCTCAAATCATGCTGGAGTACATGATCATCATCGTGCAGCTTGAGAGCTGCCGCCAGTTGAACAAGGCTATAAAGAATATACTAAAATGCTCAAATAGAAGGGTCCACTAGTGTGCATGTGTCAAACACGTCCATCCGCGCTCACTCAACTGAGCCTGCATTTTTGTACGATTCATTAACTTCGAATTCATACGAAATCGCCACATTGTATGAGTTGTAAATTCTTTCTATTTATTTTTATTACCTAAATTCCCTTACCTCATCTGCACCTTGAATTATCCATTGCACATTGCTGTATTTAATCTTCTGTATGCAAAGCCTAGACTAAATTATGTATTCTGTCTTAAACTTATGAACCCAGTTTCACTGACAAGGCTTAAGCTAGTTCCAGACTAAATTGCAAATGGTAATGGTAAATGGACTGCATTTATATAGCGCTTTCACAGACCCAATGGCCACCAAAGCGCTTTACAATATTGCCTCACATTCACCCATTCACCCATTCACTCACTCATTCATACACCGACGGCGGTGTCAGCCATGCAAGGCGATCCAGCTCGTCGGGAGCAGCTGGGGTTAGGTGTCTTGCTCAAGGACACCTCGACATTTGGTCAGGTGGAACCGGGGATTGAACCACCAACCTTCCGGTTTGTAGACAACATGAACCCCTGAGCCACTGCCGCCCCTGTCACTTGCAAGTCAGTGCAAAGCAACTTGCACTGACTTACCTTACAATATGTCAGTGCCATTGTTTTGTTTCAATGTAACTGGGCCTACTCGACCCGCTCCAAGCGGGATTTGAACAGAGGCACCTCTTGAGATCAGGGGAGTGAGGTTTACAAGCACAGCTCTTACTGGCCTATGTCACCCCCCTAAACCTCACTCCCATCCGGGTCAACAGCACCAAATGTAACCAGTCCTACTCAACCCTCTCCGATCGGGATTCAAACCGGGGTCTCTGGCGAGGTAAACGGCCACTCTAACAAGGACGCTAAAGCCCGCAGCCTCTAGCATCAGTCGCTAGCGCGCCTCTTGAGGCTAGGGGAGTGAGATTTACACGCACTGCTCTTACTGGCCTACGTTGCACTCACCCGCCTAAACCTCACTCCCATCTGGGTCACTGCACCAAAGTAGCAGGTCTTACTAGACCCAGTCTGAGCAGGATTCGAACCGGTATCTCTGGTGTGGGAGGCAGGCTAGCAAAGACGCTAAAGACAGCAACTGCTAGCATCAGTCACTAGCGTGACTCTTGAGGCCAGGGGAGTGAGGTTTACATGCACAGCTCTTACTGGCCTACGTCTGTTACATCAAGATGTACACCAGTAATGTTATTTCCCAAGGCACATTTATAAAAAGGTACTTAAATTTCCTAATTGAACTAAGGCCTAATCCTGGCTTAATCTAAGCCCTGTCTGTGAAACCAGGCCATGGTGTCTCTTTTTACATGTCATATTATTCTTTTTAATTTTTATTATTTCTATGTGCACAATTGTCTCATTTGTGTCTGTGCACTGGAAGTTCTATTTGCCAGAGAGAGAAAAGAAACCAAACACTAAGAGATATATTTAAATAAGGCGGGTTTTACCTGCATGAACCCAAACTGTGCATGTAGAGTCTATCTGAGTATATATAACTCACTTGTGCTTTGCTTTGTTGACTGACTTGTCGCATAAAACACCTGAGATGTGAATATAATCAAATATCAGTCAACATTTGAATAGAAATATACAGCACTTGGAACATTTTAATTTGAATACATGAGATATTTACATTTATGCAAACAAGTGTTATTTATTTGTTACATTCATTCACGAAATATTGACTAGCTATATACAAAAAGAAAAATACAGCTCCTTTAAGAGATTTAGTTTGGCTGTTTAAGTGTTTGAGATGTCAATTAGTTCTAGGAATATACTGTATGAATACCATGCAAAATCAATGAAGACTTAATACAAAAGAAACAGTTATGAAGTATGGTAATATACAACCAGAGCAAAATAATAAGAAGAAGAAGAAGAACACCAACGATTACAATAGGTGCCTACGCACCTTCGGCGCTTGCCCCTAAATATTAAACCAACACAAGGTTTATCAATTAATACAATTGTAAAATATACCGTAGAACTTGCCCCACCTGAAATTTAAGATATAGCTAACAAAGTTTCAACCTTTCAGTCTGAATTGTAAATACAGTGCTATGCATAAGTTTACACACCCATGCTAAAGTTGAATAAAAAGAGGAATAAAAAATGAATGCCTTAATTAAAAAAAATGAGGAAAAATCCAACCTTTAAGGACACCAAGTTTTCTTTGTGAATGAATAATGTATCGTAAATAAATAAATGTTCTTCCTTAAAATACAAGGTGCATAAGTCTGGACACCCCTATGTTAAATTCCCATAGAGGCAGGCAGATTTTTATTTTTAAAGGTAGTTTATTTCATGGATCCAGGATACTATGCATCCTGATAAAGTTCCCTTGGCCTTTGCAATTAAAATATCCCCACATCATCACATACCCTTCACCATACCTAGAGATTGGCATGAGGTACTTTCCATAAGATCATCTCTCAAAGCAAATCAAACCAGCTATTAGGCTAACTGAAATAAAACCATGCCAATCTCTAGGTATGGTGAAGGGTATGTGATGATGTGGGGATATTTTAATTCCAAAGGCCAAGGGAACTTTATCAGAATGCATAGTATCCTGGATCCATGAAATAACTGGCCTTTAAAAATAAAAATCTGCCTGCCTCTATGGGAATTTATTATAGGGGTGTTCAGACTTATGCACCCTGTATTTTAAGGAAGAACATTTATTTATTTACGATTCACAAAAGAAAACGGGTGTCCTTAAAGGTTGCATTTTTCCCAAAAAAATTTAATTAAGGCATTAAGATCAATTTCCAAAAGATGATTTTTTATTCCTCTTTTTAGTCAACTTTAGCATGGGTGTCTAAACTTATGCATAGCACTGTACATGAATGACAGTGCGTTTATTGGTTATTGCAAAAACAAAAAATACAATAATATTGAATTTTAGTTTGGAGGCCACAACTAGATGTATGAAATACAAAAATCACAAAACAAGTTTCAAGCAACTGGGATTTTTCAAATATGACAACTAACCCCAGTTTCCTCTATTTGTGTCAAAAAGATTTAGGTTCAAATGAGTGAGAGGAGCTATGGAGGTTTGACGAAGGGCAGTTTTCCAGTTTGTCTGAGGTAAAGAAAACCAGGTACAAAACCACCCAGCACAAGACAATACAAACTAAACAAGTTTATTGCTGAAATATCTCCCTGTGTCAGAATATAAAACAATCTTGAGATAATAAAAGGACCAAATAAGACTAGCGTAGTCACGGTCATTACTACAATGAGATGAAACGCTCTACTCTTCATGTGGTTTTCCTCTCTCTCTCTCCCTCTCTCTCCTGGTCCTGACTGCTTCAGAGCTCTGAGAACAGCCACAAGACAAAACAACTGGATGGAGAGGAAGAGGAGGAACTGCAGGAATGAAATCCATATAAACGTGTTGAATTTCACCACAGTGACGAGCACACAGGATCCAAGACCCGTTATCCAGACTGCAGCGGAGCAGATCACTCTATATCTGAGAGGTTTGAACTTCAGAAAGGTTACAGGATGAACCACTGCCAGGTAACGCTCAACACAGATCAGACACTGAAACAGAGGGCGGATGGTAACAAGGTTTCCTGATAGAAATCTTAGAAGTAGAATCAAATTCAATTGGTTTTGGAGACTTGGAATCATCAGCTTCGGCACATAAACCAAAGAATACAGAGAGAAAATGATCTCCGAAACGGTGAGATTGAGGATAAAGAACTCTGATGCAACTCCATTTCCTGATCCTGTGACGATGAGCCATAGAATATAGGAGTGTGTAGGAAGACCAAACAAGACACTGAAGATCAACACAGAAATCTTGAGAACGGTTATTGGTGTGTTTTCATTTGCTGTGAGGTTGGTTGATTGGAAAAACTCACACGTGGGATCTTCGTGAAAGCAGTTCATCTCTGTATATGTGTCTGTCTAAACAGTATTTCAATGAGTATGTCTGGAAAAGCAAACGTTAAAATCATTTTAAATCTTTACAAAACTAGATTCTCAACTGTTACATCACATGTATTAATCAATGTAGTCTTATATTAAATGACGTTTTAAACATGCTTCTTTCTCAAAAAAATTTATAAAAATGTAATGCCTTAACTTAAGAATTGAAAGGGTTTTTTAAACCTTGACAAGTTATTTTCTGTCATTCAGGTCCCATTTAATATAACGCAGACTCTAACTTTTAAACCAATTTGTATCTGATATAACTAAATGAAAATATTACTGAAAACATTACTAAATATTATAATCTTACTTTGTTTCCTGAGGTGCAGTTGTTACACACACAATCCAATGGGAAGCACAGTATAATAAAGTACTGTGTCTGTTGTACAGGGGATTTCATTTCACAGCTCTCATATATATACACACACATTACTGCAGGGAATCCTGATATGCAAATGTACAGGAAATGACCAAAAAGACAGATGATCATTTATTTTCTTATTTATTTAACAAACTTGATTAATTGACAAAGAACAGAGCAAAAGTGTAAGAATTATCACTTCTATAAAGTTTTGAACTGGATGCATCACAGCCTGGTTTGAGAATTGCACTGCCCTCAATTGTAAAGCCCTGCAGAGGGTAGTGCAATCAGCCAAATATATAATTGGAACCAAACTCCCTTCAGGACACTTTCACTAGCCGCATTTCCATTACCCTTCAAATTGCGCAAATTGAAATTGCAAATTGAAAATACGCCCAATGGAAACACGTAAATTTCGCAAAAACTCCCATTTCTCGCAAAAAAGTTTTTACAATCGCATGAGGTGGTTTTTCAGGCAATTCGAAAAAGAAATACACTCACCTAAAGGATTATTAGGAACACCATACTAATACTGTGTTTGACCCCCTTTCGCCTTCAGAACTGCCTTAATTCTACGTGGCATTGATTCAACAAGGTGCTGAAAGCATCCTTTAGAAATGTTGGCCCATATTGATAGGATAGCATCTTGCAGTTGATGGAGATTTGTGGGATGCACATCCAGGGCACGAAGCTCCCGTTCCACCACATCCCAAAGATGCTCTATTTGGTTGAGATCTGGTGACTGTGGGGGCTATTTTAGTACAGTGAACTCATTGTCATGTTCAAGAAACCAATTTGAAATGATTCGAGCTTTGTGACATGGTGCATTATCCTGCTGGAAGTAGCCATCAGAGGATGGGTACATGGTGGTCATAAAGGGATGGACATGGTCAGAAACAATGCTCAGGTAGGCCGTGGCATTTAAACGATGCCCAATTGGCACTAAGGGGCCTAAAGTGTGCCAAGAAAACATCCCCCACACCATTACACCACCACCACCAGCCTGCACAATGGTAACAAGGCATGATGGATCCATGTTCTCATTCTGTTTACGCCAAATTCTGACTCTACCATCTGAATCTCTCAACAGAAATCGAGACTCATCAGACCAGGCAACATTTTTCCAGTCTTCAACTGTCCAATTTTGGTGAGCTCGTGCAAATTGTAGCCTCTTTTTCCTATTTGTAGTGGAGATGAGTGGTACCCGGTGGGGTCTTCTGCTGTTGTAGCCCATCCGCCTCAAGGTTGTGCGTGTTGTGGCTTCACAAATGCTTTGCTGCATACCTCGGTTGTAACGAGTGGTTATTTCAGTCAAAGTTGCTCTTCTATCAGCTTGAATCAGTCGGCCCATTCTCCTCTGACCTCTAGCATCAACAAGGCATTTTCGCCCACAGGACTGCCGCATACTGGATGTTTTTCCCTTTTCACACCATTCTTTGTAAACCCTAGAAATGGTTGTGCGTGAACCAGAAATCCCAGTAACTGAGCAGATTGTGAAATACTCAGACCGGCCCGTCTGGCACCAACAACCATGCCACGCTCAAAATTGCTTAAATCACCTTTCTTTCCCATTCTGACATTCAGTTTGGAGTTCAGGAGATTGTCTTAACCAGGACCACACCCCTAAATGCATTGAAGCAACTGCCATGTGATTGGTTGATTAGATAATTGCATTAATGAGAAATTGAACAGGTGTTCCTAATAATCCTTTAGGTGAGTGTATTTCGCAATGGAAACAGTTTTTGCGCATTTATGTTTGGACAGAATACGATACAGAGTTCTTTATTAAATTCATATAAGGCAAAATAATTTAAAATAAAAATAAATTTTTTCACATGTTTATCATCCAATTGCTTAGTAAAATAATAGCACACCTCTCCTCAACAAGGGTGGAAGGAGACAGCCTTCGTTCCAATCCTTCTTGGAGGAAGGAGAGCATAGACCTGATCAGGCATTTTCTGGGATCTTCTAGGCGAGGAGAACACCAGGTGACGAAGAGGTTCCACTTCAGAGCATAGGCGTGTCTCGTGGACAAGGCTCTAGCTGAAGTGATGGTAGCCACCACATGAGCTCAAACCTTAAAGACGCACCACGTCTTTGCGCACCACGACCTTGTGGAGTCTAAGACGGTAGGACAGCATGACCTGGTCATCAGGTTCCTTAGAGGGGCCAGGAGGTTAAATCATCCCCGCCCCCTTCATATGCCCTCTTGGGACCTCGCAGTAGTTCTTTCTGCACTGCAGAGAGCTCCCTTCGAGCCATTGCACTCAGCTGAGCTTAAGTACCTCTCTAAGAAGAGGGTGCTCCGAGTTGCTTTGGCCTCCATCAAGAGGGTAGGGGACCTGCAGGCATTTTCGATTGACAAAGCGTGCCTGGATTTCGGGGCGGCTACCTCTCACGTCATCTTGAGACCCCGGCCTGGATACGTGCCCAAGGTTCCCACCACTCCTTTCAGGGATCAGGTGGTAAACCTGCAAGTGCTGCCCTCGGAGGAGGCAGACCCAGCCTTGGCACTGCTCTGTCCAGTACATGCCCTTCGTGCTTACGTAGACAGAACGCGGTGTTTCAGGACTTTAGACCAGCTCTTTGTCTGTTACGGTGGGAAGCTGAAGGGAAAGGCTCTCTCCAAGCAGAGGTTGTCTCACTGGATAGTCTTAGAAGCATCTAGATAGATAGAAGACTAGATAGAAGCATCACTAGCTATGTTTCCATCAACACGTTTTTATCCGAATTATGTGATATCGAATGAAAAATGCCTTATGGAAACAGTAAAATTCGATTGAATTTCTTGAATATCGACTAAAATGAAATACGGTCGGTCTCATCGGATTTTATCTTGATCGATGTACGGTTTATGCGATAAACGCTGATGGAAACGTTATTTGCCGAATAAATAATGGATTGCGATTGAGTTTTAGGTCATTTTATGGGTACAACCCCGCCACAAAAGAAGAAGTTTTAGTTCATTTCCGCCCAGTTTGCACCCATTATATACTGTCTGGTTTGCACACATGGCCGGTGTCAACAAAGTGGACAAACGAGGAGACGAGATACTTTTTGAATTTAATTTAACAGAAAAATAAAACAGCTATTATAGCAAAAATCGAAGAAATGCCATAATAGTCAAATAATGTCGCTATCAGCTGTCACATAAGCACCTAGAGTCCTGCAATGGGTTGGGTAACCGCATAAAAGTGGCTAAAACGGGTGGATTGTGACATTCCTAAAATTCACAGGCGGGGATGCGGGCGAATAATGAACTCCTTGCGGGCGGGTAGCGGATGAAAAATATGTGCAATATTTGTATGTCTAAATTGCCATTACACACTCACAAATATGTGTTTTGGGCATCCTTAAAAATATTCTTGTTTGCTTTTACCCGACCGATCCTGTCAATTTAGGACCGACCCAATAAATTTTTTTCCCCATTTAGTCCGACCGACTGGCCGGTTGTAAACTTGCGAAAAAGATCGACTGATTTTTTTAATTAATTTTTTTTACTCTTCAAACAACTAATACAAATGCAATAAAATAATATTAATTATATTTTAGTAGGCCTAAGTATTGTGTAGGCTACGCTCTTTCTTTTAAATAAAAACCCGTCAATCAAGCAAAATAATATTCAATGATTGTAGGGCAGGCTAATAAGCCTATGTGTTGTAGCCCAGTCATTAAAAAACATATTCAGTGAAACATGAAACATATTTAGTTTCATATTCATGTTTAAATAAAATAATATATATATATTTGTTTAAAATTTCATGTTGATTATATGAAAAGTGAAAAAAGCATGAATAAGATAAGATGATCCCGAATATCGGGAGACAAATGGAGTGGGCAGACATGATTTTGACCACTTTATTAAGTTTGTTTTTGTAGAAAGACTTTCTTTAAAGTGAATTTAGTTTTGTATTAATTGTATCTTAATTTTAACCAATGTTTAATCAACCATTTTCCTGGATTTAATAAATAAGAGCTAAATATAGCAGGCAATAATCAGGACACGGAGAGGCGCCTGCGCATGAACTGGAGGTAGCCTAGGCTACTTGAATGGCCCAAAACAAAGCGCACTTTAGCGCTCATTAGCCCATTCATGAGGCTATTGTGATGTTGAGAGAGGTGCGAGATAAAAAATAAAGCACTTTAAATGGAATGATTTTAGCTTGTGTGCGATTTATCGCGGGCACGGGTCAGATCTGGTGCTGAACTTTGCGGGTACGGGCGGGGGCGGGTCTCCAAAAATGGACCCGTGCAGGACTCTGCACTATTACAACTTGTGCAATATTGATCATTTGTTGGCAGATGGCGCGATCCATTTTGTCTAGCAAAACTTTGTTCGCAAATGTTTGCTTGAATGTTGTGCGATGCGATTCAGTGCGAAAATGAATGGAAACACCTTAAAATGTCTCAAATCAATTCGATATACCAATTTGATCGCAAAACAGCATGTGACGTCATTACGCACAGATTTTTATTCGCTTTAAAGCCGTTTGATGGAAACACACTTTCACCAGCTTTATTCGCATGATTTTTTTTACCGAACTTCAGATAATTCGATTGACAAGTTGATGGAAACATAGCTAGTGTCTTGGCTTACCAGGCGCAGGGCCTGCCATGCCCCCTAGGCGTGAGGAGTGTGGCTTCCTCCTGGGCTCTAGCGCATTGTCTCCTGCTATCAACAATTTATGACCTGTGCATGCTTGCTTATACGGCTACAAAACGTCAATCCATATGAACTTCTTTGTACAAAAAATCGTAAATGCAATGGAAAATCATGATACTCAAGAAGTGCTAAAAAAAGGAAAACAAAAATAAATCTCCAATGTCTTTTTGATTTGATATAATACAAAATAAATGTGCTAATTTATTTGGGAATATATATATACATGGTACATTAACCTGAATGCCATCTGTTGTTGTTCATTTAATGGACTGTGAAAAACAAACACTCACTGCAGTGATCTATGGTAACTTCTGGCTTGGAAACATGAGTGTCATAGATGATTTGCTTTTATTTGAAAAACATACAAATTGCTGATAATACATAAACAGAAATGACTTGAGTTAAGAATATTTTCATATTTCGTGTTTGAATTTTAAACTAAAATGCAAAAAAAGAATTCAGGGTATAGATAAACTTCTGTGTAGATACTTAAAGCCTTAGTTATTATCATTATTACTGACCAGGAAAAAAGATACAGTTGATTGAACACACTGACTTTTTGTTATCCCATAACGAAATATGTTATCACATTGTATTGTCACATGAGATCCTGCCATTAAACTGCCTATTGTCAGCTTTCTGTAAAATGTCAACAGCAAAACGATTTTGAAGCACAAGACAAATAAAAAAAAGAAGAAAAAAACCTACTTCTACAGTAGTGGGCAAAAGTGATTTCCAGAGGGGATGTTTGTTTTTCATAACCCTAAAAGTTCAATTAAACCATCAAAATATGAGTAAAATATTGTATATATTTAAAATATTAAAAGTGCAACCTCTCACAAATGGTGTTAGGGATGTTTGAAGAAGGGCAGTTTCCCAACTCGCCGGAGAAATAGAAGAGCAGGAACAAAACCACTCAACACAATACAATACAAGCTAAACAGGCTTAACACTGTATCTCGCTGTAGCACAATATAGAAGAATGCAGTCATAATAAAAGGCACAGATACAATTAGCATAGGGACGGTCAGTATTAGAATGAGATAAAACGCTCTTCTCTTCATGTGGTTTTCCTCCTCTCTCTCTCTCCCACTCTCTCCTGGTCCTGACTTCTTCAGAGCTCTGAGAACAGTCACAAGACAAAACAACTGGATGGAGAGGAAGAGGAGGAATTGCAGGAGTGAAAACCACATAAAACTGAAATGATGTGACACAACAATGAATATGCAGAGCACACAGGATCCAAGACCCGTTATCCAGACCGCAGTGCAGCAGATCACTCTATATCTGAGAGGTTTGTACTTCAGAAAGGTTACAGGATGAACCACTGCCAGGTAACGCTCAACACACATCAGACATTGAAACACCGGACGGATGGTGATGATGTTTCCTGATAGAAACTTTGCTAGAATCAAGAGCCCTCGGGTTTGGATTGGGATCATTCTCAACATATTGATCAAAGAATACAGAGATCAAATGACCTCACAAACAGAGAGATTGAGGTTGAAGAACTCTGATGCAACTCCACTCCCTGTTCCTGTGACAATGAGCCATAAAATATAGGAGTGTGTAGGAAGACCAACCAGGAGACTAAGGCTAAACAAACCAATCTTGAAAAAGTCCAATGGTTCGCTTTCATGTTCTGTAAGGTTAGTTGATGGGAACACATTACATGTGGGATCCTCAGAAGAGCAGTTCATTGCTGTAGGCTACTTCTCAATTTCAGTTAGTATCTGTGTGAAAAAGATCAAGTGACTTAAATCTTCGCAGAATCGAAAGTAAATTAAGTAAATGTCGTTGCTACGCATATTTTTACATTGTAAAGAAAAAAATATCAAAGTTAAAATAAATAAAATACAGATACAAAATTATGTTTACAAGAAAACACTATTTTAGTCTTTTTACTTCAAGATGTTAGCTTTAATTCAGTGTGTTACTTGCACCCCCCTTTATGGTTTTTCACCCCACATATGTTATTGTTCAGTTATTTACTAAATTAATTGCACACCTAAATGATGAATGACAAGTCACACACTAAAGTTCAATACACAGTTTTAGGGGTCTCTTATAATCATGACTATTTTGCTTGTCTTAGCAAAACAAGACATTTTACAATATATATGGTCACCTGTGTGAAAGAAAGTAAATTACTTAAAAAATGTTTCACTGCCTAGACATTGCATCATCTTGTAGCTTTACATAGAATTCAACTTAAAGTGATAACAGATATTTTTGTTTTGTAAAACTGTAATAAAAGAATTATAAGATTATTACCTTGAGAAGTAATTCTCAAGCAACCGGGTCCCATTTAATAAAAACACAGACAGCATGTAATTTTTAACACATTTTTTTACGTATTACCAACTACAGTAAATGAAAATATTAAGAAGAAAACTGAAAATTTTCCAAAAGGAAGCACGGTGTTCCTCAGTAAAGGACTTGCTCTGCTGTTGCATCTTTCATACACACTATACACACTTTATATACTGAATATTGCCAAGGAGGCCTTACATGCAAATGTATCAAACTTAACCAAAAGTCAGATGATGCACATCTAATGAAATGTTTTTTCTGTTTCAAACAAACATTAAATTAACATAAAATGCAAATTCTAAAGAGTGCAGAATAAACATTGTCCGGGAAGCAGACATACTCTGTCAGTTTAAATCTAAACTAAAAACACATATCTTTAACCTAGCATACACATAACACATTATCAACTTCTATCATTCAAATCATGTAAAATGATTAAATAAATCATGCATAAATTAGGTCAGCCGGAACCATAGCACCTGATGTACTCGTTACATCATAAATGAATGCATCTACGCTAATATTAGTCTCTCTGTTTATCCCGAGGATTACTGGAGTCCGCCAGATCCAGGCCGTGTCCAGATCTGATGATGGACCTGCGCCTGGACACGATGATGTCCTGAAGTGTCAACTAGTCTCTCCCCTGTGAAGGCCTCCTTCCCTTCCCTTGACCTCTGTACAGATAAAACGTTGTCAAAATGATTCCAGTTCGCATGGATACGTGGAAGTGACTAAACATTCTGTATTATGCAGGCCAGACAAGTAATTCTGTCAGGACCACTATCGTCAAATACGATTGACAGTTAGCATACAGTTTGGATTGGCGGTATGGTTCTTTTCTGGGCGAGGACTCCCTGAGCATCCATGCAGCCTAGCATGGATAAGAGCAGGGAGAGCAGCAATAACACCCCTTAGGGTAAACAGAACAGAACCAACATGAATGTATTGCAGATATCATTAATTCAAGATTTTTAAAGTACAACATAATTCAAGAATTCATTCTGATTCAAGGGGAATCAGAATGCCAAATCCTGACTGAAGAAAAGAGGAGCTGGGGATGGAGGAGGGTAATTAGCTCCTGAGAAACGCAAAAGCTGCTGATAACACTGAAGGAGCTTATATATGTATACAGTGATAGGCGTCGTATTCCTATAGGTAGACGTAGATCAGCTGAGAGTCAGCTGATGCGAGCTTGACTAATGTGACCTGCCAGAACTGACACTACGCTTAATTTTGGTTATGTCAATTTGTAAAGAAAGACTATGCGCCTGCGCAATGACATATCACCGTTTTCACAGATTGACATTTTGGAAGTTTATACAGAGATGATAACGTTTTTCAAAAACTTGCACCTTGGAACCCATTTCAAAGTTTGCGTTTTTGAGCCACCAAACACGTTGTCGTGCAAATGAACGGCCAGAAAACATTAAAAGTTTTCTGTTTTCAGTTAAACGATGTGGTATAAGCAGCCCCTAAATTAATGATCTTTGTAAAGGAAGTGAATCAATCAAAAACTAACTTTAGCTGGACAATAACTTTATTCTAGAGCTGTTATAAAGCCAAAACAATCTCTGTTACTTTAATTTCCAATTATAACTGTAAAGCCGCTTTGAAATAATCTATATAGTTAAAAGCGCTATATAAATGAAGGTGACTTGATTTGACTTGACAGAATGTTACTGTAACGTTTGGGCATTCAGGCAGGCAAAGGAACAGGCAGAGAAGTGGATCCACATGCAGCTTGATTTATTAAATAACAATTCACTAGACCAATGAACACATGATAGTCCAGGAAACACGAGACAGGAACAGGTACAGCAAAACCAGCGACTCACAACCACAAGAGAAACAGTCAATATATAGCACAGAAAGGGCAATATATACACAGGCTAACAAGGGGGCATGGATAAATAGTCATGGGAACACACAAGGGTAACCAAGGGAAATAACAAGACACATGTCACAGGTCGGGGGGGGGGTCAAGCCAGACTGCACCCACCCCTAAAACCCAGGACCACCTCGAGGAGCGTACCAAAGACCAGACAGACAAGTGAATGAAAGTTTAACAAGTTTTATTGAATAAAATTAATTTGAAAGTCCTAATGAAGCTTCTGGGTCCCCCAACAGGTGCGGGGACCAAACCTCTGACCCCAGGGAAGGCGTGGAATTCTTCAAGGCAACTCGTGCCAGAACGTAACGACTAAGGGAGGAGGGAGTCGGCCACCCGCCCGACAAACAGATAAGTATCCAGGTAAGCAAGCCTTCTCGGACCGTCGAACTATCAGGGCGTGGCCGGTATGGGGGCTGATGGCCAGAAGGAGAATCTTCTACCAGGCAGGTGAATATCCAGGTAAGCAGACCTTCTCGAACCGTTGAACACTCAGGGCGTGGCCGGTACGGGAGCTGATGGCCAAGAGGGAAATCTTCTACCAGGCAGGTGAATATCCAGGTACGTATACCTTCTTAAGGCGCGGAGCGGGACAAGGTCTCGTGGTCGAGGAGGATCTTCCCTTGGACAGACAGGTGAGTATCCAGGCAAGCAGACTTCCCCGAACCGTTTCACAATCAGGGCGTGGCCAATACGGGAACTGATGACCAGAAAGAGAATCTTCTACCAGACAGGTGAATGTCCAGGTACGTATACCTTCTTAAGGCGCGGAGCGGGACAAGGTCTCGTGGTCGAGGAGGATCTTCCCTTGGACAGACAGGTGAGTATCCAGGCAAGCAGACTTCCCCGAACCATTTTACAATCAGGGCGTGGCCAATACGGGAGCTGATGACCAGAAAGAGAATCTTCTACCAGACAGGTGAATGTCCAGGTACGTATACCTTCTTAAGGCGCGGAGCGGGACAAGGTCTCGTGGTCGAGGAGGATCTTCCCTTGGACAGACAGGTGAGTATCCAGGCAAGCAGACTTCCCCGAACCGTTTTACAATCAGAGCGTGGCCAATACGGGAGCTGATGACCAGAAAGAGAATCTTCTACCAGACAGGTGAATGTCCAGGTACGTATACCTTCTTAAGACGCGAAGCGGGACAAAGGAAGGGGGGCGAGCCTCTGCCAAGCGGATAACGTGAATGCTTCCAACGTGAGTCTCTTTCTTCAAGCAGACATCCACCGGAGGGACTTTGGTGGAGGAACTCTTCTGCGCAACAACAAGTAAGTAACTCAAGTATGTGCGTGCTCCTCTTCAGTACAGAGACAAAAGCTTACGACTGGGGTGTGCTTTCTGTAAAGCAGACGGAAGTATGTCCAATGTGTGTCTCTCCTTCAGGCAGGCATCACATAAGGGGACATTTGCAGAGGACTTCTCTATTGAACAGACAGAGTAAGTTATACCAGTACATGCATACTTTTCCTCAGTACAGAGACAAGGGCTTACGGCTGGAGTGTGTTTCTGTAAAGCAGATGGAGATGTTGTCCAATGGGTGTCTCTCCTTTAGGCAGGCATCACATAAAGGGACGTTTGCAGAGGACTTCTCTATTGAACAGACAGAGTAAGTTATACCAGTACATGCATACTTTTCCTCAGTGCAGAGACAAGAGCTTACGGCTGGGGTGTGCTTCTGTAAAGCAGACGGAAGTATGTCCAATGTGTGTCTCTCCTTCAGGCAGGCATCACATAGGGGGACATTTGCAGAGGACTTCTCTATTGAACAGACAGAGTAAGTTATACCAGTACATGCATACTTTTCCTCAGTACAGAGACAAGAGCTTACGGCTGGAGTGTGTTTCTGTAAAGCAGATGGAGATGTTGTCCAATGGGTGTCTCTCCTTTAGGCAGGCATCACATAAAGGGACGTTTGCAGAGGACTTCTCTATTGAACAGACAGAGTAAGTTATACCAGTACATGCATACTTTTCCTCAGTGCGGAGACAAGAGCTTACGGCTGGGGTGTGCTTCTGTAAAGCAGACGGAAGTATGTCCAATGTGTGTCTCTCCTTCAGGCAGGCATCACATAGGGTGACATTTGCAGAGGACTTCTCTATTGAACAGACAGAGTAAGTTATACCAGTACATGCATACTTTTCCTCAGTACAGAGACAAGAGCTTACGGCTGGAGTGTGTTTCTGTAAAGCAGATGGGGATGTTGTCCAATGTGTGTCTCTCCTTTAGGCAGGCATCACATAAAGGGACGTTGGCAGAGGAATTCTCTATTGAACAGACAGAGTAAGTTATGCAAGTGCATTTATGCTTTTCCTCAATGCAGAGACAAGAGCTTACGGCTGGAGTGTGTTTCTGTAAGCAAACAGACGAGGGAGTATTTCTAATGTGAGTCTCTCCTTCCAGCAGACATCACGTAAAGGGACATTTACGGAGAGTTTATTCTATTTGAGCAGACAGAGTAAGTTATACAAGTACGCACGTTCTCCCCAACATGCAAAGATGAAATGTTCACATTCCACACCTGAAGTCCCTCTTCAGTGACAGCGGATGAAAATAAGAAATGGGGAGTACACAGCAGTCAATATATATGATCCCCACACACTGCAACCTCACTTCAAGCCAATACTATGTGACACATCAATTCAGGCACTGCATATCCACTCTCTCTCTCTCAGTGCAATAAGGCCAGCACTCACCCAATGATCGATCCTTCCACTGTCATACTAAATCAGTTCTCATCACATAGCAAGGGGAGTCGGGTGCTTCCTTACTGGCACGATGGATAAAGCTTCCTCAACACTCGCTCACACTCAGAAGAAGAGAAACAAGAGTACAATGATAACTCAGTCCAACCACTCTCAAGTGACAATTACACTCATGATCAATACACTTCACAACTTCATATCCAGCTCGGTGCAGGTGCATACATTCAATAAGATCCGATATCATAATACTTATCCACCTTCCAATGATGATGGCGTTCTCCAGTCTTCACTCAATCTCCATAACTCACTCGCTTTCCAGCCTTTGACGTCTTCAACTCGTGTTCACACAATCGCCATTGCACCCTTAATACAGCCGAGCCCTCACAACACTCTCCAGATGCCTCCGTAAATCAGCAACACCCCCAGAGAAACGACTTCTCTCGGGGGAGAACCACACCCAACTGTCTCTTCACTTTCCTTTTATGTACTCCATTTGCCTACACAGCCCCATCACAGATCCCAGCGTAAATCCCCCGCACCTGATGTTGATCTGTCATTAGCCACCGTTGTTATGGTGACAGATACACAGCCGAAACCGGCCCGGTGTTACAATGGCACCGTCCCGGGGGGGGGGGGGGAACACAACTTCAGCGGGACTTAGTTCCGCTTCAACTTTGTCACCTCGTGACACACACCTGGCTAATCAACACAAAAAAACTACAAAGAACTACAACATATGGCACAAGACTGGAAACAACAAAAGAGTCCACAAACACACAGGGAATACATGACGGATCAGATTCAGATCAGGGATGGAGGAGTTCTCAAATCCAGCCTACAGTTTTGCAAAACTGCAATAGACCTTATTCACAGCAGCGCCATCTTTGATCTTTGATATGGCAAGTCTATCCCTCACAGCCTCACTTTCATACCTGTCATGCTCTGAATAAGGTCTATACAATTGTTTCCAGTTGAAATGAACAATAGTGGAAATAAAATGCCAACTTTTGTTCTAATTCACACAAATTATGAAAGGGCAGATTATTGATTAACAAAGACCTTGTACAATAGCCTGACTCAACACGCTATGATTAAACTATTTTGACGTTTTTATTAATAACCAGCTCCATAGGTGTGTTTTTTTAGCGTAGTAAGTTTGCTCGGTAGGTCACCTGGTACAGCACTGCTATTTTCGAGTTCCTTGTCACTTCAGAAAATGTATTCCTATCTCACGTTTGGTTTTGCTAACACGAACAAATAGGTTGTGTATATTTTCAAATGCGACAGCGTTAATCTTTTAATGCCTAACATTTCCGAACTGTGAGGCTAAAACCAACATAATAAATCTGTCAAATTCAAGATAATCGCAAAACGCGCAAGAAGCAATATAATTTTTCAGAAATGTTGACACAGGAATTTCACGAGTTCACACTTACACACTTACACACTTATTGTAGTAAAAGTATGTTGTTATGGGAAGGATGAGACGGGAGTCGGCGAACATTCAACGAACTTTAACAATCCAAAATAAACCAACAACAAAGCGAAAGTAAAGCCGCTCACGGACAACTGCCACCACATATAAACAAAACATAACAAATGTCCAGGCCTGGTCCTCTCTCGTCCTTCACTGTCGTCGCAACTCCTTTTATGCTTCCGAAGCTCCTCCGTGAGCGATAAGAGGCCGGTGGGTCACGCATGTGTCGCTCATTAGTAATTAAGCCACCGGCCTCGCGCCGTTCTATCACGGCCCTCGGCCTCGTCCTGCTCGCCTCACATATAATTAAGTAGAGTAAGGGTTATGCGCAGCTGCGGAATAACGCACAGGCTTGCGTAGGCTGCTGCAGCCTTGTGGCCCCACGTGTTCAGCGGCTCCGGATTGGCCAGACTATTTCTTTTATTATTTTTTATTTGTTTCAGCGCAAATAAAAAAAGACCCTCATTGGCCAAAAAACATTTAAAAAAAAAGTTAAGCAGGTGATTGAATAGATGTGACATTTGGGTCACATCTGTACAGTCAGATGCTGCTCAAATCATGTTAATCATTTTCATTTACGTTACTGCTTTAGCTAGACGGTATAGTGGCAAATTGTCAGAAAGAAAGTATGATTGTGGAGCATATAAAGGTTAAAAAAAAAACATGACCAAGATATACTGAAAACAATCCCTAAATTGACTGGATACTTCAAGGTAGGGGTGTGCGATATCACGATTTTTGCTTTTGTAGAAATATTGTAGCATCGTGCAACATTGCATTCTGTCAGTTCAGTTCTGGCGCCTCCATCTTAACATACTGTACAACGCACATGTTAATCACATGTACATTTCACAAAAGTTCATTATTAGCATGTGCTTCAAAGCCTTGCCCGGTTGTTCATTTCATTCGTGTTTTTCATTGCTTTTCTGAGTGCGTAGTACACCTGAAGCGCGCGCACACTAAAAGCCTGTCAAACAGCGCCTGATTACTGGACTAAGTTATCTTTCGCGTCTTATTGCGCTAATATCAATGTGAAATACACGCATGGTTTACATAGTTATGTCTAAAGTGAAAGTAAACATTTGAGAGAAAATCGGATGTGTGTCTTATGGCTTAGTTTTATACACAGTTTAGTGTATTGCACAGTGGTTTGTGTCTCAGTAATGATGTTGTGATTTTGCCTCAGTAAAACAGGGTGTTCTGCACTGATGCGAATGCTGTCGCCCACCTGTTGGTTTATAAAGCTAAAAGCGGTTACCAGCTTGCAGTTGAACTGTAAGTGCAGGGAATTCTGTTGCTTTGCTGTGTATAGTTACGTGCTCCTCACAAACATTGTTAATAAAACATCATGTGGCGATTTCCAATTAACCTGTTTTTGAAAATAATAACTACAATCCAATTACCTTGACTAGTTACTTACTAGAGAGGACTGCAATGTGAAAATGCTAAACAAAAGCAAGAACAGACAATTGACCTGTGGAGTGAATTAATAAAATATCCAGGTGAACACAAGTCTCTGCCACTGTTTTGTAAAATGACTACACAGCGGTCGCTATATGTACTTATGACACTGGACAAGAGAGACGCAAATATGAGATATCATATACCAAAGCTGGGAGGAACCTATATATCTCTGAAATATCACTGGATACATTTTTGTTTAGTTTTTTTCATATACAGTGGTCACAAAATATTTGGACACTTAATGTCTGAACGTCATTGTGTTAATTGACAAAATATGAAACCAAATGCTGTAGAAGTATTTTTAGTTCATGTTAACTAATTTAGTTAAACTATTATGGTGCAGTTTGTCCAAAGGCCTATTTGTAGGTTGTATACAAAAAGTAATTGCAACAAATTTAATACAATTTTAGATAACAGTTAAAAATACTGTTTTTATACTAAAAATGTCATTTTGCACAAGAAACATTTCTTATCAATGGAGAGAAAAGTGTGATTGATATAAAAGGAGAGGGTGAGCATAAATGGGGATTGAGCAGATCTCCTGCTATGCAAATCAACAATTTAGTTCTGGTGCATTTTTATATAGCTACAAACAGTCAAGCCATATGAACCTCTTTGTACGAAAAATCTTCTTGCTTCTGTTGAAGCACAACATGATTTTTGGAACATGATCGTCAGGTTTTACACAAATTTAAGGAGTTCATTCAGCTTGAGTACTGAAGCAAAAAGGGGATAAAGCAAATACTTAAACTGAAATTGTTTTAAAAATGTTCATTTCTCTTAACTTTTTCATGTATATTTTTATGCTTAAATTTGTATTTAAAAAATGAAAATGTATTTAAAAAATGTAAGCGTTTTCACAATCACTTTGTGTGTGGGTATGCAAATGTATTGTAATGTACAATGTACGTAAAGCGACCTTGAGCTATGCAAAGGAGCTAAATAATAAAACTTCTTATTTGGCAGGTTGTGTTTGCAGCACTGCCCTTTTATTTTGATTTGTTCTCCAACAAATTGCCAGAATTATTTTTACACATGTAAATGCAATGGAAAATCATGACACTCAAGAAGTGCTAAACGTTGAAAAAAAATCGATGTCTTTTTGATTTGTTATTATATTATCAACATTTGTTAATATACAAAAAATCACACATTGACTGCAACATAATCAGTTATTGATATTTAGTTGGTTTTCTCTTGTTTTGCATGTGTTCGTAATATCTTTGTATGAGAGCCTGGCCAAAAATTATGTCCACACAATTTAGCATGTTTCATTGTGTTATCACAAATTAAACAATTGACTCCAAGCACAACTATATGCAATATGCTCACAAAATCTTAACACATTTTTAATAATTTTGAATAAATGGTGAATGTCAATTTCTTATGCCGTACATCACTTTTGGCCGCTAATGTATGTCACTGCTAGATACAAAAAAACAAACAAACAAAAAAAAAACACAAGCAAATGTACTTTTGACTCAAAACTTCATAGGCTACAAAAATAAAAAGCACATGTGACAACTTCTTTGTGTGACAACTAGCCCCAGGTTACCCATAAAAAAATCTTTTCAAATATAAATTAAAGATTGCTGTAAGACTTTAGTTCTAAGTTAGATGTTTAGGTATTGGAAGTAATTTGGAGCACAGTGCAACCTCACAAAAATGAGAGGTGTTAGGGATGTTTGAAGAAGGGCAGTTTCCCAACTCGCCGGAGAAAAAGAAGAGCAGGTACAAAAACACCATACACAATACAATACAAGCTAAAAAGGCCTAACACTGGAGTATCTCGCTGTAGCACAATATAGAAGAATCCTGTCATAATAAAAGGCACAGATACAATTAGCATAGGGACGGTCAGTATTAGAATGAGATAAAACGCTCTTCTCTTTATGTGGTTTTCTTTCTCTCTCTCCCACTCTCTCCTGGTTTTGACTGCTTCAGAGCTCTGAGAACAGCCTCAAGACAAAACAACTCAACGAAGAGGAAGAGGAGGAATTGCACGAATGAAAACCACATAAAAATGATTTGATGTTACAAGATAATGAATATGCAGAACACACAGGATCCAAGAGTGATTATCCAGACTGCAGTGCAGCAGATCACTCTATATCTGAGAGGTTTGAACTTCAGAAAGGTTACAGGATGAACCACTGCCAGGTAACGCTCAACACACATCAGACATTGAAACACCAGACGGATGGTGATGATGTTTCCTGATAGAAACTTAGCTAGAATCAAGAGCCCTTGGGTTTGGAGAATTGGGATCATTCTCAGCAGATTGATCAAAGCAAAGAGAGAGAAAATCATCTCACAAACAGAGAGATTGAGGTTGAAGAACTCTGATGCAACTCCACTCCCTGTTCCTGTGACAATGAGCCATAAAATATAGGAGTGTGTAGGAAGACCAAACAGGAGACTAAGGCTAAACAAACTAATCTTGAAAAAGTCCAATGGTTCGCTTTCATGTTCTGTAAGGTTAGTTGATGGGAACACCTTACATGTGGGATCCTCAGAAGAGCAGTTCATCGCTGGAGGCTACTTCTCAATTTCAGTTAATATCTGTGTGAAAAAGATCAAGTTAACGATATAAATCAAAGCAGAATCGAAAGTATATTAAGTAAATGTCGTTGCTATGGTGTTATGAGTGGTAAGTTGTAAATAAGATAAAGATACAAAATTATGTTTACAAGAAAATGTCTCAGGTTACGACTGTAACCCTAGTTCTCTGAGAAGGGAATGAGACGCTGCGTCAATAACACTTTGGGAACGCCCCGCGTGATTGCGTCTGAAGCACGTGTCAACTAGTCCAACCTGAAGCAAGTCGATCACATGGATACCAAAAAAATGGCAAAGAGACGCAGCTTCTCGTTCCCTTCTCAGGGAATTAGGGTTACAGTTGTAACCTGAGACATTCCCTTTTGAGGGAACTCGCACTGTGTCAATGGCGCTTTGAGAACGACAATGCCCAAACGCCATACGCACAAATACCTGCCGTGTGAATACTGAGTGCAGCTATGACATAAGTACTTGTGATACAGGGGCACCCAGGTTCAAGTCATAAAACCTGATGAACGTGAGTGGCAAGGACAAGCCTGAGGCATCACAAACTTCTTGAAGGGAGACCCCAGAAATTAAGGCCTTGGAGGCCGCCATACTCCTAGTAGAATGAGCTCTAATGGCCAAAGGTGATGGCTGGCCAGAGGCTTCATAGGCCTGGTAAAACCCAGAGTCTCTGTCGGATAGAGGAACCGGTTCTATAGCTTCCTTTGCTAAAAGAGATTTGACTTCTTGTTCCATCACCAGAGTCTGCTCTTGATGTACTACTGTGAGTAACACCCTGTTGTATTGTGGTAGACGAGAACCAAACTGGATTCTGTAACCTTTTTCTACAATCTGCAGGACCCATTGAGATGTGTTTGGCAGAGTCCTCCATTCTGCCAGATAATCTACTTAGGGAACCAGCCTCTTGAGTATTTAGTCCTCAGGTTCACGTATATTCTGACATTAGAGGGCTAAAAGAGTATGGTTATGGGGCGATGCCGAAGGTGGAACAGACGCTGGCGAGCTATCTGTCACCTAGCTCAGCATCGCTCCTGAAGGCCCCAATGCTTCCCACTAAGTCCCTAAAAACATAATTTACATTAGTGTGAAAAGGTGTATATGGCTGCAAGGCAAGGCAAGGCAAGGCAAGTTTATTTATATAGCACATACACAATGGCAATTCAAAGTGCTTTACATAGAAGAAATTAAAATAATGAAAAGAAATAAGAATAATTAAAACAGTTTAGAAAAATAAAATAAAATACAGTACTTTTAAAAAATAAAAAAGAATATTATTATAGATCTTTCCTTCAAAGGATTCCCTTAAGACTTAAATCTTTCAACCTTCTTTTAACCTTTCAACCTTCTTTTAACCTGCAGGTCAGGCAGGTGCATGTCTCCACACCATGTCAATTTTACAGGCATACCAAGATGACCTGCTGAGGGACCTGGATGAGGGACGGTCAATGGCAGCCTCGGTGGCCACGGAGAGACATCTCTGGTTGAATCTGTCAGAAATGAAAGAAAAATATGCGTCTTTTTGCTGGACGCCCCGCTATTGCCTCTTCGGTGAAGCTTTAAACACTGTAGTGGAGAGGTTTCAGGAGGCTAAAAGACAAACGGAGGCATTCAAGTGCTACCTCCTTCTTCGCTGTCCCCAGGCCCCTGAGAGTGTCACCCCGAACCACATGATGTTTGAGAAGCCACGAGAGGGGGGCACGAGAAGCCACACTCTCCTTCTGTTGCGCTCGATATGAGGAGCTAGACGACAACAAAGAAGGAGGTAGCACTTGGAGGTAGCCGGTTGTGTATCCCCACCTGTAAGGAAACGAGGGCAGGAAGAAGCACACGATCTGAATGTTTGTTATTTTTCGCCATGATTTCTGTATTGGAGCTATACTATTTCGGGACAAACAACAATAAATAAGACGGACAGTATGAACACAGAATGCTTGCTGAGGCACAGAGGCTAACGCCGGATATTCCGGATGTGCTTTTGTCCTTTCCTGGTCGTTTACTCTTGCCATTGGACTAGTTGACACATGTGCTTCAGACGCAATCACGCAGGGCGTTCCCAAAGGGTCAGTGATGCAGCACGAGTTCCCTCGAAAGGGAACACTATTTCAGTCATTTTACTTCAAACTTTTGCCTTTAATTCAATGTGTTACTTGCCATTTCTTTGTGAAATTTACTAGCAATTGTAAAAAGTGAAAATCGTTTCAAAGTAAATCCTATATTTCCCCATTTATGCATTATATTTTTTATTACCTTGAGAAGTAATTTTCCAGTAATTCTCAAGCAATCAGGTCCCATTTAATAAAAACACAGACAACAAGTAGTTTCTAACACTTTTTTTTTTTTTTTAAACATGAAAATGTACATACATACACACATACATGCATGCTTCATTTGTTCAGAGAAATTATTATAAATTTGTAACCATTTTATTATCAATTATTACTACCACTACTATTTAATGTGCGAATTCATTTGGGGAAAATAAAGAATATTATTATTATTATTATTATTATTATTATTATTACAAACAATAATTGTTTTGGGGAAAATATGATAACAATACTGTACATGCAAATTTATCTGAAAAAATATTTCATTACATTTAAGAAGCTTCAGCTCCAGCAAAGGAAGGGCAGTTTTCCAGCCTGGTGGAGATACATGACAGGCTGCACAAAACCAGCCAGATTGAAACAAAAAAAGCTGAGGTATACATATATTAAAACATCTTGTGATAACAGAAGAAATAAAAATCCTGAGATAATAGCAGGTGCAAACATTGTGACCATGGTCGCAGTGATTATTAGAATGAGGTAAAACGCTCTTCTCTTCATTTGGTTTCTCTCCTTTCTCTCTTTTCCTATTTTTCCTGGTCCAGGTTTCTTCAGAGCCCAGAGAACAGTTAAACAGCAGAACAGGTTTATGGAAAGAAAGAGTAAAAACTGAAGTAGCCTACCACACATATAAATCTGAACATATTTGACAATAGTAAACATGCTAAACAAACAGGAGCCGAGAGCCATTAACCACACAGCAGCACAACAGATCACTCTATATCTGAGAGGTTTGTACTTCAGAAAGGTTACAGGATGAACCACTGCCAGGTAACGCTCAACACACATCAGACACAGAAACAGAGGACGACCAGTGACGTACAGTCCTGTTAAGAATATTGAAAATGCTCTGAGCTCAGGAAATCTTATCACCAATAACGAGGTTAAATAATTAACACAAATACAGATCTCACAAACAGAAATATTAAAGTTTAGAAACTCTGATGCAATTCTTCTTCCTTTCACAATAAGCCACAGGATGTAAGCATGTGTTGGAGGACCAAACAGGACACTGATGCAAAGTACAGAAGTGAAAACATTCAACTGAATGTGGTCAAGTGAAGTAATGCTGAGATATGAATTCAGATCCGGGATGGAGGAGTTCTCAAATCCAGCCATCTTCTCAATGTATCTCTGTTCATATCCAAAGAGACACAAAAAACAAGTCTAAAAACTCATTGATAAACCAAAAAAAAGTAACAGCCCTGACTGGTCAAAATATAGGCTTGGCTCACTGGAAATATGTGCTTCTGCCTACAGTTTTGCAAAACTCAGAAAGTGATACAAGTTTCCAGTTGAAATGAACAATAGTGAATAGTGAACAACTTTTGATCCAATTCACACAAATTATGCCTACAAGGGCAGATTATTGATTAATAAAGAACTTGTACAATAGCCTGACCTCAACACACAATAAACTATGTTGACGTTTTTATTAATAACCAGCTCCATAGGAATGGTTTTTCGGTAACACTTTATAATAACTGCATGCTATTAATCATTAGTTAAGTATTAGTAAACAGTTAATTTATACAGCATTAATAGACATTAATAAGCAGTTTATAAATACAGCTATAAATGCTTTATTCTTGATTTATAAGCATATCTATAATGTGTTTAATAATTGTATTTTCATACTTTATTATTTACCATTATTTACAAACTAGGTGTTGTCATTGATTAATAAGATCACTTAGAAAGTGTAGGTAAATGTAGTAGATGCAGGTAGTTATAAAGCATTTAGTAGTGGTCAGTTAACTATTTTGTGTGCTCATCTAAAGTGAGGACTATGCCTTGTAAAGCATTTACAAAGGAGATTTAAAGGCTCATTGATCTTCTAAACAGAAAAAGGAAACACAACACAGTGATACAGAACATAAAAATATTTAAGTCTTTAAATCTCCTTTGTAAATGCTTTACAGGGCATAACTAGTCCTCACTTTAGATGAGCACACAAAAATAGTTAACTGACCACTACTAAATGCTTTATACTGAATTAACCATGAATTACAGTAGAAATACATGTTAATAAAGCATTTATTAACACACTAAGTAACTACTACTATATGTCTGAATAATAATATGTATTTAAGCAGTTTATTAATCACTTACTTACACTTTCTAAGTGATCTTATGAACCACTGACAACTCCTAAATAACCAAACTCCTACATAACTAAATAAATAAGTTTGTAAATAATGCAATACTTCATTTAGAAATGATAAATTGATCATTAATAAAGTATGAAAATACAATTATTAAACACATTATATGCTTTAAAATCAAGAACCAAGCATTTATAACTGTATTTATAAACTGCTTATTAATGTCTATTAATGCTTTATAAATGACGAATTAACGGTTTACTAATGCTTAACTAATGATTAATAGCATGCAGTTATTATAAAGTGTTACCGGTTTTTCTAGCGTAGTAAGTTTGCTCGGTAGTCACCTGGTACAGCACTGCTAGCTTCGGGTTCCTTGTCACTTCAGCAAACGTCTTCCTATCTCACGTTTGGTTTTGCTAAAACAAACAAATAGGTTTAGTGTATATTTAGAAACATGACTGAGCATTAATATTTTAGTGCCATGTACACATTTCCGAAATGTAGGCTACAACCAACGCAATAAATCTGTTAAATTCACATTTAACGGTTTCAGATAAATCTGAATGTGCTTTTAGTTCCACTTACTGGACATTGCTAGTAAAGTCATATTGCAGAAATGTTACCACATGGATGCATTTCCAATAAGCCCATTTTTCTAAATAATAACTAATAATCTTGACTAGTTACTTACTAGTTAGAGAAGAGTCCAATGTGAAAATGTTAAACAAAAGCAAGAACATACAATTCACCAGTGGAGTGAATTCCTAAAATATCCAGGTGAACACAAGTCTCTGCCACTGTTTTGTAAAATGACTACCGGTACACAGCGGTCGCTATGTGTGCTTATGACATTTAACAAGAGAGATGCAAATATAAGAAATCATAAGCTGGGAGGAACATATATTTCTCTGAAATATCACTGGATACAATTTTCTTATTTTTTATTTTTTTCATATAAAGTGGTCACAAAATATTTGGGAACTTAATGTCTGTAAGATAACCTCAGCCTGACTTTCCTGTCTCTTTTTCTCTCTTTTCTTTTCTCTCTGGTCTGTATAACCTTGATGCCTTTGGAGTAGGCTACGAGGGGAAAATGGGCAGTTTTTATTTCCTTTTCATGTACAGTGTGTGTGTGTGTGTGTGTGTGTTCCTAGGAAACCAGCTCAGATAGGAGATCTGGATTTAGGTCCAGAACATATACTGCGACAGATCTCTCCTATGGACTTGTTTTTCTCTTTGTCTTTCATTCTATATGATGTAATGTATATTCTCATTGCACGGTTGCTACACCACCCCTGGACCATGTATATAAGCTCAAGTACTACAGAAAGTAAAGCTGAAGCAGTTTTGTGAACATAGATTGGCTTAGATGTTTCATGACTCTTTCCATAGCCCTATGCCTATGTTATAGAGTTATAATCTAACAATGTCTGAACATCATTGTGTTAGATGACAAAATCAAAAGCTGTAGAACTATTGTATATTGTAAACTAATTTAGTTAAACTATTATGGGTGCAGTTTGTCCAAAGGCCTATTTGTAGGTCAAATTCAAAAAGTAACGCAACAAATTACAACTGTTTAAATGATTTATTTAAAAGACAACATGAAAATCCACACAGCCAAGTCGTATATACTGTCTTCCACACAGATCATGTCAAGAGATGAACCATTCAGTCAGCTCTAGTCCATTACAGGTGGGAATTACTTGCGTTTTCTCTTCTTTAAGAGTGCATCTCTGAGGGCGATCTGAGGGGGAAAATCACTATTAATAGGAAACATCACAAACACAACACACAAACTGAACTTGAATGGGAAGTGCATGCAGGTTTATTGCATCTGAAGTTATTAAATATGTGAAAGAGCTGCAGGCTCACCTGTTTGTCTCTGAAGGAGCGTTTGCCTTTGGTCCTCACGTCCTGACTGTGTTTCATCATTATGAAGTTCTTTTTTCGTTTCTTCTCCTTGTTACTGGTGCTGGCGAACGGGTTTAGCTTACTCCTCTTTTTGACAAACTCCTTCCTATCAGTCCGCCCAGCCTGAGAAAGAAAAACGTCAAGAAAGTGGACATTTTAACCTTGTTATTTGATAAAAAATACAGTAAAAACAGTTTTTTTATTTTTAAATATATTAAAAAATTTAATTTATTCCTGTGATGCAAAGCTGACATCAACATCAACATTCAACATCATTACTCAAGTCTTCAGTGTCACATGATCATTCAGATCATAAAACAATTTAATTTTTATTTATAATTTAATTTAGCAAGAATCCATTAATAAAATATTATCCCCCATACTCACCATGGCTGTTGCCAGTCGTGTTTCTTTGTCAGATTTGGGTTTCTTGTGAAGATGCTCAATGTCTCTCAGGCTAAGCAACTCCCCTCTGAAAAAATAAATAAAAAATATCTCATATATGAATAGACTGATTATGATCAGTTTATAAAAAAAAAAACTTTTTTTCCTGCCCGAAACATGTCCTACCTCTGGTCTTCCTCATCACTCTCTACGTTCTTCCTCTTCTGACCCTTCCCGGGTGCAGAGCTGACCTCTTTGGCCATCTGAGCGATGCGGATCTTTTTGAAGTCGTCCTGCGTGAGGAGACGACTCGTGCTGACCACGGCAGCTTTGGCTTTGCGCTCGTCCTCTGGGATACTCTGTAACTTCTCAGTCTGACATATACAAACAACAAAACAGGTTCAGATGCATCATTTCCCATCATTAGAATCAAGTGTAGAATCAGATAAGAAAGTGGTTTGATCCTCACCACTTCTGCCTGATCTTCATCAGAGGAGTGATGCACGTTCACCCACTCTCCATCTTCATCATCCCCACTCATGCTGGCGCTCTCCCAGCCGTCTGGAAGGTAAAGCATTACAGTGGAATAAATGTTTTACACATATTACTCGATGAAATAATAAGCAAATGCTAATACAGCTTTTCACATACCTTCATCTTCCTCTTCATTTACGTTCTCCTCTGCTTCCAGCACCTCAGCACCAGGGATGTAGTCTTTGGCCTCCAATTCTCCATAGCTCTGGATTTTGGCCTCCTTAGAGGATTCTGTGGGCTTTCCCTGATAACAATGATAAATGCAAAACAATAAGGTAACATTACTTTTCAAAAGTCTGGGGTCAGTAAGATTTTGTAATGTTTTTGAAAGAAGTCTCTTATGCTCACTAAATCTGCAATAACTTTTACTGTACAATAATACAGTAAAAACAATAATATTGTGAAATATTACAATTTAAAATAACTGTTTATGGTTTCTATTTTAAAATGTCATTTATTCCTGTGACGCAAAGCTGAATTTTCAGCATCATTACTCCAGTCTTTAGTGTCAAATGATTTTTCAGAAATTATTCTAATATGCTGATCTGATGCTCAAGAAACATTTCTAATTATTACCAATGCTGAAAACAGCTGTGCTGCTTAATATTTTTGTGGAAACTGTCATACTTAACAGTATTCTTTATTGAAAAGAAAGTTCAAAAGAACAGCATTAATTTTGTGACATTTACTGTCACTTTTGATCAATTTAATGCATCCTTGATAACTAAAAGTATTAATTTCTTCCTTTCACAAAAAAATAAATAATTGGTAGTTTACATCTAGAACAGGATTTACAGCTTAACAATTTATTAAATAATAAAATTGTAACATATTAATGAATAAATCATTTTAAGATAAACAACGAAAATAAAACATGATATTTTATCTGTTTATCTGCATGTCATGTGACCATTAACAGATGGCAGGGAACCATGAACATGCAAATGTGCTGTTTGTTTATTGAAATATTAATTTAAAATCTTTAAGTTAATATTTTAGTCGAAAAGGTTTGACTGACAAAACAACTTGGGAATCCTTGATATCTAGAATGTCCAATTCAAAGACTTTTTTAAATATTTTAAGCTTCTCACCCTGTCTTTTCTGTGCAGCATCTTTGGATTGAGATCTCTGAAAAGCTGGATAAGACCTCTGGCAGACATCCCAACATCTGGAAGATAAACAAAAAAAGTCAAACAGTCTATTCTGTTATCATTTCATTCAAAGTATATAGCATCTGATGAACAGACTATGATAAATAATGACAAACCACACACTTTTATCTTTGTGGGATTTGTACTGTGTGAGATCTTGAAGCAGGTCTTCTGACATGGAGAGAGGACAGCGGGCTACCAGTTCTTTTATAGCGTTGATTCTGAGATATGAGGATGAACAAGAGAGACATTCATGCAAATCAGGGACAAAATAACAGTATTTTGCATGAAACAATTTAACATTTCATTGTATTTTATTGAGCTTTACACAGCACCTACCCAACTGTCATGACCTCCCCTGAATTTCTGTCCGTAACAAAGTTATTGGCGATGGTCATGATGACTGGCTCAACGATCTGTAGATGTAACAGTAATGAATTAGTTAGAACACTAAAAGTTCAGGGTTGGTAAAATAAGTATTTTGTATTTAAATTGATTTAACATTTTTATTTATTCCTGTGATTTCAAAGCTGAATTTTCAGCATCATTACTCCAGTCTTCAGTGTCACATGATTCTTCAGAAATCATTTTAATAGGCTAAACAATATGGAAAACAGTTATGCTGCTCCATATTTTTGAGGAAACTGCAGTATATATTTTTTCCAGGATTATTTGATAAAACTAAACTTCAAAAGAACAGCATTTGTTTGAAACAGAAATATTTTGTAACATTCTAAATATCTTTACTGTCACTTTTGATCAATTGAATGCATCCCTTCTAAATGAAAGTATACATTTCTGTAAATAAAAACAAAGTCTGACAAACCCCGCTGGTGTGCGAGGCGTGTGCACTAACAAGGACGCTAAACAGTAAACACAGCATTCTCTAGCAGTCATCAGCCTGCACAACTCTCACTAACTGGCCTCTGTTACACACGCAAGGGAAGAGTGGATGTCTATTTATCGTAGCAGAAGCGCAACAAAATAATGCTTCATGAAAAATAAAGCGAAGATGAAGACTTCCCACTTAGCTCTCTCCAGCGCTGGAAAGCTTTTCTAAAATTAACACGGGTCCTAAAGGTCTTTCCGGATCATAACCCTTCAATTTCCAGTGATATTCTTTTGTAATGTCTCTCAGCCATCTCTCTTTCTACAGTCTTTCTTCAAATCTCCCTCTTGCTCGTTCTCTCTCCTCCACCGTCATACGCCCCCTAAAGGCCAATTTATACTTCTGCGTCGGGTGCGCGTAGAAGGTACGGCGTAGCATACGCATTGATGTGTACCATACGTCGTACCCTTCGCCGTACCCTGACGCGCACCTCCTCAAAAATTTGGACCGCAAGATCTGTGATTGGTCGGCTGGATAGCATGATAGCATCGCGTTTCCTCCTACGCATTTCCGGAATGATCTTCTGCACTCTGCAGCGCCCGCCCGCCATTTTTAAATTCCGAAGATCAGTGAAGAGCCATGGAAATAGACCAAGTGACCGAGAGATTGCTTGAAGTGCGGAAATACAGCCATCTGTATGACTCCTTCAGTCGCCATTGCTCGTAGAATCCTAAACTCAAAATAGCCGCGAGGAATGTAAACACAGTGGAACTGGAACATTAAAACCCACCCGCCCCAACTAGCGTTTCGGCGGTGTAACTGCAGAGCAACACAGACATTCGCAGAAGTATAAATGCTCACGACGGCGTCGCCTACGTGCGTAGCCTACGACGTACACTACGGCGTACACTCGACGCAGAAGTATAAATTGGCCTTTATGCTGATTGGCTACATGTTTCAACTAAATGGCTACCAACTTTCAAACAGCGTTTTTCAAATATCGCTTAACCCACCTTCGTTTAATGATATATAAAGGCCTCATGATGAGTTCTTACCTCAGGAGGGACCAGCTGATGGGAGGCCTGGGCGGCACACAACAGAATTTTGGTCACCTCTGAAACAAAAATTAACAAATTAACATGAGGAGGACATAAACATGGCCTCTGAAGACATGAGTATTAGATAAGAGACAATGATGTGTTCACACTTGACAGTTTGGTTGTATTAAAACGAACTCTGGTGTGATTGCTCTGTTGAATAAGTGTGAACGCTGCCATTCGAACCCTGGTGCGCACCAAACAAGTGGACTGAAAAGATGGTCTCTGGTGCGGTTCGACTGAAATATGAACGCAACACGGACTAAAGACATCTAAACGAACCAAAAACAACCTAAAAAGGACAGAAAAACCTAAAATCATGCCTGTTTTTTCTAGTCATAGGAGCTACGTTGCCCGTTGCCTGTTACAGTTCTGTACAGGCATCAGAACCGCCATCTTCTAGCAGCAGATGTTCATTTGTGTGCAACAGTGGAATTCCTGCCGCTGTATTGACTCCTTTACACATTTTATAAATTCTTCACAAGTTCTCAGCTGGTCAAAAAAATACCATCATATGTACGCACATACAACTAGTGCATTAATACGTGTTTTTTCTCTTTAGGATCGGTTTTAAAAATGACAGTGTGATCGCTAAGCAAACCAGGACTAATGTAGTTCGGTTCTTTTGGTCAGGACCAAAAAAGAAAATAATACAAGTGTGAACACACCTTAAAAATCCTGAAGCGAATTACACATTATTTGTGTAAGTATTCTATAAAGACAGCAGTGTTTACCTCTCTGGTGAGGCTGAAGGAACCGCTGGACAAACGGATAGAAATTAAAAAGGAAAAGCTGTAAAGATGGAAACAAAACAGGTTAGATAAAGTTAATGAGAAAATAATGAGCCATAAATGTGCAAATGCTCACTTATACATTACCTCATGAATTCCCACGAGTCTAGAGATGAGCTCCATCATCATGATCTTCACCTCGAACCGTTCGTTTGAGCTCTCCAGCTGCTTCAGGAGCTTCTCTGAGAAATCTGAACAACACAGATATAATTACTAATCTAGATGCTTTTATAGAAAGTAATTAACAACATAGGATCAGTTCTTGTGGGTCTGAACCTGCAACTTCCAGGTACCAGATCTCTAACCACTACACTACATGTGTGTTGTATTCTATGTAAGTGTGAAAGGGTGGTCTGACCTTGTGGATCGTGGATCAAATGGATGGCGGAGAAATTAAAAACCTCCACTTTTTTCTTCTTTTTATGTTTCTGAGAAAACAAAATGAAAATTACAAATTTAGCAGTGACATCAACAAAAAACATTGATTTACTAATTATGAAACACTTCATTTAACCTTGAGGACTTTCATGGCTTTCTCCATTTTCCTCTTATTTTTGGATGTTTTTTTTCCGGTGGAATATCGGACCATTAGATCTCTGGTCGTTGGCCCATCATCCTACAGAGGAAAAATACATTTAATAATTATTTTTAATATTTAAAGTACATTACCATTCAAAAATTTGGGGTCGGTAAGATGTTTTTGAAGAAAGTGTCCAATGCTCATCAAGGCTGCAATTATTTGAACAAAAATACAGTAAAAAAAAAAAAAAGTAATATTGTGAAATATTACTACAATTTAAAATAACAATTATCGATTTGAATATATTTTAAAATGTAATTTCTGTGATGCAAAGCTGAATTTTCAGCCTCATTACTCTGCAGTCTTCAGTGTCACATGATCCTTCAGAAATCATTCTAATATACTGATTTGAAACATTTTCAGTGTTCGATGTTCTATTTCAAGTTCAGTAGAACAGCATTTATTTGAAATAGAAATCTTGTGTAACATTATAAATGTCTTTACTGTTATTTTTGACCAATGTAATGTGTCTTTGCTTAATAAAAGTATTAATTTCTTAAAATAAAAATTGAATGATCCCAAACTTTTGCATGGCAGTGTACATAAAAGAAGCAAGCAGAAGAAAAAATTGCACTTATTTACCTCAGATTCTGAATCACTGTCTCTCTTTTCATCTTCATCTTTTCCCAGGAAGAACTTCAATCCAGCTACAAGGATCTGAGAGAAGACAGGAATTGTCAAAACATGTTAGAAGAGATCATACACCCTTGAAAAGCAGCCTTGTGAATAAAGTTATAATATAGTGTATAATAAATAATAAAAGTGTCCTTAACTAATATGTCACTAAATGTTTTAATACTGGAAATTCATAAATATTAGAGAGAAAAGGCAACAAAAAACAACAACAACAACAACAAAATTCAAACCTTTGTGACTTTGGAGAAACACGCTGTGGTGATGACGTTCACAGTTTTAGCGTCATTCCTGATTGGTTGATGTGGGAATGAAAAACAGTTATGATTACAGATCATATTGAATGGCATCACAAAATATTACAAAGATGCTTCTGTTCAAGGACTCACCAGATGTTTCTTCTGTAAAGCTCAACCATTACATCTAGAGAGATCTTGGCAGCAATGGGGTTTGAATCCCTCAGCATGGTGTACATGAAGTTCTGTAAGGTCTGAGCGCAGAAGAAACACAAAAGTGCTGAGTATTTATTTCAAAACGGAGGGAAGGGAATCTCATGAACATGTCAGTGTCATATTTCACCCCAAAATCAAAATAGAATTAAGAAATATTGAAATAAGTGAAGAAATAAGTACATGACAACAATTTAGAGGGTAAATTAAGAAAAAAAATGTCACCATCAAATCAAAATTGACTATCCTTTTTTATGAATTAATGCAGTATTTATTATAAATGATTGACACAAAGTTTTTTTTATTTTTTTTATTCATGTCACCTCTTAATCTTTAATCAAAATAACTTCCCCTCTCCTGCAGCCACATCTCTTCACTACTCTGATGATGCGTTTACTGGTGTGAGGGTGGGGCAACCTGTCACTCACATCAGATCCACCAATAGTAAACCACAAACACCCAATCAATTCCCAATGGAGAAAAAAAGTCCCACCCTACATTTTTTCTTGTTCCAGAAGCCATTTCTCTCCGATATATGGATATATGTTACAATATGGAAGAAAAGATTATCGCAACTTCTGTTTCATGCCGACTTCTTTAATACCACATATAATTTCTTATTTTTTCTATGTTATTTCTGTGAAGTTTTGTATATTCTGCAGTCCTTCAATTGTCACTTGATGGAAAATGAATATTATGCCCAAATACAAGCGACTTACCGTGTTAAGTTTGTTGTTTTTGTGCTTGGCATTGATATTTTTGATATCGGTCACAATGTGAGTATATAAAGTCTGAGGACAGAGAGGACACATTTTTTTTTTTATCAGCAATGCTTTGCAATAATTCAATGCAATATTCAAGCATTTGCAATAATTCTAAAAACAGAATTGCACTGCAAAATTCACAGACCTTTCGCAAAAGTTTGTCATGACAGCGCAGCAGCTCAAAGAACAGTCCCAGAAGACTGGTGGGACTGACCAGATCTTTGTTCCTCAAGAGGATGAGGGCTTTGCAAAACGTCTGAAAGAAATTGCAAAAAGTTATTTGTTTAGAAAACAGATCTTCAAAAGTTAAAAGGTACACTATGTAACTTATTTTGTTCAAAATAAACAAAATTTCAATATGAGTCGATACATCAATCCTTCTTCCAAAATGTGTTTTTATACTAACCCTGATTCACTATAGCAAGCGTTCTATTTGAGAAATTGTCTACATATGTTACTCGCCCGTGCGCGTCTCGTCATATCCAAAAAATGGAGAAAAGTTGCTCTGGCTACTTTGACGCGTGTAAGGTGACGTGTGTCATATGTTTGTTCTCACAATGAGCGAGAAAGATTGACATAGAGCTCACTAAATCTCCAATCTAGTCACACGTTTTAAAAACGCTAAAAAGAAAACGTGACAGAGCTCGAAATAAAACAAGAGTCAACATTAGCTTGGCTTTTTGGAGAACTGAGGGATTTGATATGTAAATGTGATGTGGAGATGGCGTTTATATTCCTCAACAGATGAGTAAGATATTTTATTGAATAGATAAATTGCCATATGTAGCTCTCTAACAGAGTCCATTATCTATATCCATTATCTAAGCATTATCTATCGTGAAGGGTCATATTCTTCCACACAGTCACGCATAGCCGAAGCACACTTAAAAATGTTCTTCATGCAGTTTTGTTTTTTAACCAATTGTTAAAGATTGTTTTAGTTAAAGTTTTTTCCAGATTGAGTTAGTTTAAACTAACCGACATTCTAACTGTCCTGTAAAAACTTAATCTGAACAACAAATATCACTCGTACCATTCTGAGATCTGACTCCAGCAGCGTATGATGGTTTAAGAGAAGATCAGTCAGCTGCTGTGGGAAGTCTGACAGCTCCTCTAAGTAACAGTGTCCAACCTGGAGACAAAAACCACAATCAGTCAACAACGGTCTGATCCATAAGAGATCAAATGCAGAATAAATAGAGAGCACATCCATACCTGAGCCAGGAACATGACCAAATCAGCCAGGTCTTTGTTAGATTTGTCAGGCTGATGTTTAAAGATCTCCACATTTGACTGATAATGACGATACTGCTGCATAAACTGGAATGACAACAAATCAAGCTCATTTAGTAGGGGTGTAACAATATATTGTGTCACAACATATCACAATACAAAAATGCAACAATAGCCTATGTATCGTGGATACTAGTGACAATATTTATTGTGTATTGTTCACCCAAAATTAAAATTACTGTGAGAGAAAAAAATTCAAGTTTACAAAGTTTTAGTGTCAGTGTCAGTACTACATTAAACTACTATAATGTTGAATATAATGAATAATAATGCAATGGGGTAATATTTGTGGGTCCTGATAATGCCAAATGTCTTACATTACCAGTAAAACATTATTTTAAACATATCTAGTCAGTGAAAGAATGCAAGCATATTTATCTAAAATAATTCTGTATTTTCAGCTTCAGAATCATGAATAATTTTATTCTGGTGACACTATTGTCCTGTGCATTGGTTTACTACTAGCACCAAGTCCACGCCTATTAATTTACACGCCCAATGCTCAAATTGAGCATTTTTAATTAACAGTACATTTCTTGTTAACCTTTTATCATTTGTCTTGGAGTATCGCAATGATATCGTATCGTGAGTTCAGTATCGTGATACGTATCAGTGTTCGTGACATGAGGGTATCGTGACACCCCATGGATAAAACTAAATGTGAACATTTATTCCGTACCACTAAGTTTCTATTACAGTTACTAGCAATACCAGTTATCATAGCTGCTATCTGAACAACAGATCCCCATTGCAATTTGTTAATAATAATAGAATAGTAACTACAAATGAATATACATACTTACGAAATTTAAAGTTACATAAATCGAATAGTTAGCATACATAAAATTAGACGCTTGTTAGGTTTAATAAATACATGAACAGCTTGTCATAGTGCAATGTCATATAATTATTTTGGTTTACTCGCGACCAGGCCAGCTGACAAATCCAATAGCGAATGTCTTACCTCCTCCGTATAGGACTTAGGATCCCTCTTGATCAGATTTTGCAACTGTGGGAGGTTCGTCGGTAATTTGTTATTGTTACGGCCCGTCATTTTTGATTATTTTCTTATACTACGCGTCAGAAAATAACGTTTATTTTGACTGATTCTATTATTTCTTCACCAGCGTGGCTCATAAGGAGGACGCCATGTTGCCAGCGAACTACGGAAAGCCTGAAAGGACAATCCGGAGGATCTTAAAAGCGTCACTAGCTGTTTTCAAGTTATCTCTCTGTAGACTGCTGCGACCCCCAGTGGAGAATGGAGGTACTGCAGGAGACATTTATATAGTAGGCCCATTTTTGCCACTAGGCTAAATAATTGTGAAACTACGTTGGTCCAACTGAAAAACACGTTTTTTTAAGATTATTTAACACTCCCATTAAAAGATTTCTAACATTTATTTTTGTATTTCACTAATATTACTGATCAATCCAAATCGATTTATATACCACATCCATTTTAAATTTTAATCTATCCGTTGTCAATGATCATTAGGTTTACATAAAGAAATATGCAATTTGACATTTTGCTATTGAGGCCGTTTATGTGAGTTGAGTTTCTTTAGCCTCTGTTTTATATATTTATTATTGTATATGCCTACAGTATCTAGATGAGATACAGAGGAGGAAAACATCAATGGAATGGGGAAATAGTCGAACTGATACAGACAGCTTTACTTGCTCAAAAAGCAAATGTGTAAAAACACTTTTTTAAAGCACTTTTTGCAATTCCGAAAACTGAATTTAGAGACCATGTTTATCTCAAACCTAACCTGAATGCATCCAAATATCATGAAAGAAACATCATACGTAAGACATGAAAGTCTTAAAAACAGTAGCAGAAATTGCAAAAACACATTAATTAAAGGAAATCTTAAAGGCATGATATTCTTTTATTTACAAATTGCAAATTGTCCAGTATGTAACAGCTTTAAAACATATCAACAGATTTCATATGATAAATATCACACTAAATATAACACTTTTAATTTCTTCGATTACCACTGGCACTCAGTGATTTCTAAAAGATTTACAAAGCAAATACTGTCTTGTATTCTGTCAAGGCAACATTTCCAGCATCATTTCATTTAAAATACACAAGAATCATTTTGTACCACAAAAAAATATGTATTCATTTCTTTTTTTATTTGATCCATAATCTTTAAGGAATCTATAAAAACAGTTTTACCAAAAAAAAAAGAAAAAAAAGATAAGTTATAAAATAAATGCTTTCAAAGAAGTAGCAGCCAATGGTCAAGAATGTAAGCGATAAGAATACACAAAATTCTGTAAGAATTGTATGCATCACAGACGTCCAAAACATCGTAAGAACATAATTTGTTCGGACAAGGTCGAAGCCCCTGATCGGAAATCAAAGAAACTGCTTGGAAACATCTGGATGACTGAAGCCCGCTGGTATTTTCAGCTGATCTGGCGACTCTGTGAGGAGAGAAAGAAGGCAGTGCTGGTCCACGCTTTTATCCTGAGAGTTTCTCTTCTGCCTGGAGACATCGGAGCACATACAAGATGACCTGGTAGCAGAAAATGTATTGTTCCTGGAGGGGACAACAGGAAATGTTACGTGAAAAAAGACAGCAGAAGTAAACTTTAATTAAATTCATAGTTATGAAATTCTTACCTCTGTTTGCACCATGCCTTGCCTCTGGAGCCTCATGGTACGTACCACATCTGATATGTCAAACTAAAGAGAGGAAATGTGGAGAGCATATTACATGTAACTTAATATCACTTTAATTAATCACAAAGCTAATAATGTACAGTTATATAATATAATATAATATAAGATAATATATTAATACATTGTATATAATGTTCTTAAAGGTGATCGATTTGAGCCATTTCACTAATTTTGCCATTAAACTATTTATACAATTTATGCCATTTAAAAAAGTACATTTATTATAAAGTGTTACAAGAAACAAACATACATACATAAATTCAGCCAGACAAAATTGTGATTATTGCAAATTAAATCCAAATAAAAAGACACTTTACACATTACGAATTTAAATTCAAGTCAATTGCTCAAAGAATAATGACAGACCTCTATATTTTAAAGCTACACTGTGTCATTTTTTTAGTTGATTCTTAGCAAAAAACACTTCTTTCAAAAATATATGTGCTCATTAATGTATATTTACTTCTTTCAAGTAATAAAGTATTCTCGTAAGTTTATAATCTGCCACTGAAAGTACATACGGGTGAGGGGTTCGAATGCCGGTCGCCATGTTGCCCTTCCATCTTGAAACTACATTAGCCAAAGAGGGACATACCTGTAAATTCAAGCTTCGCCTTTCGCGCTTTACACTCAGTGACACAGAGATGAATGCGAGGGGGAGATTACTCGCGACTGCCGGCAGATTTGAAAGATTGCTGATGGAGGATCACGCCTGTTCTCGAGGACATGTAGCAGAGTCGCCAAGGAAGCGAAAGAGAATTAAAACGTCAACGCGACAGGCAAATCAGCAAGACCAAAGCCAATACTGGAGTAACTTTTCCCAGATGGAAAGAGCTCATGAGGAGCAAAGATTTTAAAACGGACGCTGAAGTTGCCTGCTTTCTTCTCGACAGGTAATTCAGCCTATTTGTGTAAATTCTAAGTTTTATAGTTGCTTGTCTAACCATAGCATGGTTGTGCATAACGCCAGAACGACCTCTAGTATAACTTGCGTTACTTTTCCTCACGTCAATGGTAAAAAAGTATTGTTTAGCTCGTAACATAAATCTGTGCTGCGACAGATCACAGGTGATAGTTTTAAAGGCGCAATTGGACGAAGTCGAACTGGAAGCCATGTTAATCTTGGAATAATACGGCCACCGTAGGAGTTAAAACGCCCTCGAAATTGAAAGGAACAGAAACTAATATTCACTGGGTAGTCATATACAATTTCACCGCTAGATGGGGGAAAATATCACACAGTGTAGCTTTAAAGGTGACACTTACATCTGCATCTTTGCTGATGAGGCCGAGAACCACGTCGATGCAAATGAGCGTTCCTGATCGGCCAATCCCTGCACTGCAGTGAGTGATGATGGGGCCTGATTGGTGGATGTGTCTCATGTAGGAAATGAATGTCAGGAGCTGTTCTGGTTGAGTCGGGGTTCCATGATCAGGCCAGCCTGTGTAGTTCAGATGAGTGACTCTCTGGATCTCACTAGTCTAAAAGAGAATGATATACACATATGCAGGTTTATGCATTTAAATCACTATATCTATAAGTGTATTTATAAAGATATTAGATCTGCGCGATTTGGGGGGAAAAAAATCTAATTGCTATCTTTGATAAAAATTGATGAAATTCCAGATTTGCTGTGCTTGTTCATGTTCGAGAGCGAGAATAGTAATAATAATAATAATTATTATTATTATTAGTAGTAATAGTATTAGTAGTAGTATTAAATAAAATTATTAAAATAACTAAAAAACAAAAATAAGAAATATTACTATTGTAATGTCACTGTAAAATAAAACAATTAGTATTTAAGAAAATATAAAATAATATAAACAACAATATTATTTTTAGTGCTATCAAATCATAATATGTATGTGTGTATGTATGTATGCATGTATGCATGTATGTATGTGTATATATATATATAACATAATATAATACATATTTCTTGAGCAGGAAATCAGCATATCAGAATGATTTCTGAAGACTGGAGTAATGATGCTGAAAATTCAGCTTTGCATCACAGGAATAATTTAAACATTTATTATCAATTATAATATTTTACAATATTACTGTTTTAACTGTATTTTGGATCAAACACTAAAAACATTCAAACCATTTGAAAGGTATTGTGCGATATCTATAAGCTGTCTGTTACCTGGATGTCTTTGACCTCTATGAGCCGGATGACGAAGTTGTCCAGGTGCTGATCTTTGACCAGTGTGATCTGCAGCCGGTCGTCTACCATCTCGGGTGAGCGGGGCGTATCGGGCCAGTACCTCTGACATTTCACTTTCCCTCCTTCCACTTCCTGTGTCATCATGGCGATCACGTTGGACTTCTGCTCCCAGACCATCTGCCAGAAGTCCCCGAGCGTGGTGGGCAGCGGCCCCTGGCACGCGATGTACAGGAACTTCTCGTCTTTTACAGGCATCTTGATGAAGTTAGCATTTATGTAGCCGCCATCCTTTCCCAACACGACCCTGGTTGTGTCAACTGAATCATGACAGAGAGCAAGAGATGATTAATATGCAAAATAAGTTCAGAGAAACATGCTGAAACATTGTTATACATCAGTGTTTCTCCTAACTCACATGGAACGATGTTCTTGTAACGGTTTTTCTTCTTGTTCTCTTTGGTCTGGCCAATCAGACATTCATCCAAGGGGCGTAAATTCTGCAGGTTCTTTGAAAGAAAACAATATGCACATAAAAAAAATTATGATTTTATCATCATATTAGCATTAGATGCTATATTCATGCCAAAAAAGATATGAATAAATAATAAAATATACACTGCGATTAGGGATGCACCGATTGGGAAATTCTGGGCCGATACCGATACCGATGTTTAACATAACAACTTGGCCGATGCCGATGTTTTTTCTTTTTGTTATTTATTCCTTCTTTTGTGCCACGGAAACATACAAGTCTTTCGGCTCTTGATCACACTATCCTAGAATGAGCACAAATTCAATCAGACCAATTTATGAAACAAAAAAAACCTTTAATGTCACTTTCTGGTTGACAGTTATAACCTTATTTATAAGTTCTTTTTCAGTTGTTATGAAGAGCAATATGAGAGAGAAATTTGGTAATCATTGTCTGACCCAACAAAAAAAACATTATAATATTCATTTTATTTTTCGTGTTCGCATTTATGAGGGAAAAAACACGGGTGAATGTTCATACCAAAATATTAAATTTTAAGCGCGCACGCGCTCTTCTGCGAGAGAGAGAGAGAGAGAGAGAGAGAGAGAGAGAGAGAGAGCGAGCCCCGACCGCGCGCGCGCTCTCACTCACTATTCAGAGCGGTCAAGCTTCCCCGTACTTTTTGACAAGAGTCCTTGACAGGGAGGCCAGAGTTTCTTTGCAGCTCAAGTCGGCGGCGGTGTGTACAGTTAACGCTCTATCTGTTGACGGCGCTGAGGGAAAAGCTCCCGCCACTGGAAGAAGCAGTCGCCGCCCATTTGTGTCCTCCTGCGCACCCATCAAAGCCGTGCAGAACGTCTTCAGCACTCGCGGATCGTGCATACTCCGCCGCTTCTTCTGCTACACACCATGGTCGTTCTTTTCTCGAGAAAAGGAGTTTTCTCATAGAAAATAAATAAATAAATGCGTCATTGTACCCAGCACTTCTGAAAATGCACTTCCGAATGCGTCTCTGTCCCCAGCATATCAAACCAAACTGACGCCCATGTGACATCGGCGAATGTCATTTTTATTTCCCGATGGCCGATGGCAGTTAACGAGGCAAATATCGGCCGTTACCGATGTTCAGCCGATGCATCGGTGCATCCCTAACTGCGATTTAAAAGTTTGGGATTGGTAAGTCTTATGCTCACCAAGGCTGCATTTATTTGATCAAAACTACAGTAAAACAGTAATATTGTGGAATTTTTTTTTCAATTTAAAATAATTGTTTTCTATTCGAATATATTTTAAAATGTAATTTATTCCTGTGATGCAAAGCTGAATTTTCAGCAGCCATTTCAAACGTCTTTACTGTCACTTTTGATCAATTGAATGAATTCATACTGAATAAGCATTACTTTTAAAAAACATGTACAATTAAACTTCTTTATGCACATAAAATTGTTCAGATACATAAAAAATAAATAAAAAAATCAAGTAGGCTTTAAAGGTGAAGTAATTTAAAGCGGTTTTAAAAATGTTTCTAATAGAAGAAAGTGTGGTAACAGGTCCAATTAGTTTACATTATTATTGCATAATAATGCATTGACTAACATTAACTAACAATAAGGAATTATTTAGTTAAAGTTAACATTAGTTAATAAAAATACAACTGTTCATTCTCAGGTCATGTTCGCTCATAGCGCATATTAACATAAAACTTGGGATTTTAAATGTATTAGTAAATGTTGAAATTATGATTAACCTTCTAAATGCTTTAGAAATATTTTTCATTTTTAGTTCACGTGGACTAATGTAGTAAACTGATTTTAACAAACGGAATTATATTGTAAAGTGTTACAGAAATTGCTTTTAATACGGCAAAAAGTACAGATGTTCTCTTTAAGTATATGGTACAGTGAAATATTTCTGCACCTCAAACTCTTGCAGAGGAACTTTCTGCTCCAGCAGGCCTCTCATCATACGGACTATAGTGTTGAGGTTAGTGGATGTGTAATGGCCGTCAGGAACCACTTTAACCAGCGGCAGAGACGTCAGCTCATCCTCAGTAACAATGGGTCCATCTGAGAAAGAGAGAGAAGATAAATAACATGTATTACAGTTACAATGAGACAAACTGATTGCATGAACAATAAGAAAATGATCCATTTCCCTGAGAAACGGTGGTTTCAACAGAAAAACAGGTTTCTGCTGACTGACCTTCAGTAAATTTAGAGTTGATGTCCTCTATTGGCAGCTCATCGCTCCCCCATGTGATCTCATCTTCATCCAGCTGGCCTGACGAGGACTGCAGGGCACTAACATTTGATCGGAGAAAATAAAATGAATTGATGTGCTGCTCATTTATTATCAATTATTATTATTGACAGTTTTTGCTGCTCAATATTTTTGTGGGAATCGTGATACATTTATTCCTGATTCTTTGATGAATATTAAGTAAAAATATATGATAAAAAAAATATATGATATAGAAATCTTTAGTAACATTATATTTGACCAATTTAATGCATACTTGCTGAATAAAAACTTTTTGTACAGTAGTGTAGATCCAAACAACATTTAATCTACACTATATTGTAACTATAAATTTCTTAAATAGTCTGGATTAGTCATGTTTACCGAATAGAAAGTGTTTGGGTGAGAAGTCTTTTTTCAAACAATATTTGATGTTGCTTAAAAATGATCACCTTTTTTTTTGTTGCAGTTTTGCACTGCATTTCTAACCATATTTTCTGTGTTTAAAATGTAAGCTGAAACAAATACACCCACTGTAGATGTGAAATTAGTGAAAGAGTCCTATGAGAGTTGTTCAAATTGTTTTCATCTTCCTCACCTGTCGTTCAGTGGGGCATCAACATTTTCTTCCTTCCACTCAACCTTCCGAGATGTCTGAAGACAGAGGAACATGAATATTAATCTGAACTATGTGCTGTTCCAAGTCAATACAATTGCCTCAAAGTCCATTGTTATTAGATCAGATCTTATGGAATATGATTGACTGCTGTAAAATTGCAGATATTCAAAGCTTAATTACAGATGGCCGTACCTCTGGGGAGTCTTCGGGCAGAGACGAGCCGTCACAGTCTGTGTCCTCTGATAGGTCACCACTTCCTTCTGTTCCCTTGCCTTTCTCTAGAGAGCCTGTGTCATAGTCTAGAACACACACATTCAAATAATGTAAATACCACACTCACATTTTCAGGTGAAATTCAGATGAGCTATCTGCTAGAATGACGTCTCATACAGGGTTCTTATAAAACTAAAGCCATAAAAATGTTTGCTATTTGAAATAAAACTTAAACATTAAATTAAATTAAATTAAATTAAATTAAATTAAATTAAATTAAATTAAATTAAATTAAATATAAAAAGCAATGTTGTTCATTTACTTTAAAATTTATATAAATATAATATATAAATATAAATTAATAAAGACTATATATGCACACAAAATTACTAAAAATTATTTCTTAAATTAAAACTTAAAATATTATTTTTGTATATTTTCCATTTTGATTTTAATTGTATTTAATTAATTGTATAATATTTGATTAATATTCAATAATATATATATAAATATATATATATAATTAGTTCAAATTGTATACTGTACTGTTATTTATTATATATATATATATATATATATATATATATATATATATATATATATAAATAAAAATTATAATAGTATTTCATAAAAAAATCTTTAATACTAAAATAACACTGGTCAAGTGATCTTTATTGTACCTATCGGAGGGAGGGGAGGTGAACTGATGCTCTTGCTTTGCTCTGATGGCGTCTGGAGTTTTGTTTTCACGCCACTGTCTTCACTCACATCTGAAACATCACACAACAATAACAGATTTTTATTAGCCCTTTTTGCAAAACTAAATTATTACGCTTAGGCCTGGTTTCACAGACAGGACTTAGATTAAGCCAGGATTAGTCTTTAGTTCAATTAGGGCATAAGTAGCTTTTATTCACATGCGTTAGAAGAAAACATTACTGGTGTTCATATTGAGACAAAACAATGGCACTGACAAAGATATGACAATGCAAGTTGCTTTCATTTAAAACAGCTCAAACATGCATTTTAGTCTGGGACCAGACTTAAAGGGATACTCAACCGAAAAAATGAAAATTCTGTCATCATACTCTCACCCTCATGTTGTTTCAAACCTGTATGAATTTCTTTCTTTTGCTGAACAGAAAGGAAGATATCTAGAAGAATGTCAGTAACCAGACAGTTTTAGATACCATTGACTTCCATAGTATATTTTTTTCCTACTATGGAAGTCAATGGTATCTAAAACTGTCTGGTTACTCACATTCTTCTAGATATCTTCCTTTCTGTTCAGCAAAAGAAAGAAATTCATACAGGTTTGAAACAACATGAGGGTGAGTATATGATGACAGAATTTTCATTTTTCGGTGGAGTATCCCTTTAAGCCTTGTCTGTGAAACAGGCGGTAAATAATAATTATATGGAGGGAAATATATGTAATTTTTTTAATTACTATGTAAATAAAAAAATTAATTATTGGACAAAAAATAGATAAACATAACCTGACAGTTCCGGGCATTCATTCATTCTACTTTATTAATAACCATGAGGTTGTTAGCGTGCAGACCGTACCGTTATTGCCATTTACACCGTTGGATTTCAGAGGCAGAAAGCCCAGGTACGTGTTGGGCATTTGGTCAGGTGGACGGGAGACGATGAGGTGCACCAAGCCTTTAGATTTACGGATGGTGGTGACGGCTTTAGAGTGAGACACGCCGATCATCAGATCGTCATTGACCTGTAAACAAACAGCAAAATTGGCTTTCGGAAGTTCAATTTAAAAATGCAACTTAAAAAAATGGGTGTGATGTGTAAAAACATCGCTTATGCACCTTGAGCAAACGATCGCCAACTTGCAACGTGCCCGTAGTGTCTGCGGTGCCTCCAGGGGTGACGTACTTCACGAAAATACCCCTTTCTCCACCAATCACAGAAAAGCCCAGGCCCCCTGCTGGTGGCTTCTCTAACTGCAGCTTCACAATCTGCTCCTGTAAACATTTCAGACAAGAAAATAATGAAATAAAGAAGGCAGAATGAATGAGACGAGGAAAAACTGGAGAAAAGGTACAAAAGAAAGAAAGCCATAATGACAATGAAGCACAATTACAGTGAATTCAGTGAAGGAAGAAGCCTCAATGTTGGCCATTCACGGAACACGTTTCCTGAAAATCGAGTCAAATTCCTCTCACCGGCTCCTCTTGTAACAAACAGACCGCAGAAATCTGACCTGCCTCAGTTAAATTTCAGGCTGTTTGTGTCCCGTCTCACATGCCACAAACAGCACCCACAGTATAATAGTTTCTGTTTCTGAAGTCGGTTTATTTAGTGATAAAATATTTAGCCAGAGCAGCACCGATCAATATTAGGTAATAGTTTACCAGAAGTTCTACAGGTTCTTACCTCAGCAGGACAGATCCCGGATAGGGCCTCTAATTCGTTACGATCGTTGCTATGGAGATAACCTATGATACAAAGAGAAAGAGCAAGAGAGAAATGAGGTCACTGTGTAAATTACTCAGCTTACAACCAGAAAAGTAACAACAACTACTAACAAGAGCATCAGAATGCCACAAGTCAAAAGTAAACTAAACTGTTGATACCATCATTTAGCAATAAGCCGCACAAGATCATGTGATTTCACCAAGTTTTTACCATAGTTAAGGAGTAATGTTAGCTAAAAGCAATATTATAAGAGACTCGTGTAATATAATATAATATACAACAACTAGAATAGCATTTCCTGAAGTTTTATGCTTTTAGGCTTCTGCTTCTTGCTCTGTAAATGACCAATCAGATTTCAGTATGCAAATAATATGATGACATCTTCAGTGTGTGTTACATTACTGCAACATTATCAGTCAATGTAAACTTTACAAACTTACCATATCTTTACAAATGTATAATTAATGTAATCTTTAACCGCTTGAAATGTATTGCCATATTTTAATAGATTTGATACAAATTTTCACAACCCATTTTTGAATTTGGACATCACTACTAAATTACCATTCAAATGTTTGGGGTATGCACCATACAACTTAATAAAAAAAAATCACTTACATTTTTGTGTAGTAAGGATGAATTAAATTGATCAAAAAGTGACAGCAAACAGATTTATAATATTTTATATTTCAAATAAAATTCTGTTCTTTTCAACTTTCTATTTCTCAAAGTATCCTGGAAAACAATGCTTTCCACAAAAATATGAAGCAGCACAACTGTTTTCAACATTTGTTTTTGAGACCGAAATCATCATATTAGAATGATTTCTGAAGGATCATGTGACACTGAAGACTGGAGTAATAATGCTAATTACATAAAACAATAAAATAAAAATAAAGTTTTTAAATTATAAAAATGTTTCACAATGTTAAAATTTTTACTGTATTTCTTAATAAAAAAAAAAAAAAAAATGCAGCCTTGGGGAGCATTAAAGTCTTTAAAATCATACCGACCCCAAACTATTGAACAGTGTATGTGACAACATTTTGACCAAAAACCGTGTAGGTACAGCTGGATTATTTCCCACTACACTTACCGTTCATACTCTGGGAGACTTTAGAACTGATGTTATTGTTTAGCAATGAAATCTCCTCCTCACCCGGAAAAACAGGCTTCCCATGCCTACGGAAATATAGTTAGATAGTGGCGTCCGTCCAGAAGTTTTACAGTTTCACAAATATCACATAACAGCTGACAAACAAGTCTCATCAAAAGAATCTTCCCAACACCTGAATAATTCGATCCTTTTTGCATATTTGAATGAACGTCGTAGTGTGTTTGGTGAACATTGCGAGTGGTGTCGTGTGAATAACTCACCTGGTGGCTTTGAGACTAAGATTCCTCAGTGACAGCTGCAAGAGTCTGCAGCTCTCGCTCAAGGTTAGATCCTGCGTCGGAGCGCCGTTGATGTAATGTATGATATCCAAGTGTCTCAAACTGCCTTCTGCTGAGGCTACGGATCCTGGGATGATGTCCTTCACGTACAGTACGCCCAACCCACTGTCACTTCCTCCATCGAGAACCAGACCTGCAAGAGACGGCCACACACACACCCAGTAAACAAACACTTAAGTGATCCGGCTGCACTAAACTAACACCACCTTCTTTCTTTCACTTTTTTGTCAGCATGCTGAAATCCGACACCCTTATCTAGCTTGTTGTTGAACCCCTTGAGCTCATTTTTCCAGTGAAACGCAAGAGGGCTTTGTTTATGCTGATGGATATCTGTGTTTTTGCGTGACCCAGTAAAAGCCCCCATTGACCTCTGACAGTCAGATAACACTAATAGCGCCATATGTATCGGTCAAACGCAGCAAAATATACTTGCCCAGCTGGATTCATGGCATTTCCGGGAACACCATTGAGTTGTAAAGAGGATCAGTTACAATATACCTTGATATTTCCATTACCTAAAGGCTCGTCGTGACACTGAAACGTGATGTCGGGAAGGAGGTGGGCCTCTATTGGTGGTTTGGGAGGTTCTAGGACACGGCCTACCACCAGGTCCACGACTTTGGGGGCGGCACGAACCAGGTTGACCACCTCTGTGTGATTCATGCCGGACACCTCAGTGTTATTCACCTAAAAACAGAGGAAGAAGAATGAAGATGTGTAAAACACAAATAACAATGTGTAAAATGAATTAAAAATGAATTTTGTAGCTTGTAGTCCATGTGTGTTAGCTTTATATGCTAGTGTACTTCAAAAAGCCTACAAAAATGAATCTATAGAAGACATGTGGACCAGAAAATAGACAAAAATTATTGATTAGTTTTCAGGCAAGTATACAAATTTACATTATATATATATATACAGACCCTTTCCAAAAAATTTGAATGTCATGGAAAAGTTTATTTATTTCCATAATTACATTCAAAACGTTAAACTTCCATAGATTATAGATTCAGGGCCCACAACTTAAACGATTTCAAGTATTTAGTTGTTTATTTGTACATAATTTGGGCTTCCAGCTCATAAAACCCACGAAAACAGGATTTCAAAAAATTTGAATATTACATGAAATCACACAGTAATTACACAGTGATACCATGGTCATTGAACCAGGTTTTGGTTCTTTTGGCAGTGTGGGCAGGTGCAAATCCTGCTGGAAAATGAAGGAAGCATGAAGTGCTCTGAAAATGTCCTGGTAGACGGCTGCGTTGACTCTGGATTTAATAAAGCACAGTGGACCAAAGTCCTTATTTCTGATGAGAGCAAATTTTGCATCTCATTTGGAAACCAAGGTCCCAGAGTCTGGAGGAAGAATGGAGAGGCACACAATCCAAGATGCTTGAAGTCCAGAGTAAAGTTTCCACAGTCTGTGTTGGTTTGGGGAGCCATGTCATCGGCTGGTGTTGGTCCACTGTGCTGTCCACTCAACGCAGCCGTCTACCAGGACATTTTCAGAGCACTTCATGCTTCCTTCAGCAGACAAGCTTTATGGAGATGCTGACTTAATTTTCCAGCAGGATTTGCTCCTGCCCACACTGCCAAAATAACCAAAACCTGGTTCAATGACCATGGTATTACTGTGTAATTACTGTTTGATTTCATGTAATATTCAATTTTTTTGAAATCCTGTTTTTCGTGGGTTTTATGAGCTGGAAGCCCAAATTATGTACAAATAAACAACTAAATACTTGAAATCGTTTAAGTTGTGGGCCCTGAATGTATAATCTATGGAAGTTTAATGTTTTGAATTGAATTGTGGAAATAAATAAACTTTTCCATGATATTCTAATTTTTTTGGAAAGGGTCTGTATATACCCATAGTTCTGAACATTTGAAAAGTTTAATAGAAAATATGTCAAAACAGGAAAGAGAACTATATCATCTTGATATCTATATTATCTAGCTTTCAAAAACGAGTTAAACTAGAAATTTATCTGCAAAACTAGATAAGAGTAAAATTGCACCAATCCCTATACCAATAGATGATAATATATCGAATAATCAGATATAGCCGATAGCTGATGTCTTTGATGATAATCAAGACGATATTAGGCTAATTTTCCCATTATTGTATCAAATTGCCCCTCCATAGTTTCACATCAACATCACCGCATATAGCCAGCACTTCACCAACACGTGCATGAAATAAGGATTAGTTTACATTGAAAATGTTTTAAAAACAAACTACAGCCCACATCAAAACTTAATTGCAAGGTGATATTCACAATGAAGACATATATTCACAAATGATGTCAAGAGTGCTTGTTACAAAAGAGACATCATTTCTTAAACAGAGGCATCATCTTTTTTTTTTTCTCTTTTTTTTTGCATAGCACATTAACAAAATATTGACGTTTATGCCTAATAATAATAATAATAATAATAATAATACTACAACGGGTATGACAACACAATATTTGTTATTATTGTTATTGTTATTATTATTATAAAATAAAAATAAATAGCTAGTTATTGTTGTTATTATTATTATTATTATTATAAAATAAATATATATAGCTAATAACATTGGTCCGCACAATCAGCCAACGATGAAAAAAGCAGCTTTATTTCACACACCAACATAAAAAACGACTTGTTTAACACTAAATATTGCGCATGAACCAGGCCGTTCAGTTTACTTGTTAAAGTGCAATTAAAATACCTTATGTCAGCAGATAATGTACGAATAGGTTTGTGGTTCGCGACTCCTTCACCGGCACCATCACCTTCTTGTGCAAAGCTTGCATGATATTGGAAAAAACTGACATTGCGATATTTAGTTTTTCTGTCATATATACTGCAGTATGAAAACAAATATCACCAGATGACTTGAATAGCTCTTTTTGGAAAGAATTAATCATTCTAGAACGATTGGGGTGATTTTGTAGGGGAGTGCATCTGCATAAAAAATAATAAACAAATTACAAACATAGATAAATACAATAGAACAAAGATACAAATGAAATAAACAATGCTTTAAGTTTTTCAGCAAAGTCTAGCAGTATTCAGGTACAGAAATTGAACAATCAAATGTAAAATAACACTGCATCTTCACTGTATAAATTAAATATAATTAATCTATTACAGCTACAAAAGTGATTTTCACTTTGTATTTTGTTATTCGATTAAGAATAATGACACAGACAGCAGCAGGTTTATTATGCCGCTGTCACTTTAAGACTAAATGCACAGATCCAATTTAATGATACGCATCCGTTTTCTTTCTCAGTTGTTTGCTTTCACATAAGCCATAAGCGAATGTTTACGAGGATACTTGCCACTGCAGAGACGGGCATTTTGACATAATTATGCATTTATGCGTCCGTTCAAGTACAAATAATGTGGAAGAGAACTGAATTCGGTATTCGCGTGCTGTCTGGCCAGTTCTGTGTGCGCGCACAGAAAACCGCATGTGAGATCCGAATTGAGTTCTCTTTCGTGTCTTCTTGACCTCAAATGGTTTAGAATCGCTTGAATGTTTAAACTGACAGGACCTAAAACACGTGTAAATGATACACTTTCTCTCTATGATGGTTCAACTTTGCAATGAATCCGAGAAACACATGGGGCCTGGTCCATACGGATCAACTACGATCCCTATACTTGACATCGCAAATCCTGCGATGTGACTATCAGCAGTGTATATAAACTTGTTACCCGTTTTAAATACTTTTATATTAATAATGTCAGTTTATCAATAAGTTAACAAGCTTAAGACTTTAGTTTGTTTATGCTGTCTGACAAATTTTTACATAGATTCATCCACTTAGTCCCGAAAACGTAAAAGTGTCTGGTGAACTGTGAGAAAACAGTGTAAACTTTATATTTAACTACTAAATAAAACACGCTGTCAAATTATGTTTGAAAGTTTATTATATTGATTATTGGTGCTTCCATAGACATCAGTGTGTATTTTTACAAACTATAACTGTTTTTTTTTTGTTTGTTTTTATGAAACAAAATAAACATTAGATGGTTGAAAACATTGAGTAGTTGTGAAAAAGTCTTTCTCTTGCTCCCACCCACATGCTCACGATAATATTGTGTATGGGCATTCTCGCAGTCTAACGATAGGACGATCTGAAAATGGAAAAGATCGCCCAACACTAATCCCTATTATCATACCATTATCATGCGATCCCCTGGATGCAGACGGCCGTCTCCTTTAGCAGGGTCCTGGATAATGTCATGGATGTAGCAATTGTCATCCGGCCCTTTAGTGAGGGTGAAACCTAAACTTCCTTTATCAGACTTCACCAGAGAGACCTTCAGCTCCACCTCCTAAAATGACACAAACATTCTTGTTTTAATCATAGCAGAGAAGTCATGCTTTAAATCTACATTAGAAATCAATTTCCATTAGAAATAAAAAAAAATGTAAAAAAAATATCATTTCATAGTCACGCTAATGGTCACTCACCGGGATGAACTCCTCCTCCTGGCCGTGTTCTGGTAGACCGAGGTTAACAGGGTTTGGCAGTGGTGGAGGAAGAGGGTCAGGACTGGGGCTCAGGATCCCCCCCTCAGGAAGAGATGGAGATGATGACATACCAAGTGCAGAGCTGTCCAAATCACTGGATAAAGATGACGAACAGGAAGCAGTGGGGGATAGAGACAGGAAATGGAACATGATTAATAAAAATGAATTCTATGACAACTGGCCTGTTTTATTAAAAATTGGGGAAAAAATTATGCTACATTAAAAAAAGCATTAAAAATGCTTTGAGATTATTGAAACCAACAAACCAAAAATAAAATGTATTTGAAAAAAAAATAAAAAAAAAAAAAAAAAAAAATATAATAACATTTTTGACAGACACTGAAACTAAGAAACAAAAAACTAAAACATTAAAAAAAAGAAAAAAATTGTTTAAAAGAAAAAAGAAAAGACAACTTAAAAAAAACTGATGTAACTAGTATTTATCATCAGACTAAACATGACTAAAAGGCATCGACCTTTTCCTGTTATTTAGTTCTTCATTTCTAATTCTCTCTTCTGCTCAAAGAGAAGTCTTCAGGCAAAACAAGCCACGTCATTTATCCTGCAGATCTCTATCACACTGCATTCAGCAGTGCAAACAAGCATGTCACTGCTGCCAGCTGCCGTGTTGTGTAACACTAACAGAGTCACATGACATAGACTGAGCAAAACACACCCACAGGAGAGAATTAGTGCGTCACACCTGAACTCTGTAACCTGGGCCCAATTATATGAAACAACCAAGTCGGCTTATGTAAGAACGCTGGGGCTGTGTCCAAAAACTCCCCCTACACCCTTAAATAGAGCATTAATTGAGGGAAAAGTCATTTGTAGTGGTGTCCAAAACCACAGTGGACGTCATCGAGTTATCACTCATTCAATCCCATACTACACCGCAATAACGAGTGTACAACTGATGTACATTCATTAATTCAAATTAATTTGAATCATCTTAAATTAATTCAAATTAAGATGAATTAAATTTAAGATGAACATTTATATTACTTTGACTTATTTTGATAAGTTATACAAGATTCAACACATTTCTGACCTTCTGTTGACCTCCGGTCTAGACATGGATTGTCTGGGTGAGTAATATGCAGATCGTACGGTGTCGTCCATATTGGCCTCGTATGGGAGTCTTTCCATGGGGGTTTGATATACACTCCTGTCCCAGGCTTGACTGGCCTGCTCTAGGTTGGCGGGGCTGAAGGCTTCCTCCATCTCGTCATTGTCGGTGCTGTCGCTGTAACTGTCCCTGCGACTGGGTGACTTCATCAGCAACCTCTCCAGAGCCTCTTCCACAGGACCCACCGACTGCTGGTGCTCCGCCTGAGGTGGGGAGCTCGTCTTGGGATCAGGCTGGGGTTTGGGACGAGGTTCCTTTCGTGGAGAAGGCACAGGAGTCTGCGGAGTGTAAATTTTAGTTTTAATTTAGAAAATGTGATAGTAAAAAATAGGTAGTGAATCTGTAAAGAACTGTTAAAGTTGCTTAAAAAAAAAGACAATTATACATGCATACATGCATACATGCATACATACATACATACATACATACATACATACATACAACAGTTACTGAGATCCCAATAAGACAAAATAAAATAAATAATGTAATTAAATAAAATACTAAAAATTTGTAATAATTAAATAAAACTCAGAAAAACAAAATGAGGCACTCAAAATAAAATAAGACAAAAGATGCTAAATAAATCTCAAAACTCATTAAAATTCAAAATTAGATTAAATACTCAAAAATAAAATAATCAATATAAAAATAATAATATAAAAAATATATAAATAAGATTCAAAATAAAACAAAAGACACAAAATAAGTCTCAAAACTCAGTAAAACTCCAAATAAAATAAAAAGAAATACTCAAATGAAAATAAAATACTCAAAATATAAAACAATAATGAAACTCGATAAAACTAAATGAAATAATCTAAATAAAATAAAACTAAACCCTAACCCTAAATACTCAATAAAACTCAAAATAAGATTGTAAAATAAAATAAAAAAAAGCACAATAAAATAAAATGACTCAAAATAAGACTCAATAAAACTAAATAAATTGGTCTCTAAATTATGGTGGGACTACTTTTCTAATTGAATATATATATGGCTGTAATGTATGGATCGTTACATCATGTCCCTTCCTGAAATTCTTGAGCAAAAACCAAGATATATATAAAATTCATTTAGGTAATGGAACATGATGCTGACACATAAATTAAGATCAGTGAGACCAAAACTAAAAGTCTTACTGCAGTGGCAGGGTCCATCTCAGGTAAGATCCCTAATTCAGGTCTACACAAGTGAAGGGTCACTTCCTGTCCTGTCCCCCTCAGAGCAGAGATCACCTCCTGACAAACAGAAATAGAAAATTATTATTATTATTATTATTATTATTATTATTATTTACTTTTGTTAGTATTTTGTTTTAAATCATATTTCTAAATTCTCACAGACTAAAGTAAAGGGTTAACGTACATGTTGTGAAAGTCCTTTGAGTGGCGTCTGATTGACACGTAGAATGACGTCGCCCACTTCGATGTGGCCACTCTCGGCTGCTGGTTGCCCTGGAAACAGCTTCTTGACCCGGACCATGCTGGAACCCGAGGGCTCTCCGGGAACGTTCTCTTCACGGCTGAAACTGAAACCCAGACCGGACGTGTTCTTCAGCAACCCCACCTCAAACGTGTTATCTAGAGGGGTGAATAAGAAAGAGGACACTGATTTACTCTTCACAACCTTTGAGTAACCAGCCCACATGTTTAACCTCTACACCTCTGGCACATTTTCATAAGCTCGAAAGCAAGCGTGTCAATTCCACCTCATACCTGGAGTGATGAAGTTGTATTCTGCTTTCTTGGGTGGTGGTACCTCCTCCACTGCTGCGTTTTGAGGTTCAGAAGTGTCTTGAGGGGTCAGAGGGGCATGGACGCTGTTTTCTGGGGGCATAGCTTTCTCCATCAACAGATGCACCACCTAGACAACAAGAATATAGTTTAAAACACACGGTTAAACGTTGAGAGAAGAGAAGTCCTCTAGGGGGCGCAGCGTTCTCACCTGCCCAGTATATCTCAACATATCTACTGCCTGTTTGTGAGACGCTCCGTCAAGGCTCTTCCCGTTCACAGCCACGACACGATCCCCTGTAGGACATAGCATCAACACACACACTTACTAACAGTCTTGTAACGTTTGGGAATCTCTTGAAGAACCGTACGGTCATCTTTTACCCCCCAAAAATATTACAAATATTAAAATAATAAACATTTATTTGTATAACACTTCTCATACATGGAATGCAGCTCAAAGTGCTTCACAAGCATACAAACTAATCTTTTTTTATTATTATTTTCATTTCATTTTCACATAATATTAACATAAAATATTTGAAAACAACTTTAAAAGATTCACAAGGTAAAATAAAGAGATTGGTAATACAATTTCACACTATCTATATAAAAATACTCAAAAGCAACTATAAAAGGATCACAAAGTAAATTAAAAACATAAAACAAACTTACACAATACAAAGTAAATTAAAAACAAAAAAACAAACTTACCGGTATACAATATTGCTACGCAAAAAGATGTTTTAACCCACCTTTTAAAAATATGAATGCTAGTAGTCGCTTTCACTTTACATTTTTGGAGCATTGTGGCTAAAAGAAGTACCACCGGATAATCAAGATTGACTGTATCCTGAGCCAAAAGACCAGCACTAGAAGATCTTAAACTACGATTTGGAACATATCTTGACAGTAATATATAAAGATGCCAGATTATGCAGTGTTTTATAAACTAATAAAGGAATCTTAAAATCAGTCCTTTGGTGAACTGGCAACTAATGTAATTCCATTAAAACTGGTGTAATATGCTCTCTCCTTTTTAGTTTATACTTGATACAAAATGCACTGCTGCCAGTATACATATATCAATAAAAATAAAAATAAAAACAAGTTGTCTTCACTTGATTAATATAGGACTTAAGACTCAGGTCACATTATTACGTCATTACTTTATATTATATTATATTATATTATATTATATTATATTATATTATATTATATTTAAATAGAAAAATAAATTGTTCAGCAACAAACAAATTTATTTTGCATTGTGATCTCTGTAAAATGTAACCGTAATGAAAATCATTCTGGACACAATGTTTTTTTTGTGTTTTTTTAATAAAATCTGCATAAATTAAATTCAGTACAAAAACTAATAACATGCTTGCAACTGTCCTTTATTAATCTTTATTTTTTCCAATATACACTACTGTTCAAAAGTTTGGGGTTGGTAAAGATTTTTTTTAAAGGGGTGGTATAAAGGGGTGGTATAATGCCCTTTTCACAAGATGTAAAATAAGTCGTTGATGTCCCAGAGTGTGTATGTGAAGTTTTAGCTCAAAATACTTTGAGGGTGAGCAAAAACACACCGTTCTTGTGTCTGTCCCTTTAAATGCAAATGAGCTGCTGCTCCCAGAACAGAGGGCGGAGCTTCAACAGCTTGCACTCACATTGTGGGATGCACATGCACTGAAACTTTCAAAAACTTTTAGCCTTTTGTGTTCAAACCGGATTCAGACAATGATGGAGAGACTCAAGAAGAGGTGACAACGAATTTATGTAGCTTATGTGTAGTTATCTTCTTGTCATTGATTAGCATATTCTGTCTTAATAATCTATAAATCGTGTTCAGGGGGCAGGGTTTATGTAAATTTTAGGGTTGGTGATGTCACTAACCCTGGAGGAATGTCGTTTAGTCCCTACCAGCCGTTTGTTGTAGTCCTTAAAAAGCTATTTCTTTAAAAGCAAATATCTCCCTTTTGCTTTGAACTGCGCTGTAACTCTGTAGAATATGTCAAACATTAAACATTGCATAAGCAACATTACACACTAACAAAGTTAAAAAAGTGAAATCATAATCAACCACCCCTTTCAAGATTTTTTGTAATAAGTCTCTTCCAAGGCTGCATGTATTTGATTCAATAACAAAAAAAACAACAACAAAAAACAGAAATACTGTGAAATATTATTACAATTTAAAACAACTGAAGTTGTTTATTCTTATGATGGCAAAGCTGATTTTTCAGCACTTTTTTCAACAAGTTCTTTGATAGATAGAAAATTTAAAAGAACAGCATTTATTAGAAATAGAAATCTTTTGTAACATTATAAATGTCTTTACTATCACTTTTGATCAATTTAATGCATCCTAGCTGAATGATTGTATTAAGTGTTTTATTTTTTTATCTTTGAACGGTAGTGTATTGTTTTAATAATAAAAAATAAAACAACTTTTTTACCTTTCTTTATCCTCCCATCCAGCTCAGCAGCTCCTTTCGGAATGACTCCTTTGACGTATATCCCTCCATGCCTCAATGTTGTGTTTGATCCACCCTGAGACAGACAGACATGTTAATATAGCCACACACAAAGGCATCATGGGGAAAAAGTCTTTGGATCTAAGAGTGTATTAAGCAATCAATTGGACATGCTCATTTTATATTTATAAGATATACCCACCCTAACAATCATAAAGCAAACCACTTGATTTCTTAAGTTGATGATTAATGAATTTCATTGCAGTGTTTTGAAACAGACTTTTAAAAAAATCATTTCAATCAATAAAAGTCTACGTAACAAAAGCTGCATGCTGTAAAAAGCATCACTGTAAAAATCACACCGTAGACAAGCAAATGCAAATCCATGCAGGCATTAGTGCTTCTCCGTCAGAGAATACAACTGAAAATGTGGCATATAGTCTTGGCTGTGTGTGTTTCTACACTTTGCCGTACCTACTGTTTTTCGGTTTTACCGTTTTGTGAAGCAGCAAATTCAAATGCCTGTAAAAATCTGCATGCAAAGAACCAAATCTACTTTCCCAAAACTGAAGCCAAGCGAGGAGCTTCAAAAAGGAGCGAGGGCTAAGGGTACAAAAACAACACCACACACACACACAAGGTAAGTAAAGGGGAAACAAAGGAGAAAAAAAAAAGAGAGAGCGGAAACCTTTCCAAACAGTACCGTGACACTAATGCCCAGACTGCTGTCTATTTTGGACAGCTCAATGTCAAATAGATCTCCAGGCTGGAGGCTATTGACTTCTGGGCTACTAGCACTTAAAGTCTCCGTGACGATGTTGGGAGAAACCCCCTGTAAACAGAGAAGAGCTGGGTAAATACAAGGCCGTGCACAGCCGTATTCATGCAAGGGTCAAAGGTTAATGGAGTTGACATGCACAACTGCATTGCATTTACATTCAGAAATGCAATTGGTCAGAAAGAGAGTGAGGGACGGTCACAAGCAGTTAGAACGTTTTTATTGGCATTTCACACATTTGCGTGGCTCTGAAGTGTAGCTTTATACTAAGTATTAACCTTAAATGGTGATATTAGCTTTTATGGGAACTTCCAAGAAATGTGGAATTGAGATACCTGAATTTCAATATGTGAAACCCTGTGTACTATCCAGAAGCGACAAGTGAAGTTTTGATCTAAGCGGCCTTTATGGCGATGATCGATAGAACATTTTGTCAGTCATCTGGTTGTGCATTTTAGTCCTGCCCACACTGAAATCTCATTGGTCCAAAACCGTTACCATGTGGTTTTGAGTGGTTGTTAAAGGAGAACTTGGTCACTTTTTTCACTAAATAAAACTGTCTAGAAATCATTTGGATGGTTAAACAACCTGTTCTGGTGATATTGGTGACTTTCCCCGCTCCCCCCAGCGTTCCCAGGCGGAAAACCAACCTTGCAACTTGCAACACTACCGTCCCGGCAAGTTAGAAATTGGAAGTCTCGTGAGAAGCGAGAACTAGAACGAGAGCGAACCACAAATTGCTTTACGGCAATTCGACATAAACACACGCATGTATGATGTATTACCAGATTACCCACCTCGGTAGACATAGCTCCACACGATACAGTTGGCTTGCTCCGATCAAAACAAACGCACATGAGCAGCGGTAGCGAGGGGGAGGAGGCCGCCGCAAGTGAGTTTTTTACGACTGTGTTGTGAAATATACGCCCCCCCACAGCTGTAGGGGGAGCTCGTGGGGAAAACATGCGACAACAAAAGGGAAAATCAGCGAAGAAGTGACTAGAGTTCGCTAGAGTTACCGAGTTCTCCTTTAACACATTGATATGCATTTGCTAAATGGTAAATAACTAATCAAATGTTTGGGGTCAGCAAGAAATTTTTAAAGAAATTAATACTTTTCTTCAGAAAGGATGCTTTAAATTGATAAAACGAGACAGTGAGGACATTTGTAATGTTTCAAAAGATTTCCAATAAATATTGTTCTTTTGAACTTTCTATTTAACGAAGAATCCTGAAAAAAAAAAACTGATCAGCATATTAGAATGATTTCTGAATGATCATGTGACACTGAAGACTGAAGTAATGATGCTGAAAATTCAGCTTTGCCAAGACAAACAAATAAAAAAAAATTTTTTTTTTAAAGAATGAAATATATTAAAAAAGAATACACTTTAAATTCCACATTTATATAGTAATATTCCACAATATTACTGTTTTTACTATATTTTATCAAATATATGCAGTCTTGGTGAGCATTTAAAAAATCTTGCTGACCCCAAACTTAAGTACCTCCTTCAATGCAATGAATTTGGTAACATCTCTAACACTAGAACGACCAATAGTTTTAGGGACATTTTCCTTAGCAAGTGAGTGGCACTTGACTTCACTTGATGATGAAACATGATGATTTCATTGATTTAAACCTGTCAAACGGCCATGGTTAGAACCTGGTGTAAATGTGAAATATGTTTGAAAATCTCAAATTATGTTCTGCATTTGATTAAGTGAAAATCCGCTGGCATGTAGGGAACTCCAAGGAGGGATGCAATGAGTGAGCGAGAACTGTCCTATTATTTAAAAAAAAAAGCAATTTAATATTTGTTGTGAGGTTTAAACACTGAAGTAACATCTTAAAAAGCACACGTCAAAGTTCATATCAAACAGATGCTGACTAGAATCTCGATAGGAAACCTTGAGGGCTGAGTCAAAGTTCATTCAAATCACTACAGAGACTGATTCTACCTTTTTAGTCTTTTGTTTCTCTTGGCTACTTGAGTGTGTGTCTTCATCCATGTCGGAATCCCCTCTGTCTGAGTATTCCATCTCTTTAGGAACATCTGGCACTTTGGGTTTTCTGGTTTTAGGGGGCAAAGCTGGTGGAGTAGCTTCAACAGAGGGTTCACTGTCAGCAGTCAGTGGCTGCGCCGCCACGGGACCCTCGGTGGGAATGTTGCGATGGAATCCATTGAGATTTGTTTGCAGGATGCCGGCGCTCTCTGTCCTGGAGTCCTGCGAACTGACGCTGCCCTGTCGAACGGACTGAGGCGGAGACGTTTTGCTGGAGATAAGAGGCAGGCTGGGGGAGGGTGTATGATCTTCAGAGGAAGAATCGACATCTTCTTCCTGATTTTGAGTGGCTGATTTATGGATTCCTGAATGAGAGTCTAACAGGAGGGAAAAAGAGGCTTGTTTATGGTACTGTCATCAAGCCTTCAGAAAAGCCTTTTCTCAGAACGATTCTGGTGAAATGCTACATTTATATTCGTTCTTCCAAAATGTCCACAAGCAATCCATTACCTGGAAACAGTCTCTCTTTAGGCTGAGAGACCACCAGTGTGACATCATCAGGGGTGCTCTGCAGAATCTCCACCACAGTGTCATGTGATAGGTCTTCCAGACTGACATCATTCACGCTCAACAGCCTGTCACCTGCAGGAAAAGACAAAAATGTGGAGTTAACAACCTTACACTGAACAAATAAAAATGTTTTAAGCGTTCTGGAACAGGGTTATTATAGTTATCTAAAAGAATAAAAAAAGCATGTTGTTTGAAACAAAATAAACATGAACTGAAATAAAATAAAATAAAATAAAATAAAGTGAAAAAAAAAAACATTTCAGGTAGTTTGCAAGACAACATTTCTTATTTAGTTTAACTTGATGTACTAAAATAAACAAAAATGTAAATATAAATAATAGTAAAAAAAAATTTGTTTACACATTAAGAATAAAAATGACAAAAACAATGAAAATGGAAGATATAAAAATAAAAACATTTAAAATATGAATAAAACTATAATAGTATCTCAATAATACAAAAATTACACTGTTCTGGAATTGATCAGTGAGCTCTAAAATCATTTAGATCACTATGAATGATTCCAGAACATTTCCAAAGTCAGGATTCTAGAATATATACAGAGTTATGGAACTGTTATGGAACTGTTAAAGTGTTCTGGAATCTTTTCAATGTAATTTTTGGGCCTTCCAACGAATTCTAGGTGCCATTAAAGGCATTCTAGAATTATTTAAAGCATTAAAGATCATTTAAGTTATACAATAGTTAACAACCTTCTACTGAAAATTCGAATCGTTCAAAGTGTTCTGTAATCATTCAAAGACTTCTAGAACCAGTTCAAAGTGTTCCAAATTCTTTTGGAGAATTCTGGAATTGTTCAAGGGATTCTGCAACCACTCAAAGCATTCCATACATTTAAAGCATTCTAGAATCATTTAAAAGTATTCTACAACTATTCAAAGTATTCAGTGATCTTTTAAAACATTCTAGAATCATTTCAAACACTATAGAATCACTTAAAGCATACTAAATAGGGAGTTGACAACCTTTTAGTGAATATTCTAGAATCGTTCAAAGTGAAATAATCACTTCAAGTGTTCTGGAATCAGTTCGAAGTGTTCTGGAATCTTTCAGAGCATTCAGAAATCGTTCAAAGCATTTTGAAACCACTCGAAGCATTCTATTAAAGCATTCTAGAATCATTTAAAAGTATTCTAGAATTATTTAAAGCATTCAACAATCATTAACAGCAGTGGTTCAACCTTAGGCCTCCTGTTATTCAACACAATATGCAAAGGCTCCCCAGTTTCTACAAAATATATTTAGTTTTCTGCTGTAATTATGACAAAGCTGCTTGTTTTAAAGCTTTTTTTATTAACATATACTTGAAATATTAAAATGAATAGACCATGATTCAATTGTGTGATTCCATAAGTTTAAAGAATTTTGCATTAGATAGATTTTTACTTGATAGTAGATTTTGTTTTAAGTTAGATTGTTTTAATATTATAATTTTTTTAATTAAATACTTGTAAGTCATCCTGCGGGCCCCTTTGTAAGTTTTCTGAGGCCTCCTGTTTGAGAACCACAGTTTTAAAGCATGCTCAAAAATCAGTTAAAGGTATACAATAATGGTTTAAATCTTTCAAGGGTATTGTGGAACAAGATTCTGGGAATTCTGTAAATTTCTCTACTAAAATGTGATGCTTTCAGTCCGAATATTCGAACTACTTCTAAATATAGAAACAAGATCACTCCTCTTTCCACTCTGATACCTGGTTTCAGACAGCCGTTGATATCTGCTGGTCCCCCCGGTGTGATGGAGCTGATGAGGGAGCCCAGGTCCTGACGGCCAGAATTCTCTCCGCCTACGACTTGAAAGCCTGGTGAGCGACAAATACACTTCATCCTACTATGTCTCACAGACTACAAAAAGACAAATGTCCAAAGATTCAAAGATGCCTTATTGAGACAGTCACTTGTGCATATACTAAATGTATTTCTCTTATCAATGATAGACAACCTCTCATTCAGGCTAAATCCTGATAAGATATTTCAGTGCAAGTCCCCATCTGAGGTGGATGTAAAACAGCACATTTCCCTCCCGGAGTGGGATTCATTAATCACTGTGTGAGAGGTGAGGACTGCCAGACCTCTGCACTCTATCACACTATAGTCATGTGTGTGTGCATGTGTGTGTGTGCGTGTGCGTGTGCGATTTAGCAGCATTTCTGTGTCAAAGGAGCTCCATTCTGACTGGATGTGTGAACCCCTCTCACTCACCCAGCCCATATTTGACGTCTTTCTTCAGATTTACGGTCTGTATCTCTCGCTCTGGGGAGGGTAAGGCATGCACCTTCTTCTTCAGGGAGTCTGTGGGTGGGAAATAACAGAGGGGGAAGAGGTTTAGGTTTTAACACACTTTGAGAATTAATAACCAGTGTTATTACGGTTAGTTCAGAGAACACAATCCAAAAGACCTATTGACAATTGTATATTTTCTTAATGAAAAAAAAAAACATTTTATATATAAAATTGAGCATCCCACAACAGTCTCTATTTTATATTTATATTTTATTATATACATACACACACACACACACACACACACACACACACACACACACACACACACACACACACACACACACACACACACACACACACACACACACACACACACACACATACATGCATACTTTATGTAACACTTGTTCATTGTATATAAAGTATCAAAAAGCTAAGTATAAAAAGTCTTAAATGCATGTACAGCTTTCCATAAGCTGGGCTAATCTTTCATAACTAGGGTCTTGGTGCTAAGGGACAACATTATGTTTGGCCCAACTCTGATGTGCTATACTAACAGCCGTGGCCAGCAACTCATACTCGAGGATGAGGGAGATTAGCCCACACCACGACCATATATCAGAGCTGCTAAAAACACGCGGCTTAGCGAAACAGTGCATCTGAGCCAGAGAAAGACGCCAATGAAATTTGAGCCAAGTGTGTGCGAGAGAGGAAAGTGCATAACAAAAGATGTTCTCCATGCCATGCAAAACACCCGAGAAAACAGCAATCCGGAGCATGTTGGATTTGGCAAGTTCTCATCAGACTTTGGGATTCTAAACTCTGATTAAACTGACGCCGTTGTCAATGTGAGGCAAACGACTGTTATTATTGACATTCAAATCGGGACTGTTTTCCTTCAGTAAAAGTTCACTGCAATTTAAGCAGATGTTTGTGTTACAGGGCCAGAGAGGACATGACATTTCCTAGCAACTTTCAGGACTTACTAAATTTGACCACTGAAAAGAAACAGATGACTGGCAGGAAAAAGTACATAGAGCTGTGCTGTGCTCCACAAAGCTAAACGAAACACAGATTTTATATCGTACCAGTGATTCCTATGGAGGCGGCAGGAGTCGAGGGCACTCCAGAGCTGTGCATGCTCACACCTGCGGAATATTAAAAACAGGTCAAGGTACTAGACCGTCATAACTACATAATTAAATACATGTTTTCAAGGGGATGTATTTTGTATTATGTGACACTAAAGGCTGGAGTAATGTTGCTGAAAATTTAGCTTTGCGTCACAGCAAAAAACAACAAGGACAATAACTATAAAAGTAATAAAATAGGCCCAGTTACTGTCTTCGTTGTTTTTGACCCATAACCTTAATAAAAAAGATTGTTTATTTAAATACATTAATGTACTCATAATGTTGTCAATTTTATGCATTTCATTTGCTAATTTTATATATTTTTAAATTTATAGTTTGACTGATTGAATGAGTAAAATATATCCAATATACCTGTGACCGCACAAACTAAATTTCATAGTAATGCCTCAAAATATATACTACCATTTAAAAGTTTGAGGTCAGTAAGATTTTTTTTTTATATAAATTATTTTATTAAGCAACATTAATAATGTTGCAAAAGATTTTTATTTCAAATACATACTGTCCTTTTACACTTTCTATGCAAACAATCCTGAAAGAAAATATTTCAACAAAAAATATTAAGCAGCACAACTGTTTTTTTAACATTGATAATAATAAGAAATGTTTCTTGAGCAGCAAATCAGTATATTAAAATTAATTATGAAGGATCATGTGACACTGAAGTAATGATGCTGAAAATTCAACTTTGCATCACAGGAATAAATTACATTTTAAAATGTATTCAAATAGAAAACATTTCTTTTAAATTGTTATAATATTTTATAATATTACTGTTTTTACTGTTTTTGGTGAGCATAAGAGATTTCTTTCAAAACCATTTTAAAAAACAAAACTACCACAAATATTTTAAACAGTAGTGTAGCTACAATACAACACAGGAATGCTAATTAATTATTATAACTATTAATATAAATAAAGTGCTTATTGAAGATTGGTGTCTTATATTGTCATTTAAAAACAATAATGATTTCATCATGGTTAAAGATAACACGAAACAGTCTTAGCATTTTACATCCATGTGTTTTCACTGGGAATTGATTGAATCATGGAGTTACATGCCATAATGGAGAGGTTGAAGAGTTTTGTATGTCACCCAAAAAGGAAAATTTCTTTCTTTGGATTATTGAGCACCAAATTGTCTTTGCACAATAGAACCAGGAACATGCATGAAGAAAGTAAATAGGGTGAACTTTGCTGTCATGTTGCCTAAAAACAATTCTTTACCATGGTATAATCACTTGTATATATAATGCCTTGCATTATTCTCTGACATATATGATGATGAATGTAGAAGCACATCAATTCAGACTGTAATCTCTTTATGGCATCTATTCTACATGCGGAGGAAGATGTTGAGAGGATTTGGGCTGCTGCTCTCTCTAATCTAACAGCGGATGATGGGATGAAATGGAGAAGTAAAATGAAAAGATCAGTGAGGGAACCGAGGGAGAGAGCTGTTAAAAAGATAAAACGAAAGAAGCAGACAGCCCCTGACTCCACAGAGAGACGCAGAGAGAAAATAATTCCACCCACTATCCTGACAAGACCATCAGAAGAGAGACTACAAAGTAAGGAAGTTAGAGACGGCGAAATAAAAGTTCAAAAGCAGAAAGACATGTTCTTTGAGGGTGATGAGCCATTTTCCAGGCAGGTGCAAGTGGAGATAAGACAGAAGCAACTGGTCGTGTCTCATTGTCCTCACCTACGACATACGCCTGTCCCGTGTCCTCACAGGAGGAAGAGTCAGACTCTTTCTTCAAGCTTTTGGGGCTCCAGCGGGGACTGTCATTGACCGTGGTGCTGAACATACTGGGAAAAGAAAATCACAGTGGAATAAACGCAGTTATTTTCATTTTCTGATTAATTCATAAAATTCGCCAGAGAGTGAAACTGCATATGATATTTATAAACTTAAGTTACATAGACATTACAATCATAAAGATGTACTTGATCACAATAACCTAAATCAAGACTTCACCCACAAGAGCACTGTTCCTGTGAGCAGGCATTACACCACTGAGTGTAACATATTACAATTATCTTCACAGGACTATAAAATGGTTGCAAACATGTGCAAACACGGTTTGAAGAATATCAGTCTCACAGGCACAGAGACTGTCTGTCTCCCTTGAGAGCTGATTAATGCTGTTGGCCCCAGGCAGCTCAGCGGCAAGCTGACACAGCAACACGCAAATGCAGAACAGGAGAGTGCGACAGGCGTAAAGACATTCGGAAAACTGCAGGAGTGTGAGACGGGTATAACAAACTAAAAGAAGCAGAGAAGGAGAGTGAGACGAGTATAGAGACATAAGATAAACCACAGTAGACAAGGAAAATGACACTGTTTTGAGACATAAGACAAACTACAGCAGATTAGGAGAGTGAGACGGGTGTAAAGACATTGTAAATTGAGTGTAAAATGGGTGTAAAGATCAAAAAATAAAATATGGTGGGTGTGATGAGATTATCTATAAGACTTTACAAATCAAATTGTACACGATTAGGTGAGTGAGACAGGAGTACAGACATCATAAGACAAACTACAATTGATCAGCAGAATGAGAAGGGTGTAAAGATATCAAAAAACAAAGCTAGAGAGTGAGACGTGTGTAAAGGCATTAAAAGGCACACGATGCAGAAGAGTGAGACGGGTGTAAAACATTATAAAGTAAAAACACAGCAGAAGGAGAGTAAGACAGGAGTAAAACACTAAATCAAAAACACAGCAGAAGAGGAGAGTGAGACAGGTGTGAAGCAACAAGACAAGCTGAATCATATCAGGAGAGTGAGACGGGTACAAAGACATCGAAAAACAATCTTCAGCAGAAAGTGAGAGTGAGACCGGTGCAAAAACCTTATCAGATAAACTACAGGAGAGTCAGACAAGCCTAAAGAAGTTACAAGACAAACTACAACCAAGCAGGAGAAGGAGACTGGTGTAAAGATATAATAACTGCCAAACAGGAGAGCGATACGAGTGTGAAGACATAAGCAGAGCAGGAGATTGAGAAAGTTTGAAAGACATAAGAGAAACCACGTCAGAGCTAGAGAGCAAGACGGGTATAAAGGTATTGTAAAAAAATAATTAAAAAAATGTATTTAGAGAAGGAGAGTGAGACGGGTATAAAGGAATTAAAAGGCACACAATGCTAATCAAGAGGGTAATACAGGTGTGACACATTATAAGACAAACTGCAACTAAGCAGAAGAACCGGAGAATGAGACGGGATACAAACACATTGTAAAATGGGTGTAAGATGAGTTATCCTCTATTAGACATTATATAAGTTGTACATGAGTAGGAGAGTGAGACAGGTGTACAGAGACATTGTTTTTAAGACAAGTTCCAATTGATCAGGAGAAGGAGACTGGTGTAAAAACAAAGCACAAACTGCAGGTGAACGAGTGTAAAAACATTAAACTATCTATGAGACAGCCGGTGAACAAGACAAGATCGCAACCATCATTTGTTTTGTAAATATATGTTTGCATGTGTCGCTCACCTTTCCTGCTGTCTGGCGACAGAGATGGAGTCCGTGTCGGAGCTTGCGCGCTGGTGTGATGATGTAAGCACTTGTGATCGGGCCATGCCGCTCTGTGATTGGCTACTGAGAGGCAGCATCCTGTGCTCTGGCGACTCAGGCAGCTGACCCAGGTTATGATGGGAACGACTCTTCATCCTGGGGTTGGAGCTGCTGAACCCCGGATAGGGCGGTTCTGCTGGGACAGAGACCCGACCCAATGAACTCTTGCTGACGGACATCTCAGAGTAGGATATCCTCTTGTAGAGTTCGGGGTCAGTGCTGGGGGACAGACTAACTGCACCCATCCCATCAGAGTACTGCAGACTGCTCAGAGGAGAGTTCTCTGCATGGAAGAAACAACAGAAGATGGTGAAGAACATGCAAAGTGCAACAGTTAAAGCCATGCTTCAGCTTGCATGCCATTTTTGGCTTCTACACAGCAAAGAAAGTTTCTACATTATAGCTTGTATTGACTCCATAGTTTATTTTCAACACTGAAACCCTGAGTTTAATGCCAGTTCTTGAAGAGCAAATTGAGGAGGATGGGCCATTTGGAACACTTCCTTATTTTCCCAAGGTTTCTTATCTCAAAGGAACTTTTCCTTGCCGTTTTCTCATTTTGTTTAATCACTAGGAGTTCAACTCTAAAAGTCTGCCTAAAGTTGTTTTCTTTTGATTGCAAAAATTTCAGAATGCCAGAAGTAAATATTGAAATAAACATCAGAAGTCCTGAAGTCATCTTGTTACAGTGGAAAAAAATGACACTGTTGTCTTCTAAATTCTAAAACAGAAAATGATTTAATTTCATAAACAATGAATCATAATATATATTTTTTGAAAGGTCAATTTAATGCCTTCTTGCTGAATTAAAGTATTTATTCAACTAAAAATAAATAAATATAACTGATCAGAACTAGGAGTACCACACAAAAATATAATTAAGAAATCAATGATCAATTTTTAATCAAAACCAGAAATAATAAAAATCACAAAATCATGTTTAAAAAGGTAACATTTGACTAAATTGAATACACTTAAAAGCAATGTTTAAATCGTATTAAAAAAAACACTCGCCATTTGCTTTTCTTAATCCATTTGCCAATGGAGTTAAAAATGCCATTGGACAGTTAACACATATAAGCTGATTGGTTGCTCCTACGTGTGTACTGTCCAATGGCATTTTTTAACTCGATTGACAAATGGATAAAGAAAAGCATTTGGCAAAACGACAAAGAAAAGTATCTGCCAAATAGGAAGAGAAAAGGTTTGTCAAATGCTTTTTTTTTTTTTTTTGCGATTTAACGTGCATTTAAAATAATTTATTAATGTACTTTTTATTGTTTTATTAATCTAAGTTTAAAAACATGAATCAAATAAACAATTTTAAATTTGTCTATTTATTCATACATTTAAAATGTTTTTATTTTATTTGTTTTATGGTTTTATTAAAATACATTTAAAAACACGAATCAAATAAACAACTTTAAAAATGTCTATTAATTTGTCCATTTAAAAGTGGTTTATTTATATACATTTTTATGTTTGAATTATTAAATTGATAAATTGATTCTTCATTTTATTTTTAAGTGGCACTCCTGGTCCTCTATACATAAAGAGTATTAAATAAAAAATTAAATAAATGCTTGCTTTCTGCTTCCATTTTTGTTTGCTCTTTCTTTCTTTCTTTCTTTCTCACCCAGGTCCTGCAGTTCTTGGTGGCTCTGTCTGGCTTTCATGTGCAGGTGGAATTTATACTGGGCCGAGCACTGTTGCAGCAGATACTGGCAGGTCTTCTGACTGTCTGTCTGAAACAGATGTTTGATCCCGTCCGAAGTGTTCTGCAAGCAAATCTTCTTTTTCTGCCATAGAGAAACACATAAACACACCAAATAAATGATTCCATGTCAAACAGCCTGAAGCTGAACTTCTTTAGCTTTTTTTCTGGGAACTCACGGCTGTGTGATTTCCACCAAACGTAAACATGCACATTTAAACATCTTACCGTGAAAGAGATCTTCTTGGTATCCCTCCAGGGGAACCTTAGCACAGGGGTTCGATTTCCATTCAGGACCTCGAAGATGAGAACACCCTTCGAGTAAATGCCCAGCATGATGCCAGTCAGGGATCTCTTCTCAGGAAGCACACGATGGAAGTGAACTCCATATTCCGGCAGTCTCTGGCACACCTTTAAATTAGAGAGAAATGACGAGACCGATCTAATCACAAGCAGACTACAACAACAGCTTTTAGGAAAAGAAATCGAGCACAATCAAAACAAGTCAGTTCATTCACAATTATTGACTTTACTGTACTTATCTCGTAAAAAAAAACTCAAACTAAAAACAATTCATGTCTGTGAATGAGTACAACCAGGCTCCAAGTACAACTTTTGGTCTGGCTGTAATCAAAAGTATTTGAGGGAAAACAGATTGCAGCAATCTATGTTTATTCCAGTCAATTACAGAAGTTTGGCCAATCAGGAAGCTCTGCCTAGAATCACTCTGCAGGACTGATGCGTTTCATTTAGTTCCTGACCTTAAGGAACTCAAGCTCGGCCTCCTGCTCTGAAGCGTTGAAGTACGAGCTGTGGAGTTTGGGTAGCTCTTCTTTAACGGTGGTCTGATCGATCTTGTCCAGAACCGAAGCGGGGAGGTAGTGTTCCGACCGGAAATATGTCTTTCCATGGAGCTGATGGAAAGGAGAAAACATGTAATGAATACTCTTAAATATAAAGGTTTCAAAATGGTGTTTTCACAGCGATGCAATAGAAGAACCATTTTTTCCTGAAAAACCTTTTTCCACTATAAATAACCATTCATGCAATGGAAAGGTTCCAAAGGTTCTTCAATGAACCATTGAAGCCAATAAAGAACCTTTATTTTTGAGAGTTAATATGATGGTCAAAACAATCTCTGCTTTAAAATATTATTTAAGATTCCTGTTTTAAAGAACATTTTTTTGTTATAAAACACTTGAGTGGTACTAATGGAATCTGGAGAGTTAGATAAATAAATAACTATGGTAAGGGGGTTTTCAGTTGGTAACAACAATCTCTCAAAAAACACTGATGTACTCAAAAATTATTCTTAATCTTGTGAACAAAAAGTTTCTCTATTTTTCCCCCATGTCGTTTGTACCTCCGTCTGATAGTCCCCAAACTCCGCCTGCAGTGCCAAGGACGCCAAGATCATGGAATTTTCCAGGTCACAGCGTACACGCTCCTCTAGGATATCCTTCCGCAGCTGCAAGTAGTACTGGTGCTTTGTCATCGTGTGTCTATTAAAAAAAAATAGCTTGATTAATTTGGCTTTACTGGATAATACATTTATTGATGCAGAACCAATCAAAAGATTGGGGTCAGTAAGAACATTTTTTATTACTTTTATTCAGCAAGCATACATTAAATAGAACAAAATATATTATGTATTAAAATTCAATATAGTATTTTAAATGGTAATAATAATTCACAATATTTACTGCTTATTTGATCAAATAAATCATCGCTTTATATTTTCTTTGTAGTGGCCTGAACGTGAGGAACGTGGCACCACATTAATTTCTGGGATTGCAAAAATAAAATGAAAATAGGAGGAAAAAGCATTTGGCTTTCTAGATTCACTGATAGTACAGACTGCATGCTTTATTTTGCAATTCATAAAATAGCTAGCAAGTTACAATATTTTGGAGCCTGATTGCAGTTGCTGTCTGAGCTCTTACTGTATCAGACTGACATCATCCTGAAAGAACTTGATACGCAGAAACAGATTAAAATTGACATTCGTTTTCTTTTTCTTAGGGTCATCCTTCCAACCATCAGGTGCCACCTTTGAAAGTTTGGAGTCAGGTTCGACGAAGTAGAACTCGTCATCTAAAAAGAGGAAAAAGAAAATAAGAAAAACAAACAGATTATGCTAAAAGTGTTCAATGCAGCATAACAAGCAAAAGCCTTTGGCTTGGGAGGCATGAGTCAGAGGACTTAATGAACCATCTGTGGACACAAACCACCCGTGTCCATTAGAGCCGTAACTAGAGGAGTCATGCAGGGGCAGCGTGTCAGGAAGACAACAACAGAATTATTTATTCTGATGTATTTACACACTTCATAATCAAATAACTCTGTTCACCTGAACATATACCAATAACAATAAGCTGTCCTGTTGACATTACAGGAAAAATCTACTTAAATATCACTTTAAATGTAATGCTGCAGGATTGATTAGATATATATAAATGCAGCATGGTGCTTTCATTTAGACTCAACAAAAACACAAAACTGTGAAAGATAATGCATTTCTCACAAACAAAACCGAATACATTTCTTCTCTACAAAGTGTCCGCATTTTTGTTTTAGACAGAAAGGTATACAATAAATGAATGGAGGCAGAAAGGAATTTGATGCATTTAATAACAGTTTAAAAGAAAGATGTTTTATGCACCTTTAAGGTAGGCGAGGCTGAAGAGATGGTGCTCCACCAGTCCAATGTGAGCTACAACCATGTCCAAAACGTCCTTAGAGACCGCCTTCACATCGCAACACAGCTCCAACTTCTGACCGTTCAGTAAGACCACCCCCACTTTTCTTAGACTCTCCTCCTTTGACTTGTTCTGTCAAAACATGCAAAGATTATAAATGCATACATATATACATTTATACATGTAGCAGCAAAAATCAGAGCAGTTTTGCTGTCTTACCATAATGGACGAAGGCACGCTTAAAACCACAGTTGGCTCACTGCTCATCCTCACAAACTCGGGGCCAAACAGATTCTACAACACACAAAAAAAACATTTTTTCAAACGTCCCACAGAGACCTTAAGTTGAACTAATCAAAGTGATTGTGCTCTCACATACGAACATATGCAGTGTATCTGAAGTCAAATTTAATTATTTCATGTTTGCATCATTCACACTATAAATTGCATAATCTGAATTCAATCTGAATTTTATTGACCTTGATTTCTTCAGCTTTGTATAAAACTTTAATTAGATAAATATGAACTCAGTTGAGCATGATCACTTCCTGCCTGTTATAGTGTGAATGCTGCAAAGTTTAAGTGAATTCAATGTGAATTCAGATGAACTGGATTATGTTATCCTATTCACAAAGCTATATGTATAAAATGAATTCTGAATTGAATTTGCTTTAAGCATATTTAATCAAATACTTCATCCTTCGTTGTTAATTCTGTAACTTGCATAAACTGAATTCAATTAGAGTTCAGTTGACATTGATTTATTTACCTTTGCAGTATTCATGCTAAAACCAGATAAATAAAAAAATAAGAACTCAGTTAAATGTGATTTTTTCATAAAAGTTATGGTGTGAACGACATGAAGCAAAAGTAAAGTCAATCTGAATCCAGATGAACTGGATTACGACATCTTTGGATTATTCACAATGTCAAATTTAATTAAATCATCTTTCGTCATTAACACTAACTTGTACAATGTGAATTTAATCTGAATTCTGCACCACTGTATTACTTTAGATTTGCGTGGATGGAGGCCGGTCTCCAAAGGACTGCTATGAAGGGGTTCCACCAGGTCCAGTATGGAGGTGCGCGGGTCTTCGCCGGGGTAGATGGAGGCTCTAGACAGCCGGGCCTGGAGCCTGTGCAATTCTTCCTGACGCTGGATCAGAAGTTCTGTTCCCAACAGCTCATCCTGACCCGCCTCAAAAAGTCTGGACACAAGGCAAAACCAGGATGGCGTTGTAATTCAGTGCATTTTCATTCTGCTTATAATTATACACTAATACATATATTTTATATACACCAACATCTGATAAAAATCATTATATCTATGGAAAGTCCTCATAAAACATGGAAACCCAACATGAGTGTGTGTGTTTATTTATGTAATTATAATATCAGCACATTTAAATTTCCAAATCAGAACAAGTTGTGAAAAGGAATCCTTTAGAATTTAAGATTATAGGATGGATAAGACAACTAAGACTGTTAGTTAAATGAGTGTGAAGCGTTATGCCAATGGCAGAGCCAGCTGGTTGCCATGGGTGACCTATGGTGGGGCTCTGAGCCCTGGGCATCCTCAGGGAATCAATTACTGAACACTGTCCAAAACCTGCTCTACACAACAGCAGCACCTGGCAACCATCGCCAACCGCCAACATCTACTTCAGGGAAGGACAGAGGTGGGTAGTTCATCTGGTTAACCAGCAGGGGGAGGAGTAGAATCACTGCCTCAATGAGAAACACATTAGATGGAAGTATTCACGGTATTTACACTGACTTTTGGCGGTTTGCCTGGGATAATAAGGATAAAATGCAACAAAAGCTGCTGGAAGATCACTGAAAAAGCTGTTAATAGGCAGAGAACAAGGGAAAACAGTGGGATATCAAAGTGCAAAGTATCTAGTGTAGATGGGCCTTGCGATTATGACAGTGATGATGACATATTTCAATGCTTACGCCTTCAATGCCAGAAAATCACTACTTTTTTTTTTTTTAAACAAGCAGCACACTTTATCTATAATCTGAACACACAGACACACATTAGAAGTTATATTAGTGAGCCAGGTGCAACGATTTTCATATTAAGACAATAATATGTATTGCATACGTCATCTTACGGATCCCTATTGACATTACTAGATTTAATGTAAAGCATTATTTGGCTGATTTATGAGTCTTTCAAATTGTAAGAGCAATTTAAAATGTGCTCAAAAGTCAGTTTATGACATTTCTTACAATATTTGTGAGGACAATTTCAAAACTTTATGGCTTGAACACACTTTTGACTTGCTATTGAACACTATACACATGATGACACATAGACGTGCTCGTTTACATAAAGCTAATTACAAAACTAAACACTAATCCAAACCTTGTTTCAAAAAATGAGGGAAAATATTAACATCACATATCTGGGGATGTCCCCATAGGGAGGTTTTGTGATGTTTAGATCAATTCTGGGGACAGTTTTTGGTAACTGAAGCCACACACACACACACTCAGTGCTGCAGTTATTGTAACCAGAGCTAAACTTGAACAGGATGAGAGGAAATGAACTCAGGAAGGGTTTAGATTATCATTAACTTGGGCCTGGGTCCACAACCACAAAAGAACTCAAGAAGGGGTCAGTACAGATGATTGATCAACACAAACAACAGAGAGAAAAAAAAGAGAGAGAATACCTGTGTCTCTGTGCACTGCTGAGCGAAACGGCGTCATGCTCTGTGAGGCCGACCTGAGAGCTGAACCGCCTCAAATCTTCTGGCTTTGCTGTTTGTGTAAAAAAAAGTTGTGAAACTAATGCATGTGAGGTATGTGCCTTGCACAGTGCAGTAATATGCAAATCAAAACATTTGTATGTCCCCTAAATGAACCGCAGGGCCATCAATGAGTTTGATTCTAATTACATCCACCCACATTCATCTATTCTAAACTGTTGAAATGCTCACAGTACTACAAGATGTGATGACTCACACTGCATTCATAACTATGGTCATATGGCCCAGATGATCTTATGGATAAACATCATGTTGAACAGGAAAAAAAAATATCTTGAAAATTAATCTTATTTTGGTATTTTTAACATCGTAACATTAATTATAGGTCCTTACTGTAATGCAGAAAAATATATCATAAAACAATACAATATACATAAAGAAATAATTATACATTATATAAAATATATATAAAATTCTATACTATATTATTATATATGCCTATAAACTTGTAGTTTATACAACTGGATTCTTACGGTCTTATTACGGTAATAAGAATGTGGGAGGGGCTTAAATTATCATGAAAATAATCTCATAATATGACAACAACAAAAACGCTACAAAATTGACTTCCTTCTCTTATAAATAAACAAGAAAATAAAAATAATATAAATGCAATTTTTTTTTTTTTGGATTCAAGCCAGAAGTTCTTTATACGCCTGGTGTGTATAAAAAAAAGAAAAAAAAGAAAAGTTTGATGAGTTTGAGATTGATGAGGTCATTAGTACAACCTTGTCTGTAGTCGGGGTCTGATGATGCCACTGAGGGGCTTTCGCTGGAGGAACTGTAGTCGCTGTGGTATCTTCTGTGAGTATGTAGGGGATCTGAAAATGGAAATTCCATTTGTAAATTCCTTTGTAAATTCCATTATGTAAGAATGTAGCACAGCACATTCAAATACTAAAGTTAGCCCGTCAATTCTAGTTTATTTCTTGAGAAAATCAGGGACAGCCCTGCCCTCAACTTGTATTTTATTATTAAAAAGAGCACTAATTGTTCAATTCACATTTATTTGTATTAGAGCTTTTCACAATACACCGTTTCAAAGCAGCTTTGTGCTACAAAAAATTCCTGTCACACTTATTGTCTTTTAAATCATGTCCAGAGAAAATTCTATCCCCATAACCAAACGAATACCCTAATATTCTCAATCATGGACTGTTATTATCATAGTAAATGCAGATGCTGCTGGAAACTGTTACAGATTATTTCCATCATTATAAGCACTGACGGGGAGTTCAGAAATGTGATGAGGGAGTGTCTAAAAAGCTTCCAAACATTCATACAGTAACTAACAGTGTAGGCTTTTGGTATGAACACGAGTGTAAATCATGTTCTTCCACGTGTCATGTTTTATGATCTCAAAGGAAGGTATGTGACCAGCAGTGAAGTTTAAGGCCTTCGGGTAAATTAATTAAATAACATCAGCAAATCACACCTTACTTCTTTCAATATGACCTGGATTACAGTGTGGTTTAGAAGCGAGATTGGAAAACACCGGAAAGGGTTTACAATACACAGCATAATATCTGATCACTAATCCAGTAAAGTACATTGAGTCTACAGCAAAACTACTTATACTCCACTGCAGCTCCTCAAAACTCAATGAATGTATGAATGAACACCATATGGCAGTCATCTCATCTGTAAGAATTTCAGAAAGCTCAGTTTTCAAACAGGAGACTTTTACAATTAAAGACCCAAGGCCTTAAACCTGAGAAAACCACTCTAGGCTGACCCAATAACTGTTAACATGGCTCTGGACTAAGAAGTGTCAGAACTGAGGAATCTGTTAATATTGATCAGCCTGTAAAAAACAAACAAAACCATCTTAAATAAGTTTGTTTTATTTAAATTAAGTTTTTAATTTAACTTTATAGCAGGGGCGATCACCCAAGCCATTTGTGGACTCGCTAATTAATATTAACAATATGGCCTGGTTTCACAGACAGGGCTTAGATTAAGCCAGGATTAGGCCTTAGTTTAATTAGGGCACTTAAGTAGCTTTTATAAACGTGCCTTATAAAAAACATTACAAGTGTGCATCTTGAGACAAAACAATGGCACTGACATTTTAAGATATGTCAGTGTAAGTTGCTTTTAGTTTAAACAGTTAAAACAGCTCAAACATGCATTTTAGTCTGGGACTAGACTTAAGCCTTGTCTGTGAAACTGGGGGATTGTATTATAAATTCACTTGTTTGAGGTATGCAATAAAGCGTACGATAAGATTTTATCAATACGTACGTAACACTCCATTTATTTATCTACCAAACTACGGTAATTTCCTTCAAATCTGCCAGTTAGAGGGTTTGGGTAAGTGGATCCACTGCAGCTTTGGTGCATACGCTCTGTTGCTATGATTCAACATCATTATCCCGCGTTCTCATTGGTTTGCTGGCATTTGGGGGACTTCATGCGCAGGAAAAGCTATCTGCGAATCGCTCGCCCAAGAGGAAAAATGTGCTGTAGCTGCCAGATCTTGATCAATGAAAATCACTATATCATAATATTTCACTTTCTCCATAGGGAGATTTTTATTTAGGCAGTTGTGGCCTAATGGGTTCAATACTCACTACTGTGTGTGTGTGTGTGCACTTGTATCTGCGAAATGCAAAGCATAAATTTTGAGTATGGGACACAATACTTGGCTACACACGTCACTTTCTTTGCACGAAAGCTTATAAACTGTTAAAGACCTTACCTACTGTAACTTTCCAAGGTTGTTAATCATTAGTCCAATCACATAAGTCACCAATTTGAATGATTTCAACTTGTTTTTAAAAAAAAAAATACTTGTAATTGTATTTATTATACTTATATGCATTTATATTTATATGTTTTATTTGTTAAATTATTTGTATTAGTTGACCTTAAGAAATACTAAATCCCTTGTCAGTGTGTTCTCAGTCAAATTATTCTTCAGTTTGCATTTCCAGACCAAGCTCAGGTAGGAAACTTTGAATCGTTGACTCAGCTTTACTCTGTGTATGTGTGTGTACGTTACGTCACTATCTAAACTATGACTGAAACTTGACAGCATTCCCTGTGTGTGGCGTGCTGCCTCTGTGCATAACTTGACAAATCTGTCAGAACCAGAAAATCAAGTCCATGTACTTCAGTTTCTTAAAGCTGCATATTTAGCATTGACAGAATTCCTGAAGGATTTCTCAAGCCAGGAGTTTCGGAAAGGCAACACAATGAAGCTTTAGTCTCATGCCGGACTGAATGCTCTCCACAGTAAACAATCAGCTCAACCTTGAGTGAAACTTTTAAACAATGACAATTATGTAAAGCAATCAAACAGTTCCACGTAAAGAGACTGGCAAAAATGCAACTGATCGTCTTTCGTCTAAACACTGAAAGATGTGTAAACAGTTCCATAAATTCAGTGAACCAGTCAGTCCACTGACTTCAAGGGATAGTTCACACTATCTTCTTTTGTGTTCAGCAGAAGAAAGAAACTCATACAGGTTTGGAACAACATGAGGGTGAGTAGATGACAGAATTTCCATTTTTGGGTGAACTATCCCTTTAAATGAAACCACCTGCTCATGGAGGAAATAGAGACTAATAAACAGCATTCTTGACCCAGACCATCACTGGGTGTTTGGGAGCTCTGTCTTTGCAACAGGGGAGAATCCACAAATAAAGTCACAATGTCAAAATTCAACATTAATAAATAAATAAGTAAAATATATAATACCAAAAAATAATTACGCAAACTAAAACAAACAAAAACATGTAATATAAAATGTATTTATTTACCTTTATTTATTTATTTATTTAGTGGTTTTACTTCCCATTTTTCTCAACAGTGGACAAATGTCACTATATTGTAATACAGTAATTTTTGTACAATGATTTAATTATATAACAGTGCCACACGTCAGTGTGATGCATACTCCATATTTAATGGGGGGTTGCATTAAAAGGAGCTTAAATGTCACCCAAAAAAAAAAAAAAATTCTATAAACTTAAAACAAGCTGCAAATAACTGAAAATGATTTGCTTTGAAATCAATTTTAAATAATTCCATTTTTAATTTTTATTTAACGTATAACCTGGGCATGTTCTTTTGTGAGTTTCAACCCACAATACGAAAAGGGAGGATGATCTGGCAACCCCTGAAAAGGGCGTTAAAAAAAACACTGTACACACACATAAACACAAACCAAGACACTCACACCAACAAAAAACTAAAACAGACACCCATACACATTTCTACTTTGACTATGGGAAATGCTGCCCACATAGTGTAGTTCTCAGAGCCTGGTGGGAGTTTGGCGGGCTGTGAAGTGAGTCACTCGCACACAAACACACACCGTATCATCAAACTGGCCCATGATAACACTCACATCACTGTAGGTGTGAGAGCACGTCTGCTAAAAGCCTCTGAAGACAAGTTCAGAGCCTTCACATTAACTCCCTCGAGTGTGCGCTTTCTCTCGGCTCATCATTTATTTTACAACTCTTTCTGTAGAGCGAAAATCTTGGAACGAATGAGTGCATTAGGGAGCAGGACGGCGTGTTCTGCCACAGGCTGCGCGCATCACGTAATGTCATACAAATCAATTTTCTGCCACGTTTCATGCCACTTTGCAGATGTGAGATAATTCAGGAGAAAATGCCTCTGGATCAATGCCAACCACAAGCTGAACGATAGTGATGCACGACATCTGCCAAACAAATGTGTGATCGTTTTATTGATGCATGACATAAAGCTCTGTGTAGTTTCATGTGTTCCTGTGTCATTATTGGGCCATTTTTATCTTAATTGCCTTGTTTATGAAAAATTCGGTGTAAATCCATTCATTCAAATATGACAAAATACGCAAGAATGGTGTTAAAAACCGATTTTCATGGAAATTTGTTCTGCTCAAGTGTCATGAATGGCCTAATATGTTGTTCTATTATGTAATTTGGACTGTTCAGATAAAAAAATATAAGAAATGCATATTTATGAAAAATATTCAGTGGGCAAAAAGAGTACAGAAAAAAATCACATTGATTAAACATGACCAAAGACTTTAAAGGGGTCATGATAGATTTTGTTCCTCTAGGTTCACTTATAATGTTGATAAAGTTTGTTGCAAAACAAAAATAGTTCTTGAAAGTGGACAAAGAAACAACTGGAAATGAACGGCAGAACAGATGGTATCCCAATGGATGTTGGATCTCAACTCTTGGGTCCAAATTTTCTGGGTCCGCCAAGAGCGGACGGCCTGTCATGACCTCAGATCTTGTGAGTCATCCATCAGAAGCTCAGAGGATCGGGACGTGTAGGTGGACAGGTCATACATATCAACGCCACCTCAGTATCTTCTGCTAAAGCTCTTTTCAGAGAAGAAAACACCCACATTTAGACTTATTCTTTTCCCTACTCTACCTTTTCCCAATCCTACATGCTCTTCATCACTTCCTCATGTTCCTTGCCTTTTTCCAGTCATTTCTTTCTCAACGGTCTCCTCTGATCTTAATGTTTTAGAGGCCCGGGGCAGTTGGAACTCATATACTAGTGATTATTGCCATTGGAAGTCTTACATGCAAATGGATTCAACAAACAAATGAAATAAAAACAAAGGAAGAGAAAAAGAACAAGGGATTAATGGGGTAATTAGAGCCTGATGAGGACAGAAAACACAAAAGGGTTTCGGGAGAGAGGCTGTTTTCATTAAAGCGCTGAACACTGAAGAGGTCTGTTCATTAGAGCGGCTTTGTTTCTGTCCTGTAAAGCGCTGACTTTAAGAGGAAGGTCAGAGATTTACTAGCAAAGTGGAAAAAGCTTTCATTCTGTCGAGTCAAAGTTCTGTCAGACTTGCATATCCTCTTGTGCTTTTATGGTATTTTTTTCTTTTGATAATTGAAGATCAAACCATAAAAATATGCACGTGGTTTTGTAGCAATAACGTATTTGGAGTTGCTCTTTAAATCTCTGACAAGCCTTTTTTTCCCCCAGCCATATTGTTTCATAACACACACAGAATAAATCCTACAAACACAGTATAGAGTGTGCTAAGCTCAGAATGTTATAAACAAATTTTAAATGCAAATACATAGCCTAAATAAATGTGTCTATAAATAAAATAAATAAATAAATAAATAAATAAATGTGTAAATAAACTAATGTGTAAACAAACAAACGTATGTGTAAGTAAATAAATTACACTAAATGTGCAAGTAAATAAATACAAATAAATGTGTAAATAAATACATAGATGCGTAAAAAATATGTAAACAAATAAAAAGTGTAAATGTGTAAATAAATACATAGATGTGTGAAAAAATATGTAAACAAATAAACGTAAATAAATAAAAAGTGTAAATAAATAAATGTGAAAATAAGGAAGTGTAAATAAATAAAGTAATGAACAAAAACTTGCAAGTAAATAAATAAATCTTTCTGGGGACCCTCAATGACTCTCGGTGAACAATTAAGAGAGTCTCTCTCAAACAATATGTCTAAAATAATATATACATTGATAAACTGTAGGGTCATGCAGGTGAGGAAAAAGAAAAGAAAAAAAGCTGCAAAAAGTTAAACTTCTAAGTGACCTGAAGATATGCAGAGTGTGAGAGAGATAAGATCTGATCTCTCTGCGAAACTACAAGTAGATAAGATCATGACAGGTCGCAAAACAGATGTAACACAGAATAAATGTTACATAGTAGGAAGACCTGTGGAATGAAGAAGTGGTGGAGTTTATAGAGCGTGTGATCTGGGAAGTGTCTCCACAGCTCAGAGTTTCCTGAAGCTCTAGTTGAGTGTGGGAGAAGTCTTTAAAAAGCTTTTAGATCCAAGCGACCTTCGACCCACGGGTGAGAGATCTTCCATAAAATGTAATCCACACAGATGGACTGAGCTTTAACATGAAATAATCTCTTTCCGTTCTCATCCATGTCTTTTATTATCAGGATATATGTAGACAATACAATTGTCTATCAGACCCTTCTGTCTGCTCAAGAATCCTGATCAATTCTACTCACAAATGTCTCCAATAAAACAACAAAACAGCACACGTGTGACCTGAGGACAAGTAACACATGACAAGTTTCCTCGTGCCAAAAACACATGACTCAAATGACTGTCTCCAAGGTCAGCACACTCCAAAAACACGGATGTACCTTGACTTGAAAGTGGATGTATTTAGGGCAGAGTTTCCCTAATGACGGATCACAAACACCAAGTAGGTCGAGATGAAAGAGCAAACATAGATTTTACAAAATCAAATAAAAATGCAGAATTTAAATAATTTAAAATTAAATCAAATTTGAATGTAAACTAATTTAAATTAAGTGTGAAACTATATAGGGATCAGTTGTTTGCTATGCTTACGAGCCTCAACAAATGATCTGTGCACCATTACATTCATTCACAGCAAATACAGGCACCAAAACAACCAAAATATGTGCTCTTTCCCATCATGCTCTAATGGGGCTGGACATTCCTTCTCTTCAGGATCGTGGGTAATGCGGCCCATTATTGTCAGGAAAATGAGCCTGGCTCATGTTTACACAAGCGGATGGACAGACGGCAGCTTGACACACAGAATCGTGTTTTCCCTCACAAAAGCAATATGATGGCAAAGATTCCTCTTATAATACACTTTGGAGAACATATGATTGAAAACAGTATTTTTTTCCTGCTCTTTTGAAGAAAGAGTATAATATAAGATTTATTCAGAAAATGTCAAAGTTATTCCATCACAACCATGAATACCTCAACATATGACGAACCACACCATGTAAAACGCAAAAATGTACACAACCAGGCAATTTACACACGTCTTAAAGGTACAGGTCATTTAATTCTAAGAGTCTAAAAGAGGATCGAAAGACCTCATGAAACATTAAATCGACTGTTTTTGGTGTAAAAAAAACCCCCTAACATTATAAATGGAAAGAATGCTACTAAAAAAGTGCAGAGTATTAGACAGCCTCAGACAGATCAGCTTCATGGATCCATGAGCCAGAGTAAAACCACACGGGCTGGGAAGAGAATGTCTTTGGTTCTGAGCTCAACCGTGGTAAAAATAGCAGCCAAACAGCTTCTGGGCTCGGTTCAGGGCCAGGTCGGGTTGGAAAGCCTGATGTTTATTATTATGAAGCAAAGCTTCTCTCCATCGAGAAAATGTCCAGATGGAGGCCAGGCGAAGGATGTGTACATAAAAATGGCTCATATGGAGATTGCAAGGTGGCAATAAGACCAGAATGAAGAAAAAACATGTATGGGAGAATTAATTACATAACTTTTTGTCATGAGATAATAAATATCTTCGCCTGAAATGTCCTCTTTTATATAAGCACAGAGAAGTTTGATTCATTTTAATGAATAGGTTCGTTCAGACAGATTATATAAATGAACCGGTTCAAAAAATCAATTCAGTCTCTCTGCTCCAAGTATATGCATATTTTTTTGTGTCGATATACAACTAAAATATTATGATTAATCAGTATTAAAATAAAATAATAAATAACAAAAAAATAAATAAAATAGTCCTCCCTAAAGCTGCATATAGTTACATGCAGTGAACTTTTTCAAAAGGGTAGCTTGACTGGTGATGTTTAACTACTTTAAATTAGTTTCACCAACAGTGTGGAAAGTTTTGAATGAAAAGCTAGCGGAAAATGGCGAGAGAGACCCAGAGAGAGTGAACGACTGAAAGAGAGAGAGTAAAAAGCTTGCATAAGTCTGTGAGCTTTGAAGGCCTAGAATTATCCATCTCTCTAATTAGTTCCTGGAATCTTGAGCCCTCAGCCAGACTGAGTCATAAAGAACCTGGCAACATGCCGCACGCGCAAAAGCCACGCAAAACCCATTCATAACCCTGCGTTCACTTCCACCACACACACACACACACATACACACGGAGACACCTCAGCTCGGCGGGACTTTAGTTTCACAGGAACTCAAAGCATCATCCTCTGTAACACAAATACAATTCATGGTTGCCGTTGAATCTTCTGATGGTTATTGCATTTTAGTTATGAGTCAAAGTCAGTAGCACAGTGGTTTTAACCAGCCTGGTTGACGCTGTCATATCAACTGCATTGCATGAGGCCTGTAGAATAAAACCCTTACCACAAAAGCATTTTGTGATGTGACCATGATGCAATGATAAGCTACAGGCACAATTTCTCATTGAGCAACACAGGGTTAAGTGTTTTACTGCAACCTTTTGATTACAATCCCAAATCTTAGGCTACATCACCGCTAGTCTCAGTCTCAGACAGCACACCCACAGTCCATTCACTGGTGATTTCAGCCATTTTTGTGTGCAGTTTCCATCAGATAGTCAATATCATTCTGAAAACTAGCTCTGCACAACTCACAGCAAACAAAGTGTTGTTGATACAATGACCTTGATGGGAAAACGAATCCTGGATCTGGATTTTCTGACAAAATCTTGCAGAGCCATAGGCATTACTTGTAATTTTCCACATTGGGGTCAATCTCATAAAGCCTGACAAGAAATGGCAGGGTAATTTAACTCTAAGATCATAAGAAAAACATATATATTGCAAGCATATATATTGCAAGCAGTCTACAAGTACACTACTGGTCCCTAAGTTTTTTTTAAATGTTTTTGAAAAGTCTGCTCACAAAGCCCACATTTAATAGATCAAAGAAACAGTAAAAACAGTAATGTTGTGAAATATTATTACACATTTAAAAGAACTGTTTAAATATATTTAAAAATATTATTTATTCCTTTGATGGCAAATCTGAAATGTCTTCAGTGTCAGATGATCCTTCAAAAATCTTTCTAATATGATGTTTTGAAAGAAACATTTCTAATAATGATGTTGAAAACAGTTGTGCTGCTTAATATTTTTTTGGTGGAAGTCAATATATATATTGTTTGATAAGATTTTTTGATAAATAGACAATTCAAAAGAACAGCATTTATTTGAAATAGAAATATAACATTATAAATGTATTTACTGTCACTTCAATTTAATGAATCCTTGCAAAATAAAAGTATACATTTCTTGCCAAAAAAAAAAAAAAAAAAAATTACTGACCCTAACCTTTTGAACAGCCGATATTTAAAAATCTATATTTTTTGTATTGTGACAATATTTTCAGACATATTTTAAACTTTAATTATCTTTCCTGTTTTGTGTCCAGGAATTTTACTTTTGCCATTCTTAGTTTAACTTTAATGTTATATGTTTAATTATTTTTAAAACTAACATCAGCATAGAAGTAGTATAAAATACATTACAACGCAGTATAAATAAAATATAATACAATTGGCCTAACTTTGTTCATGCAAAATATTTTGTGAAACATTCTTTCTTGACAGGTTTTGTGAGATTCACAGACCGTTTATTATTGCGGTAAGCGAACAAGTAAGTTTAGAATCAGTACTCACCATCTATGGCCTGTTTGAGCGCTTGCAGTTTCTTATGCTTCTCTCTGATCCGGTCGTAAGCGCTGTTGAACGCCGAGCCGACAGACTGACTCGAATGGTGATGGGTCTTCCTGACATCCAAGCTCCCAAAGTCCGAATAACGGGAGTCTCTGGCTTTGGAAGCTGATTTGTGTTTACTGGCTGAGCGGGTGCTCAGAGCGCTGCTGCCCCGTCGGGCGTCCTCAAGGGCCCCAAAGCGGAGCATATCCGGATCCAGGCAGGCCAGGTCTGCTGAGGAGGCCCAGCTTTTGTTTCTCTGATGAGGGTGTGAACGCTGGTTCACCTCCACGGGTCGGCCGCGCTGTTGTTGTTGCAGTTGCAGTTGTTGTTGTTGTTGTTGTTGTTGTTGGCGTTGGTGGTAGAGTTCGGCAGTGGATCCGGACCCAGCGTGGTACTCTGAAGGGGCATACTGAACAAGACCCTCGTCAGCTCTGACAAGGTCCTGGATGGGAAGAGAGCCCATAGAGCGGCTGAGTCCGCGGTTCAGGTTGGCCTGCTCCTGGGTTCGGGCTCTATAACGCTCCAGCACACGATGGGCGGCACTACGCCCTAATGAAAAAATAAATAAAAAATACACAAAAAGGTTAAACATACAAAAACTTATAAAAGTTTAAAGACAAATAAGAATCTATTGAAGGACATCAACTAAATGTGGGACCCTTGCTGTCTTCAGGGAGCATTTTTATTGGATCACGTTTGTCAAGGCGCGATTAGAATGGGTCATAATTGGCTGAAAGAACAGAAGGGACAATAGTGGCCTTCTAGTGGTTACCAGCCCCACTAAAGCCTCTCTGATTTCACCCTGAGCTTCCAGCGACACGCTCTTTAGCCACGCCAATTCCAGCACTGTCAATCAGGAAGACATGGATGTTCCAGATGGTTCTCTCTTAGGGAACTGTTTGAGCATTAAATGGCTCAACAAGAGGCCTTTTCTCTCATGTTTCATAAAAAGCTTACTATATCGTAAGGGGCAAAGATGGATCTGGGCTGATTTCAAGCAGTTAACAAAAAGAGGCATGCTAAAGTCATTACACACACTGACCCAGACACTTCAAAACCCTTAATGCTGGAAGGATACCGCAGTGTCACAAAATAGAATATATAAGAGTTTGGAAATTAGATACAAGAGTCTTGCCATATCGTAGACCAACAAGATGTAAAACTAAATGCCTTAAAGTCACAATGAATTGGAAATAGCGACAGATCTTTTCTTCCTTATTGTGATGCACATCCAAGTGTAATGGATTATCGAAAAAGAAGAAATTGTCGGGCGGGGACTTGGTTATATGCATTGGTTATTGATTTGATTTTGAGATGTGGGTGTTACATTCAAAAGTGGAGGAAGATGAATGTGAGCTAAATGACTGGAGAAGTCCTGCATACATCACCAGACAGAAGTCTGTCATTTTCACTGGAAGATCCAGTTGTGGCATATTGGTTAAACATTACGAGGTCCAAAAAAAACCCAACCTTTTTCACAAATGGATTGTTCTTAATAAGATCTATAACATGCATTTATCAAATAGATTCATAATATAATTAATTAGAATTAATAATATTAATAATAATAATAATAATACACAATATATTTAAAATATAAATAATATAAATGTATATAGATTAATAAAGTAATATAATATAAAATAAAGAAAGAAAAATATTTATTTATATTGAAGCGGTTTCTATTTTATTATTGGCCTTTTTGCCACTTTTTTGAAACAACAGTGGACAGATGATCAAGAATGATGGGGAAAAGACTGTAGACATGGATTAGGAAATGTTATGGGTCTGTTTTGAACTTATCAGTTATAATGTTTGTACATCATGGCTCAATTTGCTGGAGCACTAACTGTTAAGCTAGTTAAGAAAGATATAGCCGTTTAATTGTAAAGACTGACTGATTTGTTGTAGCACACAATATGCTAAAGAAAACGTGCTTCGGGTAAAGGCATAAACGCGCTCAACATCACCTAACAAAAATTTTAGCAACAAATGTTAACTGCAACAGGCCAGTAGTGATTGCATAAAAAGGAGATGCTATGCAAATAAAATATTGCCATATAGTACCTGAAGCTCTCAGAAGTCACATAAAGACAACCACTGTTGAAATTTAAACATTTATACTATTGTTTTGACAGCCCTGAAACAGATACAATGCTGCTATGTATATTTCAAGACAAGCTAAGCAGTGTTAGCATAGCCTGAGGCTAATGCTAGTGTGCAGAGCACGAATACTTTGAAAAAGTCAATAAACATTCAATCTACAAAATGAGAAGAATGACACAGTCTGAGACCACAGTTATTACTTTGTTGCTGAGGTTTCGTGACATCTGTAAAGCCAAAAATAAACTAGAGTGAAGTGAGTCACATCATGACCCCAATGCGTGGCCAGATACAACAGCATGAAAACAAAACTTCCTACAGAACACGCAGTAAAAAACCCTGGGAAATGTCTATTAGTGATCGATGCCATGCCTCAGTTACATAACCGGTCGGTCGTGTTTGTGCTAAAGCACCACTGAAACCACTGGGAAAATCTGGTCATATTTTCCAAAATGAAACGCTCTGGTTTTGGTTTGTGGTGATGTGCTTGTCTAGTTTCGGTTCAAACTCTTGTCTATGCACACAGTGAGTAGACAAGAGGGAGAGAGAGAGAGACTAACAGAAGATAGATGGAGAGCAAAAGAAATGAGGGAGTTGGAAAGTTGGGAGAAGAACAGAGAAGAAGGGGAGAGAAAGGTTCTTTGTTTGGCACATCATTAAACTATAAAGCATAAGAAGTCAGACAGAGAGACGAGAAAAACAGATTGAGAGAATATAGAGAAGGCCAAGGGATGTTAGTGGAGTCTTAAAACACAACTAGAACAAAACTGTATCTTCAGAATGATAACATACTGCCTACCGCATACAACACAGAATACACATGGAAGAGTGGCATTCTGGAAACTTCTGGAATACCATTATCCACACATTTTATAAAACGTCGAATATTATGTTCAGAATAACATACTACTCTTATTATATCTGCACTGTGTATACTGTGCATACTATTCACATATTTTCTATGCATAAAATTCCATGGATGACAAACTACACTACCATTCAAAATGTGGGGTAGTTTTTTTTAATGTTTTTTTAATGTTCTTGAAAAAGAAAAGAAAAGTATGCTCACCAAGGCTGTAATTCTTTAATCAAAATACAGTAAAACAGTAACATTGAAATATTATTACTATTTCAAATAACTATTTTTATTTTCATATATTTTAAAAGTAATTTATTCCTGTGATGGCAAAGCTGATTTTTTTTTTTTAGCATCATCACTCCAGTCTCCAGTGTCACATGATCAAGAAACATTTATTATGTTTATCAATTTTGAAGACAGTTGTGATGCTTCATATTTTTGTTGAAAACGTGATACATTTATTTGAAGGATTCTTTGATGAACAGAAAGTTCTAAAATATTTTTTTTTAAATAGAAACCTTTTGTAACATTATAAAAGTCTTTACTGTTACTTTTGATTAAATTAATGCATCCTAGCTGAATAAAAGCATTCATTTATTTAGGAACACTATGCAGTATATTAGTATTTCATGTAAAATACTGCATAAACAATCTGTGCATTGTGACATCCCATCAGACTATCATAATATTATTTGGAAAACACTTTTCTTCAGAACCACTATTTATATTAAAAATCAAAGTATAAAATACATTTCACAAAATTCCCCAGAACCTTCTATCTGCAATCTTACTGTATGATTATCTGGAAATTTCTCCACCAATCTTTAGTTTCAGTTCTGCACTTCCAGACACTGGTGCTGGTTGTGTTCTGGCTTGTCTCTTGTGGCAGGGAGGATCTATTATCCCTCTGTTCTGATAAGCACCCCAGGGCCAAAGTCGTGCCATGTCAGTACCAAGCCCTGCTTTGTTTACATTCTGAATCACTTCCTCTAGAACTGGACAAATGGTGTGTGATGAGTCAGCGTGAAGCTTAGCGCTTCATGGTATTAGAACAATCAGTCTGAGATTATTAGAAAGAGGAGAACGTGTGAGCTGTGATTACAATCACAATATCATCAAATATTAACAGCAACTTCAAACGAGTGGTTGGCGCGGAAGACGACTAGAAGGTTGAGGTATGAACGTGTACTGGCATGCCTGTGCTTGGGTGTGCATGTGTGTGTGGGAGAAAGAGAAAAGTAGAAATCAAAAGCATACATGTTTATTCATGTAGGGATGAAAACTAAAGGACTCCCATTCTACTAAAAAGTGAAATCCCCAGCTTCAATGTCCTATGTATTAAGCATTAATTATATATTATTTTACTTCTAGATTTATGTGCATTACCTGCGGGCAGGCCTTTTCCTCGCAGACGTTCACGAATCTCTTTACTTCTTTCTGGAAGTGACTCCCTTTCGCTTTCAGACAACAGACCGTCCAGCTAAACAAACACACATGCCCAGAATGAGAAAGACATAATCATTCACTGTTATGGGAAAGGGATTACAAAATAAGAAAATGGCTGCATCACAGGAATTAATTAAATTTTAAAACATTAAAATAGAAAACAGTTATTTGTAATTGTAATAATATTTCACAATATTACTTTTACAGATTTTTTTTTTTATTGAATAAAAATGCAGCCTTGGCAAGCATTAGAGTTCTTTCAAAAACATTACAAATTCTTTCCAACCCAAAACTTTTGACCTTTCTGTACTTTTTTTAACTTTTGTACTTTAAGGTGCACAATGCAATTTTTTTCCTCAAGCCACCCAAACCATTTAAGCAACAACAACAACAAAAAAAGATCAATTAAAGATATGGTTTAAAGTTCAATAAACTGTTATTGATTTGTTTGATATGTATTTTGATGAAGCAAATGAATAAAACATAACATCCAGGAAAAAAAAATTGGGGGAAAATAAAATAGAATTTTGCTGAGAAAATAGATTTCATCGGGCCTTAGAGGGTCAAGATTGCTAAACAAAGTCAAAACACCTTTTGAATAAAATGGTCAAATGTTTAACTCTAAATCGGGGTTGCTGGAGGAAGAAGAAACATTCATGGTGGAAGACATAAAGATGAGGGTTGCTCATCACATTTACCTCCCCAGTGTGGAAAAATACACACAGTGCAGAAAATAAGAGCAGAAACATGTCTGTTCCTGGCAATACACTGTTTCTGTATCGCTGAGCAATTAAACCACTGGGGAGAGTGTAGCTGAGAAACAGGATGTGACATCAAACATGAGAAAACAAGCACAGGAAAGACTGTTAACTACCTTTTTAATTGAAAGCTGTTTTATAGGGCTGGACTGTGCAGGCAGTTAATAGGAACAGTATGTTCACACACTTTGTGCTGAATCATTATTGCTTGGATGTGATCAACTAACAAAAAATTTGAGTTGGGAACAAAGAACCAGTGCTAAATTAAAGCAGATTAAAAATATATAATTTTTATTCTATATAAATTTATTTTTATTAATGTTGCTAATAGAAAGTTGCCTTTGCAACAAAACAATAACACGACTACTGTAGTCGGATTCGCAAGTAAATGACTCCAATGAGTCATTCAACGAACTGGTAAAAAAAAAAAAAAACTCAAACGTTTAGGTTTGAATCATTCATTCACTGAGTCAGAGTGGTTCTTTATGTACTTGCTGATCCGAAAGTCATTCCTTTTGTCATATTTAATCTACACAACAAAAACAAGCATGTTGAAAAAAATACATAGGCACGTACCTGAGAGAGACTGCCAAGAACGAGTCTCACCAGCCTCCTGACATATGAAAACGAAGGGTCACAGTTGGAGTTACGGATGTGAGCGCCGCAGGTGTCCAGAACCGATCGTGCAGACAGTCGGCTGAGTGTGGAATCATCACACATGTTGAGCAGGACTCTGTTCAGGTGTTCTCCCAGTTTCATTGGCTAAAACACACATGAAGAGGTCAGTGAAAAGACACAAGAAGAAGCTGAGTCATCCAGAATCTATTATTTGTCTGGGCCAATTGAATTTATTTCCATAAATTAACTTGATGCTGCATTGGCAGACATCCCACCTCTTCCGGAGGGTCTGGGAGTCTCACACATATAGATAGCGGCTCCCTGACGCCTGAAAATGATATACAATATCCCGGAAATCGAGCGCGCAAAAAAGCCTGTTTCCACCTGGTATTAAGATGTGTTTTCAGTCATCTGATCAGAAATAGTCAGCCAATCATTAGTGTTACACCTGGTATCATACGTTTCAAATGCATCTTCTGTGGCCACTTGAGGTCGGATTTTGTGGAGACCCTCACCTATTTTTTCATCACACTCTACATCACTTTCAGCGCACAAATACTATTGAATGAACGAACCCATGTTAGGCGGCTTACGCAAATTAATATAATAGTATAATATATTTTTTTAATAAAATGGTGGGTGTTGTGCCAACTCCCGGAAATGAGTTTTTGCAGGGTGGGATTCTCCATTGATTCCAATTGACGTTAGCATGTTGCTAAGCTAACAACGTAATACTCTACAAAGCACTATAAAATACATAGTACAAACAAATATTGGGTTAATATATTCAATTTCATTTGATTTTAACCACTCCTTTTGTACTGAATTTAGTTCCATAATTTAACATGATGTTTCTATGTACAGCAGAATGAAACAGCAGAGACTCGATTCTTAATAGATATTAGCATATTGCTAAGCTAACAATGTGATGCTCTATAAAGCACAAAAAATTACATAGAATCAAATTAAATTGTATTAACCCAATCTTTTTTTGTACTAACCATTCTAAATCACTCATTTTCTATATTAAATTAAAAGTAAATTGGAGAATTATAAACATTAAATGCATTGAAAGTCTCACCTGGCTCTGAGGAATCTCATAGTCTGCACCCCAAAACAACGTCATGCCAAGCGAATACATGTGCATCTACAAGGTAAAAATAACACCGAAATGTCATGTGACAATGGAGCTGTTTATATGATTGCATTTGATGTTTTAGTCCACATAACAAAATGGAGAAAAAACAGACAGCCTCATTCTGATACATTTCAAGTGCGAATGAGCTTGTGTTGCCAAAAGCATTTGCTAGCCCACAGTATGTTTCAGGTCTTAATCCACATCAAACTTTATATATAGCACATCTACATAGTTTTGTGTTCCTTCCCCGTCTAGTTCTTCTGTCTGTTCCTCTTGCTAAAGAATAGCTTTGAGCACAGAATATCCCAAAATCTGCCAAAGAATGCAAAATATCCTTCAACTTCTCTGCAAATAATCATGCCTTGACTCTGCGGTGGTGTATCGGTCTCTCTCGAAGAATGTCATGTGTACACAGAAGTGTACTGTCAAAATGGTTTTAGAGCTCAAATGTATACATAAAACAAAATAAATGGTTGCTTGATAGAATGAAAGTAGCTTTCCTCACTTTTTGGTGACAATAAATAAACTTGTTTAAACTTTTCTTTTTCTCTCATATTCACATGCCATCGTTCAAAAATGAAATAAAAAAACATCTCAAAGTAACCTCACTGACAACAGACTAAAAGTCTGAAAAGTAGAAAAAGAGCTTTTTAGAATTAAAAATAATTCACTATTTCCAAGCAAATTTAAATTGATAACAGAAGTCATAAACGGGAAAAGAAAACAAGAGATTTTAAATAGGAAACAACAAGCCCAACAAAAATCATTCAATCAAGTACCTTTTCCATATCAGAGAGCGAGGAGAGGTTGAGACCGTCCAGCACCTCTGGAGGAGTGAAAGCCCGCAGGTCCTTCTGTGTCACGTTCTCATCCGTGAAAGAGATGTTTCCGGAAGGCATGAGCAGCAGCGACCATGGAGAAATGATGAATCCCAACGCAGACGGATCTGTTGAACCTGAGGGAAAACAAACATGCAGAGTATTACCACAAACTTGACCACAACTGCAGCTCTTAGGACATCTGAATCTGTAACAAAATCTTAAATATAAAAATGAGATGGATAGATCGTTAGATCGATCGATAGATTGACAGACAGAAAGATGGATTGCTTGACTGATTAGATTGATAGAGTAATTAATTAATTGATTAATTAATCTGCTCTTTTGTCCTTTTTATCTGTCTATGGGATTTATTAAGTTCAGAAATATAATGTTCCTTTGACTAGGGCTGTGCAATTAATTGAATTTCGATTTCGATTTCGGTTTTTGCTCCCAACGATCACCAAAATAGTATAATCGAGTAAAAAACGATTATTTTGCCATGTTCTGTTTTGAAAGAACGCTCTTATTTTGTCTTGTGTTCTGAATGACGCGCGCACGCGCACATCCGCCCCTCCCGATGCCATAAACTCTCTCAGCTTGAATGTTTAAACTGATAAAACTTAAAACGAAGTAAAAATTATCAACTTTAGTTACGATGCAATGCTGGCCCGATTGTGCAAGTGACAATTCCATCATGTCCCGACTCCTGAACGCGAATGTGTAGTTTCGACGCTTGCCTTGTCCAGCGCATTTTGAGAGACAGAGAGAGAGAAGACGCATCACCGCTGAACACTCACGCGGTTTGTGAAATTGCGTCTTGGAGAAAGTTTTAAAATTATTGATTTGATTTTATAATCTGTGTGGATTCATTTAGGCTACTCATACAATCTACATGCTAAAGTGAATCAATGTTTGCGGGGGAATTTCCCGCATTAGGCTATAAGTGGTAGACCTGCGGGAATATATTAAAATACTATATTATTTATTTTAATAGTTCAAAAAGTACAATCAATGTTCAAATATTCACAAATTTCGATTTTTTAAGAATTGTTGAAAGGTGTCTTTGGTAACACTTTACAATAAGGTTCATTAATTAGCATTAGTTATAATGAACAATACTTCTACAGCATTTACTAATCTTAGTTAATATTAATTTCACCACTTACTAATACGTTATTAAAATGAAAGGTTGTATTTGTTAACATTAGTTAATGCACTGTAAACTTAACATAAACAAACAATGAACAGCTGTATTTGTATTAACTAACATTAAAAAAGATTAATAAATACTGTAACAAATGTATTTCTCATTGTTAGTTCATGTTAGTTAATACATTAACTAATGTTAACGAATTAACATTATTGTAAAGTGTTACCGTGTCTTTTTAATAAATGCAACACGTTCCCAAAGTCATGTGAAATAATCGTGTTACATAATCGTGATTTCAATACTGACCAAAATAATCGTGATTATGATTTTTTCCATAATCGAGCAGCCCTACCTTTGACAACTATGGAAACAGCAAAGTTTCCAACACTGGCTAAGTTCGGAAGTTAAGGAAGATTATGGGCTTGGGCTCAGAACATTTCCTCTACACGAATACAGCACGATCTGACTGTGCACGTTTCAGGAACTTTGGAGATTTGGTGGTAGAAAGCTAATTCTTTTCATCCGGACAAAGACATGTAATAAAGAGCTGCATTATTCTGTGAATGAGTGCATTTCCTTAAAATACAAGGCCCTTGGGTTCTCTCTCAAAAAGATGATTCTGTATGACAGTTCATTTTTCTTTTTGATGTTTTTTCCCCTCTTCTTTTGTGCTGCTGTAGGCGCAAAACAATGGAGCCTTTGCATTACAGCCCTGCGGTTTGGATGGAACAGCTGTGCAGAAATAACTCCTCTATTACAGATTAGGATTCAGTGGAAAAGTGGAATTGCTTTTGAGAAACCTACTTTTTATTATTTCATGTCACGTATACCAGAAAACCAGAGCGATATCTCAAAATGCTACAACTGAAAATGTAGATTCTTCTATTTACTAAAGCAAATGCTGTCACCATGATGATAGGGTGTTACGGGTCAGTGAGATTTTTTTGATTTTTTTAAAGAAATTAATGCTTTTTTACAGCAAGGATGCATTAACTTGATTAAAACTGACAGTAAAGACTATTATAATATTACATTATTTTATTTTAACTATAATTAAAAATGTCTATTTCATATGAATGTTGTACTTATCTATTTATGAAAAAAATCCTGAAAATCACGGTTTATTTGAAATACTTGTAAAACTATTAAAGATATCTGTAAAACTGTTTTCAACATTGATAATAATAAGGAATGTTTCTTATTCACCAAATCAACATGTCAGAATGAGTTATGAATGATCATGAGGGACTGAAGACTGGAGTAATGATGCTGAAAATTCAGCTTTGCATCAAAGGAATAAATTACATTTTAAAATGTATTCAAATAGAAATAATATTACTGTTTTTCCTGTATTTTTGATCAAATAAATTCAGCCTTGGTGCACATAAGACTTGGGGTTTATTTTGGCATTTAGTAACATTCACGTCAGTAGCTCAGACAAGTTATGCTCCCAATACTGTACTTAAGAGTAAGGGGTTTGTGCAAATTAACAAAATAAATGAACAGAAACATTTTAATAATGTCAGAATGTGTTCAAGGAAACAAATAAAAATGTAATTCAAGCAGCGATGCTATAAAGCACTGGAATTCCCAAAGTAAACACATGTTTCCTGTGGAAACTGTCTGACCACAGTTGAACCTCATAGTGAAAATATAGCAGTGCACTGTCTTGTTTAGCTTCCAGCACAGATATTCCAGCAGCTTTATTAAAATAATTTCCTAGTAGAACTACACAGGTAACATACCTTTCTTTGGAATGCACTGCAACTAATTCTCAAAAGCTGAAAATGCTGGCATGCTAAAGCTCAGAATCATCAAGTTGTTAATTGGAAGGAAGCTGACGCACATTTGGAAATATCTCAGAATGGGCCTATCTGATAAGTTATCTATCCTATCAGAGACTAGCCCGAGTGGACAGATAATATACTACAGTTCTCGAGCCCAATGAAGTATCAGCCAAAAATAGCATCACAAATTCTCCTAAGAAAGAAAAAGAAAAAAAATCAAACATGTGCTGTCTACTGACTTGGGTGTCTGTTTATTTAACCAGTATCTGTTTATTTGAGATGCTCAAGATTACTGCGCAAGGACAACCAACCGAATGACCTAAATACCCATTTTAATGCGCAAGAAGTGGTGGAAACTTTTGCATTATTTATATCATGCTAAATAACCTTAGAAAAATATTGATTTTGCTCAAAGCAGTATATCTATGTATTTAAAGATATTTTAATACAGACGAAAAATACATTTGTGAAGAAAAAAAAAATCTGCCATAGTTATCTCGATATTTATGAAATGAAAAATGTGTCCAGAGGAAAAAATATTATATTTTTTTTATATTTTTATTTTATATAATATATTTATATGAGGTTAATAAATACTTTCTATGAGAAATAAAATAGTAATATATACACACATGATATACAGTATACAAACATAATATACAGTGTGTGTGTGTATATTTATTTATATTTATATATGTATTTATATAAATACAAGCAGCGCCTTCAAATTAAAACGGCATGTTACACAAAGAAAACTTGCTGACTTGTTCAAGTCATGTCCCATGACTCTCGTCCAGGGCCCAGAATTTCTGCAAACTCTGTCAAGAGGGACCTTTGCCAGCAAGTTTTCACCCCAGAGCAGCTCAAGGCCAGATAACAAGCTACTGTGAGACGAGGAGAGTCCTACTTCTCCCTGCAAACACATACCGAAGCAGCTACATCATCTTTATCATCATCATCATCATCGTCCTCCTCGACCCTGAAGACAAAGGCTTAATTACGTTCCAAACCCGACTGGCTAATGGCCAGGTCTGCTGAATAAAGGGGGCAACGATTGTCTGGGATGACGACAGAATGAGAATTGTCCACCGACTGTGAGAAAGACTTGTCGAGAGCCTCAAGATCTGTGCGGGAACGGCAGATATCGGTCGAGAGGAGCTGGCATCATCTCAATCGCCGCAAACTGCCCACCAGACTGCTCTTTAGGAAACCAGGGTGCAGGGACAATAAAGAGGCTTTTGTTCACAACGTTGACACACAACACTAGCCCACACAGTCATTCTGAGACACAGAGGACGGACATAAGGCTGAGTAAGCCTTCTCATAAATTTCACAGAAGTGTTACCCTTCCCTCCAGAGACAGAAAAAAAAAAAAAAAGATCTCTTCTTTGAATCAGACTGATAGGAGCTATTTTTGGTCTGGCCTACGCTGACAGCTTTTGAGGAGGCCGGAGATTTATTCGAATGACTTTTAAACATGAGTGAATTGGCTTAAGACAGAACTGAAAGAGTAACCATTCTACAAAAGAATCGTGTTGAATGTACTGATAAAGTCATAGCTGAGGCTTGTAATGGCATTGAATTGTTCGCAAGAAAAGGACAATCCAGCAAATGTGGACAGTAAAATATTTATTCATACTTGTGTGTCATACTTGTGGTCTGTGGTTTTTCTTAAGTAGTCGCAGGGTTTTCACTTCAAGTCATACTAACCCTATTTCACACAATCCCTGCCAGTTCCCCTTGCAAAAACACGATAACGATATATCGGTAGAAAGTAGTATTTTTTGTCAACCGGTAGAGTTTTTGGACTATCGTCTTTGTCGCGGTCGCGCTCACGTGAAGTTGCTGTGCTGCGCCGTCACGAAAGCTTATCGTTTGCAAGCGTTTTCAAGTATTGCGGTTTAAAAACAAGTGATTTTGAGTGTAAGCTGCGAAAGACAACAACAATTTCACTATAAGCATGCTGTCAGAGAGACTGTTTCTCAGGGCTGTCTGAGACGAGCTCACGTGAAGACGCTGCTCATAGAGCCTGTGAGAACTGAACTGAGGGCTTTTTGATGACTAATTGGGCTTGAACAGTTAAATACACATACGTGTCAAAGTGGCCGTGTATTTGCAAGTAAACAGTCATTTATGTCCTAAGCAAAAATAAACTGTGGAGAAAGAAAACTCACGAGTATATTGGATCTGTGCAGTCTGTCTTAAAGTGACAGCATCCAAATATACCTGCTTTCGTTATTAATGTTAATCAAACAACAACAAAAATATCTCACTGCTCTAGACTGAACCACTTTTGTAACTTTAATAAGAGTAAATGTATATTTAATTTACACAGAGAAGACTATGCAGGTGTTTTTTTTATACATTTGATTATATACAATTTATGTAGTATTTATTATTTCTAGCGCTTGAAGTTTTTCAGATAGGTCACATCGCCACCCCTAATGATAACCATAGTTTCCACCAAAATAAAGTTACTGTGGTTATTGCTACAAAAAAGCTATTCTTATCTTATAGCAACAATCATCCAAAAGAATGACAGATTTTAACAATTACAACAAGATATTGGACTACAAATAACTAGATTTTAACATTTTCTAAGAAAAAAAAAGTTGCTTAAAGTGTTTAGAATTGTTTTTAGCGAATTGCTATGTGGTTGCTAAGGTGTTTTAACGCATTTCTATGAAGTTGCTAAGGTGTTCTGAGTGTTATAATGCTTGCTTTTACAGAGTGCATTATGATTTTGAGCTACATAATAGTATGTAATATAAATATAGTTATCATATATAATATAAATATAGTTATATAATATATTAAATCATATAAAGGTGAAACTCGAAAAATTTGAATATCGTGCAAAAGTTCATGTATTTCAGTAATTCAAATTAAAAGGTGAAACTAATATATTTAGTGTATACATATATATAACTAGATGCATGATTATACTTTTCAGAGGGCCGACATTTCTGTATTTAAAATCCTTTTTTTTACTGATGTAAATGCCTCATGTAATATTCAAATTTTCTGAGATTTTGAATTTGGGGTTTTCATAAGCTGTAAGCCATAATCAAAATTATAACTTTCGCACGATATTAAAAAATTTCGAGTTTCACCTGTACAACCTATGGTTTTTTTGGTGGAATTTTTTTTACTACCATGGTGTGGTAATTTACACACAAACGCAAGGTTAGCGCATGAAATTCCACCACTGAATAGATAATGGATTCCTTCCGAAATGTTAAACCAGGACATCTTGTACATTTAACAAAACAAGAATGTCTGCAATCATGACAAGAGGAAAGGCTACAAAGTTTCAGGTTAAAGAAAGCTGAAATTGCAACATGCTGACCAAACCAGAGAAACCAGGTGAACAAGGAAAGATTCAGACAAAAAGAGAGTGAAAATAATTAGAAAAGGATCTAAAAAGCAGAGACAGGGAGACGTTCCCTGAGCGTATTATTGCAATAATTGATGAAATGGAATGTAAATCTAACATTCCACAAACTATTAATAAAACCACTCTGAATGGCACTGCACTGGTTTGGAACACACAAGGTCAGATTTGTCAAAATAAAGCAGCATTCTCTGCATGTTACTTGGCAACAGAAGCTACCGGGTTCTGAAGAGGTCAAAGATGATGGTTTCCTTACAAACACATCAAACTCAAACCTGCAGGATTCATGCCACACTCTAAAATCGGAGACTTGACTCACAATTGCTTTCAATAGGGATAGTTCTTTCTTTAGTATATTTATAATCACCATTTCAAAACTTTCAATTTGTCAGCCATCTTGGATACATTCCTTTTTACTGATCTTCTTGCAGTGCATTGTGGGATTTCATTCTTTGTGAAGAATACATGCAAACCTGCAAAATTCGGCCAAATGAAAAGAATCTACCTTTTGGAACTACCTTCACATAAGGAGCATGACCATGATGACTTAAAAATGTTGCCTATGTAGACAGCTCGCTAGGTTTTGGAACAGATTCCTTCATATAACTTCCTTCAGTTTTGGATGACTGGCGTTTACACCGCATTTATGCAACTTTATGGCTTGCACTTTAACCAAAGGAAACCAGATAGCTGGTTTCATTTGCAAAAACCCTGCAATTTTGAGCAGATTGCTGAATACTTTGGACATATTTTATCAACAAAAGTTCTTATGTGCTCCAAAGATACCAGACTGCAATCCAAGGTCTCTGATTGTCTCGGCCATCCCAAGGCCTCGAGTTCAGAGCCAACATGGCTGGGTACCCTCGGGAGATGTGGGAGTTATCAGCGCGGTTTACCTCTGCGGAGGAGTTCATGCAGGCTCTCTGCGCTCTGGTTCAGGACGGCCCAGACCTCCTCCTCCTGCAGCGGTCCTCCTCTCACCTGCAGCGCCTCAGCCAGAGACACATGCATGCTGCCTACGGGACCACAGAACACATCAATGTTATTCATACAATCACCATCAACATTGTACATCCAAGACATTTACAAGTACTCTCTGCACATCTATGAGGATTTTAAATTCTGAAGAACCAAATATGTATCGGGTATTTGCTATTATTGCTAACTTGGAAAGGCGGCATCACCTACAACAGTAGCCTAAAACAAATTCTACAGTAAATAGCAGTTTGGCTATTGTTAACTAAGTGATGTCAGCCAACACACACAAAGTAATTTAGAGGAGGAACGAGTAACAAAAGATTAGGAAGATAATTTTTTTCTTTGGTATAACATGAACTGATAACTCAGGCACAATAAGATTTTTGGTAGCACTTTATTTTATAGTCCTGTTCCCCATGTATATGTACTTATTATAGTAATTATGGGTAATAACTAGGTACTAACCCTGAACTTACCCCTAAACCTAACCTTAACCCATGTAGTTACCTTATATGACCCAGGACTTTCTTAGGTAAGTACACAGAGTACACTAAGCACACGTACTGTAAAATAAAGTGCAGCCTTTTTTTAAATGCCTTACTGTACCCAATTTATTGCAGACACAAAATATGTACAGCTGCACATTTACCTTCTAAAATGCACCATATTTCCGAGTGTAACAATATTCTTCTGGAAATAATGTAGAGCAAAGCTTGATTTTATAAGGATTTGAATGGAACATTAAAAGTAAGCTATGAATATATAATATTTGCCCCGCCCACATGGCCATGGAATACAGGGGTGGGTGGAAGAAGACGTAAAACATTCATGATTATTATGATTAGGTGAGGAGAAATCTGTGATTCTTCCATTTGAAATGTGATCCTGAAAGAGAGAACGCTCCTGAAACTGCACAGCTGATCCAAATAACAGTCCATCAATCGCCATAATGTCACACCAAAACAAGCAAACCTGTGTGTGTCCTGTCAGGTCTAATTGTCAGGGTGGGGTCAGTAACACTTGCAGTGAAATTGTTCGTCATTATGTTAACCACAGCTGTAGTTACAAAGAGCCATAAACCCCTGGAAATCCCAGCATGCTGTGAGGCAAGAGAGACAGAGGAAGCTCAGGGTTTAAGGGATTACTTTTGAGCGGGCATTATGCGGGGCTACCTAAATGGTTATATGTCACATTTCAATTGAACTGTGGAGTCAGACTTTTTTTTAGGCAACGCGTGCATGCATGAAACATCAGAGCACATGTGACTTCTGTCATGTTTGGAGATCAACTTTTGGGGAATTTTTCATTTTCATATTAATAAATAAGTGATAAAGGTAGTTAAATAAAAATAATGAATAAAGCCTGAGACCACATTTGGGAGAAAATTACAAATATTTGAAAACAAAAAATATATATAATATAAAATACATGCATTTAAATACCATTTACATACAATTACATTAAATACAATCACAAACAAGCAATAAATCAGGCTCAATAAGGCCAATTTACCAATTCATGTTATCTGAAAGTTTCATTACAATTTGGATAAAATATAAAAACAGGTTTAAGGGTGGAGGTGTGTGTGTAAATAAATGTTTATCAACGGTGGCTATATTAACTTTTTAAAAAGCTCTAAATCTCATTTTCTGAGACCAAACACCCATGAAGAATGCACTAAAAGACATGGCAATCACCTTCCATCTAAGATACTTAAGGCCCCAACGAGAGCGGCTCATTCCACATAAGAGAAAGAAAGCTCTGCAGATTGGCGCATATTTATGCAGGAATGCCATTGGGGATGTGAAACTCTCTGAAAGAGGGATATGAGGAGAGGAAAGTATGATCCGGACCCCTCCCGCACGCCTCATTAGCCTTTAGTGTGGGGGGCTGTCGTATGCAGATTGTTTTCCTCGGCTTTTGTTATTCCAACACAGCCAACGAGTGGAATGTTTTCCCCCGTCTCTCAGGGTGCAGTGGAGCACTGGGTCATTCCCACCGGTACGTTTAGCCACAGGAGAACAGGAGAGAACCACCAGTGTAAAAAAATATGGCAGATATTCATTCCAGTAGAGCAACACCAAGGTCATAGCCGGTTCAATTCCAAGGGAATGCATGAACTGATAAAATGTCACTTTGGATAAAAGTGTCAGCCAAATGCATAAAAATGTGAATATTTGGAATGGTAAACTACCAAATAATTTTTTTAAAGCAGTATTTAGTAGTTTGCACAGTATGCACATTTTCAGCTTGCACTGAATACTCGCATGACTTACTACAACGAATACAGTATTTCACAATACAATGCATTTGAATTCCCTTTAAAGACATATTCCAGATTTAGTACACACATAATGTGGATTACCACAAAAATTTACTTCCACTAGTCCCTCATTTTCTTTAAATAGCAAAAGACTGATCTACAGTGAGGCACTTACAACAAAAGTGAATGTAGCAGATTTTTTAACATTAAAATACTTTAAAAACAGAAAAACTCAACGTATACATGTACTAGACACACAGATGGAGATTAAATAGGCTACAGCTCAGTCTGACAAAATGATGAATTATTATGAATTTTCAAGTAGCCAGAACCAGTCAATAAGGAAGATTATGTAGACACTTAATATTTATGTGTTAACATTTTAAGAAAAACACTATGCAAACATTTTAGTTTTACATCATTTGAAACTGCTACAGTAGCGGGGAAGATGTATGAGCAATAATTTGAGTTATTTTAATGTTATGTTTAGTTTTACCTAAAACCTTCCCTGTTCAAACATTAATACACAAATGTGGACGTGTCAATATTCCACAATAGTTCACAAACAACTGACAGTCGTAACCTAAATATGATTTTCAGTTACAATAATAAATCCTAAAATTCAGCATTAGTAACTTAATTTTCACGCCATCGGTCACAGTAAAGAAAAAGTAAAAGTTTCCCAAAATAAAAATACTTCGTTACTGTCCATCACTGGAAAAAGGCAATTAAACTGTACTTATTGTGGGTGCCGATTCTGCCGAATTACATGTGCAACTTAGTCATGTGTGAACAATATGTTACATACTGCATGCAGATACAATAGGTGACCCTGGACCACAAAACCAGTCACATGGGTAAATTTTCTGAAATTAAGATATATACATAATCTGAAAGCTGAATAAATAAGCTTTCCATTGATGTATGGTTCGTTAGGATAGGGCAATATTTGGCCGAGATACAACTATGAAAATCTGGAATCTGAGGGTGCAAAAAAATTTAAATATTAAGAAAAATCACCTTTAAAGTTGTCCATTTATGTTCACGATTGTGCTGCATTCAAAAAAAAAAAAAAGTTTTACATATTTACGGTAGGAAATTTTCAAGATATCTTCATGGAACATGATCTTTACATAATATCCTAATGATTTTTGGATATCCAAATATACCCGTGCGACTTATGACTGGTTTAGTGATCCAGGGTCACATATATACACCACGATGCAGTATGAGATACGCTAGCATTCCATTCTGAACATACTGTAGCACCCGTTACACCTTCCACCCAATGTGAGCTCCCACACCCGAGTGTTTATTTCATTATGTAAATTTCAGAAATGTTTCTTTTCCCAGTCATTATGCATGGTGGCAGTTATTTCTAAAAATGTTAAAAGACATCAAGCAGCACTGAAATGCTCAGGACTGCAGGGGAATTTGGGTTATGCGGTATGTAATCACTTCAGGGAGAAATCTTGCACGTCTGGGGAAAATGTTTCAAGAGGAGGAAGAAAAGCCTATTTTTAAAGTGTATTTTACACAACTAAAAACAACACAGCTTCAAACTACTTCTGTAATATTAAGCTTTATAAAATGCCTATTTTAAAAGGCCATATTTTAAATGTGATTTCCCTGATGACCATTATTAATTTTGATCAAGGTTTCTTGCAGAAAAAAGTCACAATTTAAAAAGTACAAATATTACATAAAAAGCATATTTTTACTTGTTTTTTTTGTTTTTTTACTGCACCTTTTTTTAACGTTTTTATTAATATTTGGTATGTTTTTATTTTTACATTTTCCGTTTAATTTTAGTTAAAAGTTTTAGTAATTTAGGTTTTATACATTTTATTTCTATTTTACTTTTAGTTATTTTTTACACAAGGTTAAACTAAATGAAAATGAGAAACTTATTGGCAACTGGCTGAAACAAAACAAGTTTAAAATCAGCATGAAACGGAAGTTGTGATGGCATTTCCTTCCCTAATGTAAGAACGCGCAAGTGTTTTTGCCAGAATACTCTGTTCTCCTGTTATTTCAGTGTTGTATTTTAGTCAAGGTAAGCCTATCTTCGATTCTCTTGTTATTTTGTATTTTTAACTTCACATAATTCTGTATTTTAGTTAGACGCGTTGGCACAATTAACAACAGCCGCGAGTGAAAATTTAAATTGTTACATTTGCACTTAAGCCTTTGCTCCTAGCAGTTTGGAATTGGCACATTTTCGCGTTATTCACTTAGGCGGAAGCGTTCAGCTCTCGTGTTCAGCCTCCTCGTGTGAAGACCGACTCGGGAAAAGACCAGCGACTCTACCTGCGCGACTCCACCGAGCAAGGACACCAGAAAGGCACTTAAGTATCTCCTCTTCCCTTTCTCTTCCCTCTACTTACCTTATTGTTCACCTTAATCAAACATGTGCTTTCAATACATTCCTGTTATCTCTCGGCAACGTCCTTTCATCACGCACAATAGGCAGCGCAATACTGCCAATCTGCGTCCCATCCTCACATCCGCACATACTCCTCTCTCTCTTTCGGTGGGTCTATGGAATTGTCAGTCAGCAGTCAATAAAGCCGACTTCATTCCAGCCTTTGCATCTCATTCTACACTTAGTATCTTGGGGCTGACTGAGACCTGGATTCGTCCAGAAGACTCAGCAACCCCTGCTGCTCTCTCTAGCAATTTCTCCTTCTCCCACTCCCCTCGCCAGTCTGGGAGAGGTGGGGGTACAGGGCTTCTCGTTTCTAACAATTGCAAATACTCCGCGCTCTCTTCACTATGCAACAACAACTCATTTGAATATCATGCTATTACACTTACAACTCCCATTAAAATCCATATTGTAGTCATTTATCGCCCCCCAGGTCAGCTGGGTAACTTTGTAGATGAGCTGGATGTGCTGCTGTCCACTTTCCCTGAGGACGGCACCCCACTTCTAGTCTTCGGTGACTTCAACATTCATCTCGAAAAGCCACATGCAACAGACTTCACCTCTCTCCAAGCCTCTTTCGATCTCAAACGACTCATCACCGCAGGTACTCACAAATCAGGCAACCAACTGGACCTGGTTTACACACGCAGCTGCACCACAGACAACATCTTGGTGAGACCTCTCCATGTCTCAGATCATTTCCTCATTACTTTCAGTCTACTACTCTCTACCCCTGCACCACCATCCCCACCCCCAGTCACTTTCAGACGAAACCTGCGCTCACTTTCCCCCTCCCATCTTTCCTCTGCCGTGTCATCCTCTCTTCCCCGACCCTCACAATTCGCATCTCTGGATGTGAATACCGCAACGGACACCTTATGCTCCACTCTAACCTCTTCTCTAGACATTATCTGCCCTCTCTCCTCCAGGCCAGCACGCGCTACTCCCTCTAATCCCTGGTTATCTGAGGTTCTTCGGGAACACCGGACCGATCTCAGGGCAGCGGAGAGGAAATGGCACAAATCAAAAGACGCATCTGACCTGAGTATGTATCAATCTCTCCTCTCTTCCTTTTCTGTTGATGTTCATGCAGCAAAATCTTCATACTTCCACAACAAGATCAACAGCTCCTCCAACACACGATTCCTCTTCAAGACATTCAACACTCTCCTCTGTCCACCTCCACCACCACCCGCACCCTCCTTAACTGCTGACGATTTTGCGAACTTCTTCACCAACAAAACAACAGCTATCAACGGTCAGTTCTCAGCTCCACACACACAGGAACCCAGACCGACCCCCTCCACAGCCAATATCCCTCTGTCCTCCTTTTCTTCGCTAACTGAGGAAGAAGTATCTACACTTCTCCTCTCCAGTCACCCTACCACCTGCCCACTTGACCCCATCCCCTCACACCTTCTACAAGCCATCTCTCCCACAATTCTACCATCACTCACACACATCATCAACTCTTCCCTCCATACTGGCACTTTCCCCACAACATTCAAGCAGGCTCGGGTTACCCCACTGCTCAAAAAACCAACACTAAACACATCATTTGAAGAGAATTACAGACCTATCTCTCTCCTACCATTCATTGCGAAGACACTTGAAAGAGCTGTTTTCAACCAAGTAACATCCTTCTTGTCTCAAAACAACCAGCTGGATGTCAACCAATCCGGCTTCAAGAAAGGGCATTCAACTGAGACTGCATTACTGTCAGTCACAGAAGCCCTACGGATCGCAAAAGCTGCTTCCAAATCTTCAGTCCTCATTCTCCTGGATCTGTCATCAGATCCTTCTGTCCACCCTCTCATCACTGGGCATCACAGGAACTTCACTCCACTGGTTTGAGTCCTATCTCACAGGTAGGTCCTTCAAGGTCGCATGGAGAGGCGAGGTATTCAGGGCACATCAGCTGACCACAGGGGTTCCCCAGGGTTCAGTTCTTGGTCCCCTCCTCTTCTCCATCTACACCACATCACTGGGACACATCATACAGGCACACGGGTTTTCCTACCACTGCTATGCTGATGACACGCAGCTCTTCCTCTCATTTCAACCAGATGATCCCACAGTAGCTGCACGGGTCTCAAGCTGTCTGGCGGACATCTCCACATGGATGAAGGAACATCACCTGCAGCTCAACCTGGCAAAGACTGAGCTTCTTGTCCTCCCTGCCAATCCGTCTCTACAGCACGACTTCACCATCCAGCTAGAATCATCATTAATCACCCCATCAAGGTCGGTCAGAAATCTTGGAGTAACGTTTGATGACCAGCTGACCTTCACAGACCACATTTCAAAGACAGCTCGATCTTGCAGGTTTGCACTGCACAACATCAGGAAGATCCGGCCTTTCCTAACAGAGCATGCAACACAACTTCTCGTCCAGGCCCTGGTCATCTCTAGGCTTGACTACTGCAATGCCCTTCTGGCTGGACTTCCAGCATGTGCAATCAAACCCCTACAGATGATCCAGAATGCTGCAGCTCGTCTTGTCTTCAACGAGCCCAAAAGGGCCCACGTCACTCCTCTGTTCATCTCTCTACACTGGCTACCTCTCGCTGCTCGCATCAAGTTCAAGGCATTGACGCTTGCTTACAGATCCATCACAGGCTCAGCTCCCTCCTACTTTCACTCACTCCTACGAGTCTACATCCCTACCAGACACCTACGATCGGTCAACGAGCGACGTCTCGTGGTTCCATCGCAGAAAGCCACAAAATTACTTTCCAGAACATTCTCATTCACAGTTCCATGCTGGTGGAACGCTCTCCCCACCCTCATCCGGAATGCAGAATCCCTGACAACATTCAAAAAACAGCTAAAAACCCATCTCTTCCGTGAGCACTTAACCTCATAAAAAAAATAAAAAAAATAAAAAGAAAAAGAAAAACGATGTTTTTCCCTTTGAAACATCACTTATCAGGCTTATGCTACTCTGAATAATACCTGAACTTCGTATTTTGAGCACTTCTTGTGTTGTTGTTTTTTGCCTCTTTATGATGACTCGCTTAAATTAGTCCTAATTTGTTAGTCGCTTTGGATAAAAGCGTCTGCTAAATGACTAAATGTAAATGTAAATGTATTGTGACGTACATCTGATTGAATCGGCTTCTCAAACAAGAATCAAATTACTTGATTTTGTACATGGGGAATTGATTGGATGGTTGTGATTTGCTATTGGTCAATCTAATGTGAGTGACAAGTTTCCCCGCCCTCACGCCAGTAAACACGTCATCAGAGAAGAGATGTTGCAGCAAGGAGGAGGGGAAGTTATTTGGATTAAAGATTAACATTAATTAAAATAACAATAATAATAATAATAATAATAATAATGTGCACTGACAAATAAATAAAAAAGGCTGCAATATTACTCAAAAACAAGAATTGGCCATTTTGATTTCATGGTGTCAAAGTTACGTTTGTTTTTGTATATTTTATTTTATTTCAGTTAACATTTATTTAATTTCAATTAATAAAAATGTTTTTATAGGTTTATTTTCAGTTAAGTATCCCACCATTTTACTGAACACTGGTTGTGATTTGCTATGTAAATGTGGGCAGTTATATACCAAGTTGCTCAATGCTGTGAATTTCTTAATGAGCCAGTTTTGCAGCTTATTTTCCATAATGGTCAAGTATCATCTTTTAAATTATGGAGATTCAAGATTTTCTCTAGACAGCGGCAATGAGCTGAGACATGAAACTAAGCCCTAAAACTAGTCAGTACTGAAAGAAGAGCTGCAATGGATAGTAGATTCAGGCCAAGATTATTCCCCCAGTGCCGAGCGAGCTGGGGAAACACAAACAATGAGCGTGGTCAGGGTTTTCCTGATCACAGTAATGAGGATTTTAAAGGGATTCATCTTTGAAACGTGATATCTCATCATGATCCTCATGCTGGTGAAACCCCTTTACCCAAAAGAAACTTTCCCGGATTGTGTACAAAAAAAAAATGTAAGTTAAAAAATGTGGAGAACTTTTTTCCACATGAAAATACAATTTGAGTCTTTCTACTTCACCTTAAAAATTCCATGTTTAATTCAATGGTACTTGCCATTTCTTTATAATCATTTGTGAAATTTACTAGAAATTTCTGAATGAAAATAAATCCAACACTAATTTTATTCAGTGTAGAGACAGGGTTAAAGAGATAGGCGAACAGCGCTTGTTTTAAGTCATCTTCCAGATGATACAAGCACTCTGTTTTTCCCATAAATGCCCGAGACAGCAGTCATCATTTCAGTATTTTCCATTTAGTTGCAGAACTTGGCAGTATGCAGATTCAAGAATAAAACTCTAGAAGCAATCTTTTTTTTTTTAAGCATGGGCTAACAGTTTCCAACAGAACACCAAAGCCCAATAGAGAGGATGTTTAATTTTCTCATAACATTAATCTGTGGTTGGACCCGGTTAAATCATCTGTAATTCTAAAAACAGCCTGATGCCAGTAAGCTGAGCCGAAAATCTTTCTTGGAGATGCTTTTGACCGAAGAAAGCAAAAAACACTCCAAACTCCCACAATCCTTTGCTGGATCCCCTTACCTCTCTCTCTCTGTCTTACTCGATCTCTGTTAAAAATAAGGAAAACTTGAGAGGCAGGAATACCTCATAGATTTTCCAAATACAGGTCATTGAGTCCTAAAAAGCTTGTATGACATAAAACAGGAAGCAACTATCCTTCCTCAAATTAGGTTCTTCTCATTTCAGCTTCAAAATAGTAGTTCTCAATTGGTGGGCCATGACCTAAAAATGGGGCGCAAGTCTGTTCTGATAAGGTGATGGACAAAAAACAATGTCAAAAAGGAATAATAAAAAGCAACCAACCATATAATCACACAATTAGAAATTAGGAGAGTAATGTAATCCAAATCTAATTAATATATAGGCTAGAATGTTCATTTTGTTGTTGGTGTGCAAACTGGCATGCGACAAAATAAAAAAGTGCAGTGTGTGTGTATGTGTGTGTGTGTGTGTGTGTACATACTGTATATACACACAATGACTATTGCAAAATAATCCCTGACAACACGCTTCGCTAAAGTAACACAGGCGACTGGAAGGACCAGATTACTGCACCATGATGAATCAGTGCATATTTCCTGCAGCATTAAACAAAACACACTTTTACATGGTAGAGGCAGAAGAACTCCCTTTTACCCTGGATGAGTCATTACTTGGATGAAAGATTAACCCCGCCCCTGATCTTTATCTCTTTTCCTATTCCACCACTTTGCTTGTGTAAGTTCATCATGATTGTTCACTGCTAAGGAAGCCTATCATTTCTTTCCATTTCTCCTATTTCTAGTAAAAAACAAGGTTGGGGAATAGAACTATGCCAATCTACTCCTCCTTTTCTCTTCTTCTCTCCTCCACAAGCTCCACCAGGGCTGGACAATATAGTGTATGCAGCCAATTAGACTCAAAATGTTTAATTTATGAAGTAAAAATGTTTTTAAAAGATTGTTAATAAATTAAAGAAGTGAAAGATAAAAATGTACCTTATTTTCCATAATACAAGTCATCATCTAAAATGTACTGTGACTTATAATGCAAATATAGTGCCAAATGATGGATCCAATATACAGACACAGGATCAGTTTTCTTTCTCAGTTGTCTACCTTCACTTAAGACGTAAGCAATTGTGTTTACGAGGATACTCGCTGAGACTGCCATTTTGAAATAATTCAGAACTGTATTTGTTGTGTTGCTGTGTTTATGAAACAGTGTGCGAGTTCCCAAATTAATATTCTTTCACGTCTTCTTGCGCTTGAATGTTTTAAACTCACTTGAGTGTTAAAACTGACTAGACTTAAAAACGCATGCAATCCGAACAGTGGGGCCTGGTCCATACGGATCAACTACGATCCCTACTTAGGCCTACTTGACATCACGCATCCTGCAATGTGAATATGTGGATGAGCAAATCTCAGTGTCGATGCTGAAACGATATATTGTGCAGCCCTAATTTCCTCAACTCCCAATGTACTTTAATGCCAAAACCATTTCTATATTCAATGTCTGCTAGATCCAATTTCAGTTTTGTGATCCATTTTGTAATGGTAATGCTTGTAATTCACACAGGGTGGCTCTGATCCCAGATCAGTGAGGGTGAGAGGTTTCTTTTCTTTTTTTCTTCTCTCAATGGTGTGATCAATCAAGCCTCTAAAGCAGAGCTCTAGAGAAAACCAGAGGCCTCCAGAACAAAACTGCCCACTCGTAGCTGCTTCTCAAGGTCAAACACACTAATATTCGCCACGTGTTGAGCCTGGGCCAAAGGGATACACACTGCCCGGGGCAACAGCCCGGTTTGACTTGGATATACTGGTAGAACATAAAATACACCAGCTCTCAGTAAGTTTCCACCCTGGAAAACCCCAAAATATGTGAATCATCCAGGGAAAAAGAAAAAAAACCAAAACAGAATGGCCATTTTTATTTTAAAGCTTAGTCTGCATGTCTCGTTTACAGCACTGAAAAGAAAATTAACCAATGCAAGAACACAAGAACACCCTGTGTTAACGCAAAAGTAAAATGGGTTACTCATCATATCAAACACTAGCAATGACACTCCCATTCAAAATTATGGGGCCAGTTCTACAAGTCTCTTCTGCTTAAAGGAGAACTCCGGTGAATTTTTAAGTTAATCTTGATCGTTTTACCTTTGTGAGTACTGTCTATAGAAAAAAAAACGAACCGGATCGGTGCTTGCAACACGGAGCTGTTACAGTTAATGCCCAGAGCTCCCATTCAGCTAAAACGGCAGTTATGGGGGCATTAACCTAAAGAGTGTCTTTGTGCCTCTTAAAGGTGCCCTAGAATGTGAAATTGAATTTATCTTGGCATAGTTAAATAACAAGAGTTCAGTACATGGACATGACATACAGTGAGTCTCAAACACCATAGTTTTCACTTTCTTATTTAAATCTCGTTTTTGAAAAACACCCCTGAAAAACAGGCGAATCTCCACATAACACCAACTGTGACGCAACAGTCGGGATCATTAATATGTACGCCTCCAAAAATTTGCATATGCTAGCCCATGCTCAGTGCCAGGCGAAACTGCGCAGCCGAATCATCAGAAGTTCTGCAGGTGAAGAAACAAGCAGGAGGAGGATCATAGGGAAAATGGCAGATCTATCTATAATCTATCTATATATAATCGGATACCGCTACAGTTTAATTCGAAGTTGTTAGTTGCTCTGCCCATTTCACCGCGGACTTTTTTTCTAACCTGGAACAATATCAAGCAGCCAGGCTTCTCTCGGCGTCTCATACTGACGAAGGGGGCAATTTCAACTAACGTTATATTCCCGCAAGCGGTAAGTAGTGATTTTACTAACGGTAATTTACACTGTGTTATTTAGATCCAGCGCGATATTGTTTTTTTACTCGAGATACATTGTGGCTTGCAAACGAGCGAACGAAGCATGGCAGTTGCTCAGTGTTTGGATGTACAAATGAACACAAACATATATTTTTTAGCTCCTTCATCCGAGCCTCTGGAGAACCAGTGGGTTATGTGAATTTCTGATGTGTAATTGTTCAAATTCAGACAGATAATCTTTCTCTCAAAGTCGTTCAACACTATTTATGCATCAGTAAATCGCGTTGCAGTGATAAGATCTTAATTCACGCAATCAACAGACTGTCATCTGCTCAATGCTCACTCACTGCAACCTTTTATGTGATGGGAATAGATCTAAATACTTAAAAAACTTCTCACGATTTATTAATCCCGATAGCTGTAATAGTAAAAACGTATAAAAGCTGTAATAGTAAAAGTTTTCCTGATAGCTCTACATTTAATGCCAGATATTTCATATGCAAGCATGTCAGCCAATCACAGCAGAGGGCGTTTACACTGAAGTCTCACAGCAGACACGCCCCTTCAAACTGAGTGTTCAAATCAAAGGATAAAATCAGGCTAGGAAATATGCCTTTTATTTCTAAATTATAACAAATTTTGATCTAAAAAACATACTAACATTATAAGGGCACACTAGGAAACATTATAAAATAATAAAATAATCCATTCTAGGGCACCTTTAACAGACACAACATGCAATTAAAATGTCTGTCCAACATGAACAGGGCCCTTACATGACAACAAGATGCGTTTAGCAACTTAGCCATTGTTTAAACTCACCTAAATAGTGTTTTAGACGGCTAGCTGTAGTCTCGCGCTGAAGTCCCGTGGGAACTCAGTTGTAGCCGGAAAAAGTGCGCGTGATTTTTTTTCCCCAAACCACTTCAGCGGAAATCCCGCCCTGCAGCTGATTCTAAGGTTTTCATTGGTCATGTCAATCGTCACTGTAACCTAAACCAATTAAATCAGCTGCAGGGCGGGATTTCCGCTGAAGTCGTTTGGGGGGAAAAAATAGCGCACATAGTGCAGGTGGGAGGAGCGTCGTGTTCCGGCTACTATACTGAGTTCCCACGGGACTTCAGCGCGAGACTACAGCTAGCCGTCTAAAACACTATTTAGGTGAGTTTAAACAATGGCTAAGTTGCTAAACGCATCTTGTTGTCATGTAAGGGCCCTGTTCATGTTGGACAGACATTTTAATTGCATTTTGTGTCTGTTAAGAGGCACAAAGACACTATTTAGGTTAATGCCCCCATAACTGCCGTTTTAGCTGAATGGGAGCTCTGGGCATTAACTGTAACAGCTCCGCGTTGCAACTACCGATCCGGTTCGGTTTTTTTTCTATAGACAGTACTCACAAAGGTAAAACGATCAAGATTAACTTAAAAATTCACCGGAGTTCTCCTTTAACAAGGCTGCATATATTTGATCGAAAATACAGTAAAAACTGTAATTTTGTGAAATATTATCATTTAAAATAAATGTTTTCTATTTTTAATATATTTAAAAATTAAATATATTCATGTAATGCAAAGCTGAAATTTCAGCATCTTTACTCCAGTCTTCAGTGTCACATGATCCTTCAGAAATCATTCATGCTGATTTGCTGCTCAAGAAACATTTCTTCTTATAATCATCAAGTTGAAAACAGTTGTGCTGCCTAATATTTTTGTGGAAACCAAGATGCATTTTTTCAGGATTCTTTGATGGATAGAAAATTCAAAAGAACAGCATTTATTTAAAACAGAAATCTTTAATCTCACTTTTGATCAATTTGCTATATGAAAATCGTATTGACCCTAAACTTTTGAACAGGAGTGTATCATAATATAAAACATTTACCCCCGGTTTCACAGACAAGGCTTAAGTCTAGTCCCAGACTAAAATGCATGTTTAAAGGACAGCTTCGGTATTTTACACTTAAAGCCCTGTTTACAGATCGTATCTGATGAAATAGAACGGTTAAGATTAAAATTTGGACACATGCTCCTGTCCCGAGAATTTTAGGTTTATTTCGCTTTTGTGGACCTATTTTGCCAAACGCGTCACACCCGTGATTCTTCCGTTGAGAGCTTGAATAATAGACACTCCAGCCCAGTTGGTGGCGATAATGCACCTTTGCCAATTGCAAGCAAACCACGGGCATTTCATTGAATACACAGAAGAAGCGGCGGGCGGAGTAATATCGTAAAGGTGCTGCGGTCTCACAGCACGTCCTATTAAGTCAATGGAGTTGGACAAAAACTACGATAAAACCTGTTGGAATGCATCTTTTTCAGCGATTTTTCAGTGAACACCCCCTGACCACTCGGAGAGTTTCACGTCTTTGTAAACGAAAGTTTAATGTGTTTTTAGGACGGAATCTTCCAGTGCATATAGACAACCATTGTGGGGGTGGTGGGGGGAAGCGAAATAAACCTAAAATTCTCGGGACAGCAGCATGTGTCCAAATTTAATCTTAACCGTTCTATTTCATCAGATACGATCTGTAAACAGGGCTTTAAGTGTAAAATACTGAACTTGTCCTTTAAGCTGTTTTAACGGATAGCAACTTGCACCGACATATCTTAAAATATGCCATTGTTCACATGTTTCCACCCTCCTTGAATGATTCGGCTTTTGAGACTTGGAGCAGTAAAGGTTTACAGACTTTAAAAGACCTTTTTATAGATGGAATTTTTGCTTCATTCTCACAGTTGACTGACCAATTTAATATACCTGGTACTCACTTTTACCGTTATCTGCAGATACGCCATTTTATAGCTAGTAGATTCACAACCTTTCCTAACTTGCCAGAGATAACTCCTCTGGATAATATTCTTGATATAAATGCTCATAAGAAGGGAGTGATTAAAGAAATTTATTGTTTACTGTTAGAAATACACACCCCTTCTCTCTCCATTATTAAAGCTCACTGGGAAAAAGATTTGGCGATAAATTTATCAGATGATCTTTGGGACTCTATGCTGAAGAGGGTGCATTCATCCTCTATTTGCGCCAGACATGGACTCCTTCAATTTAAGGTCCTTCATCGTTTGCATATTTCTAAGGAGAAGTTGGCTAAGTTTTATCCAGATAGTGATCCAATGTGTAATCGCTGTAAAGCAGATATTGGTTCACTTTTACATACCTTCTGGACATGTCCTAATCTCAATAAATATTGGACATCTATATTCAACACTTTTTCTGAGGTGTATAGAGTTAATTTCACTCCCTCTGTTTTGACTGCACTTTTTGGGGTAGTACCCTCTAACATTTCTTTAACTAAACATTATTCAAACGCTATAGCTTTTGCCTCTTTGCTTGCGCGGCGTCTCATACTCTTAAGGTGGAAACAGGAACATCCCCCAACACATGACCAATGGATCGCTGACATTATGAGGTTTTTAAACATGGAAAAGATGAGATGTACTCTAACTGGTTCATTGTCTAAATTTAATAAAGCATGGCAGCCATTCTTAAAATATATGGAAACTTTCAAAATGTGCACTATACCATGTCATGAAAAATCAGCCACGTCTTAAATGTGATAGCTTAACTGCTGAAAATCTGATCCTATTTGTTAAACTCATTATTTTATTTTATTTATTATTATTCTATTTTTAGTTATTTATCTTTTGTTTTGTTTGTCTTTTGTTGGTTTTGTTTAATGGTATTTAAACTGCTTAATTGGCTAACCTTAAATGTCTAATTATGTTGTCTTCTATGTTGGGGTTTTTGTTGTTGTTGTTTAAAAAAAAGGCACAGCAGAGAGAAGTTTCATTGTGCTATGCTGTTGTAAGCTGTCAAAAATCATAAATAAAAAAAAAAAAATAAAAAAAAAAATATGCCATTGTTTTGTCTCAAGATGAACACCAGTAATGTTTTTTTTTCTATGGCATGTTTATAAAAGCTACTTAAATGTCCTAATTGAACTAAGGACTAATACTGGCTTAATCTAAGCCCTGTCTGTGAAACCAGGCCTAAGAGCTTTATTTCCGTGCCCAAAAGCCATTTTATTTCAATCCACATCAGCGCTAACTCCAAAACCTAAACATTTACTCAGAATAAGCACAAAGAGTGCAAAAGAGAGTGCAAATGCACATTTTAAAGAAAAACACTTCACACAGATGACTGAATATGGCCGAACTAAAAACCTGAGCTGTGAGCGTCTGGCGTGTAAAAGCGCACTGAGTTGCGGTTCAGCAGAGATGGAATTTCCTCAGTGGAGACAGACAAGAACAAAATAACACGCTGAAAGAGCAGAATTAGCATCAAAGGTGAGAGGGTGCGGCTTGATCCAGGAAGCCATCAAAACTGAGACTTCCGTTCAACACATTTCTCAATCCAGCGAGAAAGATCTCCTTAGAGCACGAGCGGAAAAACGTGTGGACACAATGCTTGTGTTATTCTTTTTATAAAATCAGAGGCCAACCAAGACTGTTGTGCCACTTTATCAAAGTCGCCTACTGAAGCTTCCCGTTCACCCGAATGTTAGGAAACAGAATAAACATTTACACAAACGTAACAAGCAAGCAAACCAGTGCTCGCGCCCTTTCTTACCCACCTGCCAAACGCACCATCCACATGGCTGTTACATCATATAATAAGCACCATAATCCATCCGAAAGGCTCATAGCAAACAGAAATACACAGCAGCTGGATTCAGACAGTCAGAGGTGAACTCGTGCACTGGACGAAGGTAAACCTCTTTCACTGTCGGCCTACTTTCACATCCATCAAATTTTAGTCCAAGTACTCAAAACGATGGGATAAAACTGATGGACTGAATAGCCAAAGTTCAAATGTGCTTTTGCATGAGCTGGTTTTCTAAAGGCCAGTTCACACAAAGAATGATAACTGTAAAGATAATTATAACTATTAGCATCCACACCAACGCATAATGACGTTCTATTTATTATACACAAACTGCAGGTATGTTGTCTGCCACTTTAAATCCTCGAGCTCTTTAAAGTTTGGGGGATTCTGATTGGCTGTGAATGTTTTTTAGCGTTCATCATCTGGAAAAGAAGTTTTTTAAGTGATTCCAATGACATTGTTACTTGGTGTGGTTATGATATGCTATTTATTATACATGTGTGCACTGCAGTTACATCGTCTACCACTTTAAATGCTCGAGCTCTTTAAAGTTCGGTGAATTCTGACTGGCTGTCAATGTTTTTATCGTTCATTTAGTGATTTTAATGATATTGTTCCTCAGTGTTGTTAGCGTTATAGTGTTTACTAAGTATACCCAAATATAACTTGGCGTCGACACCAACAATGAAAACATTCTGATTATTATAAGCGAGTGATGCTGTTTTGCTTTACTTTAAATGCTCAAGCTCTTTATAGATTCTGATTGGCTGTAAATGTTTTAATCGTTCATCATCTGGAAAAATTGTTTCTCTGTCTCATTATCATTATAGTTGTGGTGTAGAATCTGCTTTTCTTTTAAATTTAGAACTATTCTTAAAACTTTATCTTTTTTGTTATAATCCTTGGTGTGAACGGGCTTTGAAGATTCTGTATGTAATTTTTTGGACTGTAGTAAAGCATAAAAATACCATAATATGTTTGCAGTTATTTAGGAAACACGCCAAGTTGACATTCTTGTTTCTATGAAAAAAATATTCTACAGCCAGTTATTCTACTTTGAAATGTGTGTTTCGTGTGGAATGTCTGTTTTGGTACATTTAATCCCGCCCACTGCCAATTTACCCAATAGTATTTTGACACTCAGGGTTGCCACTTGACAGAAATCACAGTGTATTGCAGCCATGGAAGCCAACAAAGAAACAGTGTCAGAGATCACAGATTCTACCTGATCTAAAAAGGATCAGCATCCATCTTAAACCAGAGGCATATTAAAATACCAATAAATCAACTCAACACCTTCCATTGTCAATTGCGCTTGTTCCTGTTCTCAATCTGGCAACCCACATGAGCTTCATGACTGAGGAGGAGGGGGCGGGGCAAACAACTCTCTCCAATATTTTGAATTTGGACTTCAGTGCCTATTTCAACCACTACCTGTCACTATTACATACCGCACCTTTAAAATTGCCATAAAAACGAACAAAGTTGCAATAGTATTCCCTATTGTGGAAGACTCCACCATATCCAGGTGAAACGGCTTCTCGAAAAAGAAAAAAAAATGAAGGGCGGGACTTGGTTTTGACCATCGGGAATTAATTGGATCATAAGATGGTTGTGATTTGCTATTGCTGTGAACTCATGTGAGTGACAGGTTGTCCAACACTCAAGCCAGTAAACGAGAAGAGAAGAGATGAGCAAGAGGGAGGGGAAGTCATTCAATTAATGAAATTACGAGGGTATATGAATGAAAAATAATCATAATAATTGTAATAAAGAATGCAATATTCCAATTTAAAAAAACAAGAACTGTCAATTTTGATGTCATGGTGACTTTAAGTCTAAACCATGTCCTGTCCAGCACAAATGAACTTTGAGACGTTTGGCTAGGCAAGATTACCGAGCCAGATTCGCACAACCCAGATGTAAGCAGCGCCCGGACTGTATGAACTGCAATAGAGACATGAAACAAAAGATCCATTGAGCTCAGCGCAGAGGATAAAACAAACCTTGGGACCACCGCACAAAAGAAAACAAGAACCTGTATTGGCCCCTATAACTATGGCTGGATGAATCAGACACCCTCAGTGTCAGGAACATTCCTCTGTGCAAGAACCTTCTCTTTCACTGATAATTCTGTGAACTGCAAACCACACAGCATAATTTCATAAGAACTCCTCATGTTTATACTGGAAAGAGACAGTTCCGCCTGCCATTAGTTCAGGGGTGGCATCATGGGATATAAACAGACTAAAAATGACAAGTTTCAGCTCTCAAATGACAGCTTTAAAGAGCTGAAGTGCATGAGGATGAAAGGTTCCTCAAACTCATGATGATGGTCATCAGGATATAAAAAGCAGAGTACAACCTTCTAACTTTTGCAAAATGTACTGTGGAGGTACCATAGTATGGTCATTTTCTGGGATGATAACACTATTGTAGTAAATACAGCTTTCCCACACTTTTTACATTACTTTCAGGTCATATATGATTACAGGATTTTATACAAATTATTTTATAGAGATTCAGATTTTTAGGTCAGGTAATAATCCATGGAATTACTTGTTGAGAGCACCACTAAACTAGTCTAGAATTTAGGCATGGACATTACAATATTAAAACTCCCTTTCATTAATGTATGAAAGATTGCCATATTCATGTCAATGCTCGTCAAATTAGTATGAAATGTTCTAGCAAGAAATACCATGGCACTTTACTGTTAATTTTGGGGGGAAAAAATCTAACTTTTATACAATTCCCCATTTAACCAGGTCATATTAGGCATCAATGACTATATCTGTGATATTAGACTTGCAGTGTTGTGATTTGGAGGCCAGCTAGGCTACAAAAAAACGAGCCATTTTGTATTGTAGCATGCCTACAATAATAATACCAAATAAAGATAAAAAGTCTTTCATTTCAATATTACTGACTGAAACTACATGTTAAAGGCACAAAATTATCCAAAGAGACCCTCAAGTGGACCAATGGTAGACCAATGACCATCAGGAAAACACCTGCGGTTACTTCCAACTCGCTCCACCATCCAACACTGCAACATTGGGCACAGTTTGTAGCCTATTTGCAGAGCTCATATTTTTACATACACAACGCCTTCTTGGAACTTGCTGTAAACTGTAAAAATGAAATTCGAATAAAGTTCGAATAAAAGTCGCATTTTTGCTCGAATACAGACATAAACCTTCCCTAATCCAAAGCCTGGTGCCTCATGGTGTGCAAAGCTACTTGCGGGGTTTATAGACCAATATAAAAGCTAGTAAATTTTGCAAGCAGTAGCATCAAACTCAACAAAGTATTGATGTAAAAACAAAAACTTACCTCGCAAATAAGTGGCCTACAACTTCAAACTTCACTCCAACTACCAGCCAGTGCGCAAACAAGAGTCCAGCATCACATCCACCAGCAAACCTGAAATGGAAAACCAGCCCGAGTCGAACTGGCAACAGGTTTTACTTCATAAGATCTACTTCGAACGTAAGGTCCATGATCTCCGTTAAAGAAAAAAAAAGTAACCAGCACTTCTTGGATTGTCCTTAAAGGATAATGCGTAAAATGTTGCAGACTGCGAGTAAATAGAGGATCTTTTACGCGGCTGAAAACAGGCAACGCGTCTTTGGTTCCTCTGGGAAGCCGAGTCACCCTTCCAGCCCGAGAGGTTCAGATCTCTCTCTAGCGTCTGTGAGCCCTCCTGCTCGCGGGAGAGAGGGAGTAACCAGACACCGCACTCCTGCCTCTCATTGGTTGCTTTCCACCGGAGCAGGAGCCGTCACACCAGCAACATGAGGCGTCTCTATAGAAACTCTCCTCGACTGGGAGGAAAATACCACGAAAAGTTGTTAGAGTGAGGCGCAGTCCACGGTGGCCACGCATCCAGATATGTAACGCAACCACAACAAAACATCTAAAGAAATGAGCAGGTTTTCGTGTAGGGTTTTCTTACCCTTCTTGGGTAGTTCACCCCAAATGAAAATGTTGTCATCATTTACTCGCCCTCAGGGTGAGTAACGTTAAATGATGCCAAATTTTTCATTTTTTGGGGTGAACTATCCCTTTAAGAGTGACGCAATCTCATAAATACCTACATATTTGCATATTAAGCGATAAGGCCCAGTGCTACCTGTTGCAACAAAGACATTTAACTTCAACAAATGTGATGCAAATGTGATTTAATTAAAAATAAATGCACAATTCTACCTCATTTAACTTTTTTCAGAATGTGAGACACAACTTGACACAATGGCACAACTTTAGTTTAGCTTTGTTGTATGGGAGCAACTAACCCCTTTTGTCAAATGTATATTTAAATAGAATATTTAAATAAAGCACTCTTGTGTATGTGTAAAACATGTCTTTGTATGAATAGCCTATAGAACATCAAAGACAATCATCAAACAATACTAAATTATCCAAAATCATCATAAGTGGGAAAATCTACAATTACAGGATTATTTAATAATATTACTTTATGTATAATTTCATTTGTTAAAAAACATTTGTTGTTTCTTTCACTTGCAAAATATTGTGAAGAATCAAAGTAGGGGAAGTTCACCCAAAAATGTAAATTTTGAAGATTGTAAGTAACCAAAAAGTTGAAGGCACCCATTGACTTCCATAATATGGAAAATAAATATGGAAGTTATTAAATTATGACAGTATTTTCATTATTTGGGTAAACTATCCCTTTTAGAGTTCATGCTGTTACACCTCACAGTGTTGTGTAGTGCCTGAAATTCTGTTCTGGGGTCAGTCATACAACCAAATGCTTGCTGTGTGTTGCCTGAGAGCTACTGAGGAATGAGAGGTTAGTACTCCAACCACAGAATTCCACCTCCACCCCTCCTCCTGTCCCATCTCATCTCCAATCCTCCTTTCCCTCACCCTGTGCCATTATTGACCCTGGAAGTCTTTCTTTAAACTTGAGCAGAGCTTCCTACTTTACCTGGGGCCGCAGGGATCAGCACACATGTCTGCATGTGAACCCTGCAAGAGATTAAAGCTTGTTGCATACATGTTGTTTTGATCAGAAAGATTTATTTTACTTTAACGCTCTCATTAAAACAACTTAAACGGTGTCTTGAAAATGTCTTTTTAAACATGCAAGGGTATAACTTGGCTGAGGTAGGAAAGAAAGGGTGTGTGTGCAGTGAGTTAGCACTGTTCATATGACTAACAGGGGGAAAACTGAGTTTCAAGCCACAAATAGCAGGGTTCAGATGAACCAAATGTCACTCCGAGGTACTGTGCTACGTATTTGACATTTCTTCCTCCAAAACAGAATCCGGAGAGAGGCAGAATGAGTGCTATTTTAAAACAGACCGCTGGATTTTTGTTTTCGGACCTGGATTGCCCACCTCCAAAAAGTGGAGCAAAAAGGAGGTGGTGGTTAGACTGAACAGGAGGGCCCTGAGGAGCAGGATATGAAGAATTAGATGAGGAATATGGGACAGGAAGTGCATTGAAATGCAATACAGAGTTCAACAGTGTGTTCAAATGTAATTAATCATTATAAAATAAAATAAAAAGGTTTCCTTTCATGATCTGCCATGAGAACCAGGATTGTTAAGCAGTGTCATGTGCTTATGGAAGCCACAGGTCAGTGTGATTTCAACCTGTTTAATAATAATAATAATTATAGAACTACAATACCCATAATAACCAATCAGAGAAGTCATTGATACCATGCAGCCTCCATTGCACTGTAAAAAAAAAGAACTTTTACAAGAAAATTCTATTTCAGTCTTCTGCTGTTTGTTTGTAATTATTTGCGATATTTGCCAGCAATTTCTGAGTGAAAATAGTTTCAAAGCCATTTTTGTTTTTTAGTGTGGAGATGACATAATCAAGTTGGCCTCACTTTCATTATTTTATACTTTTTTATTGGTTTAATAGATTTGCAAATACAGCCAGGGGATACATTAGGATAAACAAAACAAAGAAAATACATACATTCAAAATCAAACGATAGAAATAAAGTTGTATAAAAATATTTTACAGCTTTCTTATTTTTCAGACTTAATATTGTTTTTAAGTTGAACTTCTGTTTTTAAAATGAAAAAATAAGGCTTATACACTGCCCGGCCAAAAAATTATAATTTTGGATTTAATTTTTTTTAATGTTTTTTTTTTACGTTCATTGATTATTATAGCAACAGTTCTTCTAAACCTATTAATGGAGTGTATAGCTTCTCATTTCTTAAACAACCCTGTAGGAAGACACATCATGGCCATATTCCAGGATGACAATGTCAACATTCATCAGGCTCAAATTGTGAAAGGATGGTTGAGAGGGAGCATGAAGAATCATTTCCACACATAAATTGGCACCTCTGAATCCAGACCTTAAATTCAGTGAAAGTCTTTGGGATGTGCTGGAGGAGACTTTACAGAGTGCTGGACTCTTGCATTGTCAATACAAGATCTTAACCAAACATAGATACACCTCTTGATGGAAATAAATGTTGTGATTTTATTTCCATGTTATGTTATAAATGTAATGTCATACATAAAAAAAAAAAAAGAAAAAAAAAAGAAAACATGCACATTTCAGCAGGTAAACTACAAAAATATATCAATATGACAAATAAATCTGTTTAACAGATTGTAATTGCAAGGGTTATATTTATAAATGAGTTTAAGAGATTTTCTTGACTTATTAGATTTATGAGATGGTTCCTGAATTTTATTCCACAACAGACCATCAACACGGGCATTCCAAAATGTTACTGCAAACAATATATCTTCGAAAGCCTGAACGCATCGATTATGGAGGAAAGAGAGAAACTGAGTCGACCAGCTACAGTATCGACAGGATCCAATGATTGTAGAGAGAGATGAGGACAGGGCTTTTTAAGAAGCATCCACAACTACAGCATTGTCTCTTCTACATTTCACATAAAAAAACTGCGGCTGTGGTTGCCAGAAATTTACCTTAAAAATATGGTAGCCGCATTTTATGGGTTACAGATTTAAATTAAATAAATAAATAAAACACAGCAAATTTCATTAACTGCTATAATGTTAATTTACCAACCTATTGAAGTACTAATATTTGTTGAGTACCCTTGTAATACACTGACAAGAACCAAAAACAGGTGGTGATGAGAAAATCACCCGATGAATCAAAAGCTCCACTGAAGGCAAGTTGAAAGTGAACCCATGAACAAAATACACAATGACTAGGCTTGATTTGAACCATGAACTACACTTGAACAGATTTTTACTGCATGTCACCAACAGCAGTTACACGAGGAAAGCTAAACATTGGGAGCATGAGGGCTATTTATACACATGACTAAACAAGACACACCTGAACACAATGAAACTTCAATGAAAAAAAATTAAAATAATGAAACATGCACATGAACCAACACCCAAAACCCATAACTAATTGCGACATGACAAGCTGAAAAGATCGAAATAGTGACATATAAAAGGTGCACAGTGTCATTCACACAATACTAAACACCATCATGGTAACACGTGCCACTCAAATAATGCAATAAACATTCATTTAACAACATTATATGTATAACATAAAACCCTAATGTACATAACTTATAAGAAAAATCTAAGAAAATACATAACGTGAAATATCACACAGGGAATTCTGGGAATGTCAATTTATGGTTTTTCACTGTAAATCAATGACTTGTTCTTTTCACGTAAAACTTACTGTAAAATAACATTAAATGTAAGGAAGTATTTTTTTCGGAATCCTCCAGAAAACCAATAGAAGAAACACTTCAGAAACACAAGGCACTTTTACAAATTAAAAACTTAGAGAATGGGACATTCTTTGTCTGTTTGGATTTTATTTGTTTATGATGTCTGAAAATGTTCCGCCAGGACTTAATGGCGAGTGACAGCTTTCTCTATCCAGGGCTTTTGGAGGTTTGTACCTACAGGGCAAAGCAGCACAGAGCGCTCTTGGCTCCCGACCAGGCCATTAAAACCACTGTGGGGATGCCGGAAAGGAAAAGGGGAGGAGGGGAAGACAGACTCGATTGGTGGGTTTGCTAATTGCATGCCCTGGTTTTGCAAATATGCTTCCTCAAGCACTTTTGCTACACCTCTGCGGGCCCTGAGTAAAACAGCATGTCCCAAAGAGATTCGAGTCTTCAGCAGAACTGTATAAACACTCACTGTTTCTGAATCTAAAGTTCTACTATTGCAACTAAATGTTGTTCTTTTGCTCCCTAAAGGCCCAGTTGAACGCAGAAGCTAAACAGGCTTTAATCCATCTGATCTCATACATCTGATTCATGTATGTACTTTACATAAGAAGCTGAACTTCAGGTTTAAAGTCCAGATTTATGCAGTGGCTTGCAGATCATACATAAGCCACTAACTCTCTCAGAGTATACAGTACGCCTAGTTTAGTTTAGTTTATTATTTGCAACACTGATAATAAAAAAAAGATAACCAAATTTGCATATTAGAATGATTTCTGAAGGATCATGTGACACTGAAGACTGAAAATTCAGCTTTGTATCACAGGAATAAATTACATTTTAAAATATGTTGAAATGGGAAAACAGTTATTTTAAATTATAATTATATTATATTATAATAATATTTCATAATAGTATTGTTTTTATTATCAAATAAATGTAGACTTGAGTAACTTTGCAACTACATGTCTAGCAGTCATTATAGTAGACTGTCTGCTTAATATCTGCTAACAGTTTATTTTGATGGTCCCACAAAGGACATTATACTGACTATAACTTTGCAACTGTAATTGGCCCTACTCGACCCGCTCTGAGCAGGATTGGAACCGGAGTCTCCAGCATGGGAGGCGGGCACGCTAAAAAGGACACTAAAGACCGCAGCCGCTAGCACGCCTCTTGAGGCCAGGGGAGTGAGGTTTACCTGCACAGCTCTTACTGGCCTCCGTTACACTCACCACCCTAAACCTCACTCCCATCCGGGTCACGGCACCAAATGTAACCGGTCCTAGTCGACCCGCTCCGAGCGGGATTCGAACCGGGGTCTCCGGTGTGGGAGGCAGGCACACAAAGGACACTAAAAACCGCAGCCTTTAGCATCAGTCGCTAGCGCACCTCAGGGGAGATCTGTGTCTGTTACACAACTACATGTCAACTAACCCTAACACCAAACCTAACAGTCTACTACTCAAGTGAGGGTTAGTTGACATGTAGTTGCAAAGTTACTTATAGTTAGTAGGGTTATCTAAAGTGGACCATTGAAATAAAGCTTTTAAACGGTGTCCAACTGGTTTAATCATGTTGAAATAAATAGACTTATAGCAACAGATGTTAAGCAAACACTTAAAGTAAAAGCAATGAGGTAAATTACAAAACAATCTCATGTAGCCTATTAATATGTAAAACAATGATCCAGATTCCAGATGTATATGTAAATAGCTATTGCATAGTACTTAGGAAGTGGCTATTCTATGCAGAGGCAGAGTAAAACAAAATAATTTGTATATTTCCATGTCTGGACCATATGCTGGTCATCATCAGCAACTGTGTGCATTACACTGACAATGATTGATGTTGAGGTATGTTTAGTATATTTTAAGGTGCCTTGCAAAGTAGTAGCAATATTTTCCCATTGCAGTGGTAAGAGTCACAGCAGCCCAAATAAATGTTACCCCCAAAAAGATCAACAGAGAAACATAAAAGTCAGAGATTATCTGATCAGCATCACTCAGTGCTTGAACGTTGGCTTTCAATTGCTAGAGGTCAAGTTTGTCAGGAAGTAATTGAGTTTTAATGGCTTCCTTCCACTAAGTGTTCTGTTGCGTTAGCATTTATAATGCAAGACACGCCCCCTAGTGGAATTTTAGTGTCATTATAAAAAGTCATCTCTCTTTGCACAGGAGGACTGGTCATTTTTTAAAGGATTGTTTATAACAAATAATATTCGTATTCACACATTCTTGAATATGAATTCCAGTTTTCCAGGTTTTTTTTTTTTTTTTTTTTTTTTGTAGAATAAATACTTAGATCTCTGTCTCTTTCACCACCATCAAAATGGAACCATGTTCTGCAACAATCATGAAATATGTATCTGATTCTCCTCGATAACACTGAAAGCCTTTTTATGTGCCACTCTGCAGAGTGTAACAGGGCTCTCTTAGTGTATAAAGCAAATATTGCATCTGGAAGATGGAAATTCAACAAAAGGTGATTAAAGGAGAATAAAACATTTGGGTTTATGTGGATTGATTAGAATTGTGAGGCTAATAACTGCCCCTGAACAGCATTGGCAATGTCTGCAGAGTAAGTCGATAATTTCCATTATGATATTACGTAAAGATTTTCTCGAGTGCTCTTGATTTTCAAAGTGGACCACTTCACTCTGGCATGGTCATTGTGAGGTATTTGTCTTCTTAAAATGCAGACTTGGTCGATATTTACAGATGTACAGAATCTGGAAGAACTTTGCTTGTTCTGTCACAAAATGTGAGACAGTTGAGCCGTAATATTGCAAGTTCTTTGATTTTAATTCATATGCAACAACAGCAAAGTCCCAGTTGAGCCCCAGATTCACTAAAGGGCTTGGGGGTGTAAAAGTTTGAGAGAGCATAGGACATTGTTATGCACAGGCTGTCGGAGAGATAGTCCCAAATGAGGCCTGATATGATTAAAGCAATACTCAGAGAGACAGGACAGTAATTGTGCATCTTGCGCATGCAGCATGTTCTGCCACTTGACACTATCTGGTCTATACGTTTAGAATGATGACAGCTTGCCTGAGAATCAGGGCTACCAGTCATTCTAACCACAGCTCTCTTGTGACAATGAGGGTTTTTAGTTAGTGAACAGATCACAGGGAACTCTTATAATTGATGAATGGAAATCTAAATTCACTCACATTTTATCTACCTTTCTAGCCCTATTCAGTTGCAACATTCTGTATATGGGCATGGAAACATGTAGCCTAAATTATTATTTTTCTTTTTTTTTAAAGGGGAAAAAATAACCCTGAACTGTGGTAAGGATATTTTATATATTGTATTTGTTTTATTAAAACATTTTTAATTAAATTAATTAGCATTTGCTAAATGCATAAATGTACATAATATTTTTTCTCATTAGCCAGATTGGTGTTTATTCTGTGTAGGAAATTGGGATATGGATACATTAATTATAAGGCCTACTATTGTTATTGTTATTATTACTACTACTACTACTATTATTATTATTATTATGATGCATGCAATGATGCAACTAGCCTTTCATGCCTATGGTGCAGTGTTTATAGGCCCTATTATTGGCAATTAGTGATGTGCGATTCGCGAATGAATCGTTTGTTTGAACCGATTCTTTGTAATTCAAAGCGTTTACGCTAAACTATGAGGGAGAAGAAACGTGTTGAAATAATAAATTACGCAACATTTGACATTTTTATTTATTCGAGCATGTTGGAATTTATTTTGGCATACAATCATAAATTTACAATTTACACTTAATCACTAAATAGGCTACCACCAATCATTATGGCAAACCATACATAATTTAAATTATTTAACATATATAGGCCTATGTAGTAGACTAAACACTGCTAAACAAAGATAATTTCCATGTCTTGACTGTTTTATAGGTGTTTAAGAATGTTGATTATAATTAGGCTATTAATTAGTTCGTGTTGCCTTTGCTATGTATCCCAATATTAGACCTTTAAGGAATAGTTCACCCAAAAGGAGATATTTTGAACTTTGTTGGTAATCAAACAGTTGACGTTAGCCATTGACTTCCATAGCAGGAAAAAAAACAATGGGTGCTGTCAACTGTCTGGTTAGCAAAATACATTCTTCAAAATGTATCAGAAGAAATGAGTTCAACAGAAGAAATAAACTCATACAGGTTTGGAACAACTTGAGGGTGAGTAAATGATGATTAAAATGTTCAGTTTTGGGTGAACTATATCCATTAAGCTAATATCTGGAATCCTAATATCGAACGTATGGCTAAGGGTCAATTTTGATTTGTGAATCGATTCCTATGAACTGATTTACCGGAAAGAATCGTTTGAACGAATCGAATGTTTCAAATGAATCGAATGCTCTGTGATGCTGTTTGCTGTTTTCCTAGCCCGCCTCCGAACACGCAGGCGGCGGTCATGTGCGCAGAGGCCCACCAATCTACAGATGCCGCTCCTCTCCATCTCCTCACTCCTATGAGACCGCTCTTGGCTTTGACGTCACCGTGTGCTCCCTCCGGTTGCTACGGCAACCCGTCTCCCGCACCCCCTGCCCTTCCCATCCCTACGCTGGTAGGATCCATAATGGTACAGGCAGCATCCTGCAGCACAATGGTGAGCGCGCAGTGATTCAGCATCGCAAACTCAGACTTTAATCCTTCTCTTTTTATTTCAACTACCTTTCTTTCTTTACATCTGTTTGGTTCGTCCTCACAGTGGTCTTTAAAACCGTCGCCTACCGGCATGTTTTGAACAGGACTGGACTGTCACCGGACCGGGAACGTCGGACGGGCAGCTGGCACGGAATGGTAGGTCGGTCGGTGGGAGATGTTGATGCGGGAACCTGAAGGGTGGGGTGATGAATATTGATCGCTATGAAGGTTAATGAAGTCGATGTCTTTGTGGCTAAAGGAAAATAAATGATCAGTCAAGATTGGAGGTGCGCACGAGAACGAGCAGACGCGTAAACGGCAGGATTTCTCCGGTGTTTACCAGATCTGAGCGCGTGAGCGCACATCCATCCATGTTTTTCCTGCATCACTCGCAGTCCTGCATCATATGTCCTGTTTGCAGTGACGGCAGGCCTTTGTTAGAATATGGACTGATAGAATGTGAAGTCACAACAATGACATGTATGCAAATGCAGGTTCATATAAAATACCTTTTAATAATAACATAACGCTCTATTCTTCTTATAGAGTCTAAATTGATTGAATTTGGTTAAATTATGGCCGTTGAAGAATTGAAATTCCATATTTGGAGACTTTTTCTTGCATTTGATATTTTTGAACTGTTATCTAAGCATATGTGAGTTCATCCTGGAGTCTGAGATGGGGCATATGGTAAAAGCACCTGCTGTTGTTGTTTTTTTCATGTAGTGAAATCAATCAGTGAATTTTGTATCAATTTGTGTATCCTATTTTTAAAATGAGATGGTTTACACTGTTTCATAAAAAAAATAGGATACACAAATTGATACAAATTTAGATTGCTGTTCTTTGATTTACTTGTTTATTTCAACCCATGGTTGAATATAACCATTATTCAATAACTATTAAAATGTCATGAAACACATTTTTTAGATGTGATATGTTTGATGTTGTTGTTTTTTACGGCTATTTTTGGTTTCCGATTTGAAATAAATATCACATCAACATCACAGGTTGTGACGTTTTCATGCACTTTCATTTTTTATAAGACTGTGTGGAATGACAGTCTTAAAAGCTATTAAAAATGCAAAATCGTATTCATTTACCTACAGTATATTTTCTACGCAGAATACAAATGGCTCTGGCGTTTAGTTATGCATTTACCTACATGACCTGAAGGTATTTGTGTAGTGTATTGTGAGCCTAAAAAATGGCATATAATATATGTGCATTTTATTGCATTCAATTTTGCATTTGCATTTGTACGAACCCTTAACTCCTTTAAAGAAAAATAGAACTCTCTGAATCGAACAAAGAGTTCACTAGATCACACTTATAATCAGATAAAGAGCATGCGTATTTACCAAGCTGTCCGAGGAGAGGGCTCCGAGCTTGGTATTTTGGCCCAAACCCAGAGTACTCCCCCCGTATCCCTCCTGGGATAGGAACCAGCCAAGAGTGAGGAGTCGGGGTGGCGGAGGGATGTTGAAAACTGTCGAGGAACATAGGTGAGTCGGTTGCGTATATATATAGGCCTCCTCTCGTGCTGATTGGATAGATAATTTGAACGTGTTCCTCCCGAACTTTGTTAATAAAAGATAATTTCTGTCGTCACCCTTCTCCACTCAGGCTTTCCATGTTCTGGGGGGGGGGGTACTTTTTCCGACCTGTGCTGAAAAGTTTCATGACATTTTAAAGGGGCTATATGTAGAATTCAGAAACTCTTGTTATTAGTGACACCGGTGGCCGTTAAGTGAACTGCAGACAGCAACTTAGGCTACGTTCACACTGCAGGGCTTAATGCTCAATTCCGATTTTTTTGCAAGGCCGTTCACATTTCCAATTAAATGCGACCTTTTGTGATCTCCTGTGTGAACGTGAAATGACCCAGAAGTGACCCGCATGCGCAGAAGAGTACTCAGCGGTCAACAACGTCACTTGTTGTTTGCGGAAGTAGGCAAGTAGCTAAACTTTAACTGTGATTCTCTCTCACACACACACACACACACGAGCGCGCGCAGCGACCGTTACACAAGAGCCAGACAGCAGCCGCTGACCTATCTAATATCAGATTCAGCACAAATAAGTTAACATAACGTATATATAATGGCCGTGGGCTTTTTAATTTTTTTTTATTATTAACGGGCTCGTCGAGGTCGACCCGTTCGGCAGATTTACCTCAGCTCGACGAATATGCAGTCCGTTTTCAAACCGACGACTACTTCAACTCAGAATTATGACGTTTTCCGCGTATCAATGACGTGCGGGTCGGATACATGCGACCTGGCCGTTCAGACTGAAGTTGCATTTCAAAAGATCGGATATGTATCGGATTTGGGACCACATACCCAAGTGGCCTGGGTCGCATTTGAAAAGATCGGATCTGTGTCGTTCAGACTGTCATGAAAAGATCAGATACAGGTCGCATAGGGGCAAAAAAATCGGAATCGGGTCGTTTCAGCCTGCAGTGTGAACGTAGCCTTATTGCTCAACAAGAGACTGAACGTGATTCCGTGCTCCGATATACTCACGGTAAAGTTCTTTTTTATTGTTTGCTTAGAAGTAAAAAGTTGGAAATACCCTCGCAGCAATATACTGTTGAACACCCTGTCGCCGTCCACGCTACTGAGAGCGACGTTTAGATGAATACGTAAATATGTATAATAACAAAGCATCTGATCATAACGATGTGGATATGTTTGCACAAGCTCTCAGTGACTTGATTACAAAGTATATTTGAGATTATAGACTATATAGATCAGACTACTGTATATGAGACTATACTTTGAATCAATCCCTTTTCTTTGCATGACACATTGACGTTACATTACAGAATAGCCCTTTCGGCATTATCCTGAACATTGTATAAGCATTCATTTCATGTGTTATAGAACGGAAGAGCTCTCGGGAATGCGCAGAACCGTCACATCCTTTGAATTTTCCCGGCATAAATAACCCGAGTTGTTCACATAAAAATCAGTCTACAGGCTGTTACAACTAAGTTTCATTACAAGCTGTTCACACATTTTCAATATAAAAAGCGATTCATTTTTAAGCATCTATGCTTTTGTTTTAATGCAATGGCACAATGTGGCTTTTAAACATCAGTACTCTGTTAAAATGGACCAATTACTGCAGGATTTGGCAAGGCACTGTGCATAACGCTGAGGGACGTCCATGGACCAATCAACCCCCCCAAAAGACCCCATATGGCTAATTAGGCTGTTCTATTGTGTCTGTATATTGTTAAATCACAAACCAGTGGGTGCCCTGGTTAGACTCGGCTCACGGTTTAGTGTCAGAGGTTGTCGTGATCATCGTGTGCTGACATTTGGAAAGCTAAAGAGTGATTTTGGGAAATTAATTAGTGAAGGACTTCTGAAGCCTTGAGAAGCTGGCTGGATATGACTTGGATGGTTCAGCAAACACTCCTTCTCTGCAAACTGACCACGCTCCTAGGGAATTGTCACTTTTTTTTTCAAGGACTCTTTAATAGATTATTGTAAATAGATGCTTGACCCATCCAGTTTTGTAGTCCACTGCCATAGACAGGGTTCAACTTGTTATTTCCATCAATATTTATTAGCTTGCTTGTTTGCATATTTAGCTATTGTTTGCATTCATGTTGGATCAGTAACCTTTCTGAATCTTGATTTCTTGTGCCACATCCATTGGAAAGCAAAAGTAGTGTTTTGTATCACAAGTTGCAGTTTATTTAACACTGTGATTATGCTTTGAAATTGGTCATCAGGTTTTGAGGTCTAAAATGAAACATTACATGTTTCTAGATGTCATGTACAAGCTCTGCGGAATTGCAAAATCATAATTTTAGTCTCTGCTGCTATGCAGTCAAAGAGCAGTCCCACTTAATATTTTATGTTTTGGAGCCCATAGCTTGTTCTGTGTCTGGTTGATTGTGGTTCGGATTAGTCGACCCCGGCTAAGCCATCTCAGTGTTGTAATGTTTCTATCGCAGGCCCACGTTATGCAACTAAAATCGCCATGTTACCATCCAAAGCCATTTGTAGATGATGTCACTGCTAACCAGGGAACACAATGGTGTCAATGTTATTGGAATGGTATCAAGCATTACCAATCTGCTATCAACACTTTTTCATCTCAATGTTTGAAACATTCAGTGAATTTCTTGGCTTATGCCATGGCACATTTTCAGGGATGCTTTTTTAAGGTCATTACTTTTGTAAGAGGGATTATCAATAATGTCTTTCTTCCTCGTGCCATGCTGGAATTTAGAGCGAGGACTAGTCAATTTATAAATTGCACAATAAAAAATGCTTAAATGGGAAATTCTGGCATCATTTACTCACCCCCATGTTGTTTTCAACCAGTATGACTTGAAAAGATTATTTTTAAATTGGCTAATGAAAGTAAATAGGGAGGAACTATGGAAGCTTATTTCTGCCATGGACTTAAAGTATAAAAAAGGTAATTGCAACTTCTTATCTCACAAATCAGGCTGTTTCCCCCTCAAACTTGCTGTTTTATGTCTTGTAATTATGATTTTACATTCCACAATTCTGACTTTTTTACACTCATAATTCTGAGTTTACATCTCACATTCCTGTAAATTTCTCTTCACCTGTAATTTTTTTTCCTGGAAATTTTAGACACCTGACCTGACCTGACCACATGAACATGCAGAATTCTGAGAAAATCCGCAATTCTGATAAAAAAAGAAAATAAATCAGAATTGTGAGGTATAAACTCGTAATTTTGAGAAGTCGCAACTACTTTTATATTTTTATTCTGTGGCGTAAATAAGCCTCCATAGGTGACCATGGGCTGTCAAGCTCACAGGACAAAAAAAAAAAAGGACAAAAAGCATTGGATCATAAAATCAAACCATGCTATAGCTTCCTTTGCCAAACAGTCTTTATTCTCTGACAATATTGGTAGTCACCATGTCAATGATGACAGAATTTAAATTTGTAGGCGAACTATCACTTTAAGGGCTTAAAGGACTAGTGCACCCAAGAATGAAAATGATGTCCATTCCCTCCCTCTTAAGTTGTTCCAAACCAGTATGCATTTCTTTCTTCTGCTGAACACAGAAGACACATTTAAAAAACAAAAACAAACATGATGAGGCCCCTAATGATGGGCCCCATTGACTTCCATAGTAGTTTGTTTTTTCCATACTATGGAAATCAGTGGGGTCCATCAACTGTCCAAACAGTTGATGGACCTCACTGACTTCCATAGTTCATATTCCTCAAAATATCTTCTTTTGTCTTCAGCAGAAGAAAGAAACTCATACAGGTTTAGAACAAATTGAGGGTGAGTAAATGATGACACAATTTTCTTTTTTGGGTGTGCTATCCCTTTAAGACTACTTAAGACGACTATAAACGAATAAACTAATATAATAAAATACAATAAACACCTAATTTCATAAACTACTGTAATATTTCTGCTATTTTAGGACTATTTAGTATGTTTTACAGATTTTAAACCCTAACATTTGTTTTCCATACACATTTTCCCAGTACCGGCAGTGATCATTTTATAATCATGCTTAAATTTGGGATATTTTGTTTGTGAACTCTGAATTAATCGTCCGTGAATTCTTTGGACTTATTGTAGGCGTGTGTCCAGGCGTATGATGGATGATGTCATCTGTGGGTGTGGAGTAACAGGATGCTCATTATACTTGTAATTATGCGAGAGGAGGGGCGTGGCTTTAGACCAAGCTCCACCTCTAAGTGACTAGACATCTATAGCACTCGCTCTCTTTTATTACATGCTGTAAAAGCAGATTTTGTTCAACAATAACCAACCTACACGATCTGTAGCATAGAACAGAATTTCAGGTTTTTAGTCTGTACTCCCACAAGCTTCCAGTGTACCTATCGTGAAGAGATTTAGCACCACATTGGATTTTTTGTACACTGTAAAATAATGTTTATCATCAGCACAGTGGTATTCAGTGAAATTCCAGCCCCAAGGGGAATGTTTCCTGTGCAAGCCGATGGTTTTAAGAAACATACCACAAAGGCTGCTGGGATTGATTCTGAGATTACTGAACACAGCAGCCCACAGCAAGAAAAACTCTACGACTTTATCAATAGCTTTCTCATTTTCATGTTTGACCTCCATGCATCACTTCAAAGGGAAAGTTAATCATGACTTAGTCTGCTAAATGTATTTGGTAAAATAAACTGGTTTTTATATTTATTTCAAAATTACAAGATATTAATTAGAAATGAGCTCTTTAAAAATAAAGATAGCAGAAAAACTATCCAAACTATCGGCATCTGTATTGGCAGATGTTGCTTTAATTTTTATGTTCATATTATACACTATGAGTAATGTTAATCTACAATCCTCTGGTACTTCACATTTGATGAAAGCTCTTTGAATTGACAGATGGTGCAGTTATTGGCTTGCTGTTTGTTTATATAATTACTTTCAGTTGTTCATTAGGATTTGATCTTATATAACTGATCGTCTCTCTGTAGTTGTAAATCCAGTAGCACTGCATCAACAACACACTTCTACTAAGAGTTGATTGGCTTATAGGCTGCTGTCATAGATTAGTGTTTGTTAGATTACCATTGGAGATATTAGCATCTTAAAGCTCAAGTCTTAAATCCAGTGTTAGTTGCTGTGGATTAAATAATCCGCCAAGCCCATTAAATGTATATTAAATGTTGAGTCTTAACTACACAGTGTCAAATTAACATGTTGATTAATGTCTCTGACCCATTGTTTTGTCAGAGAAATTATTCTCTAGAGGCATTAGTGTAAATGTCATAAATTCATATTAGTTCATAAATAGATTTTCGCTTATTTGATTTTATTAGGTGTGTGCTATACGCTTATTAGTGATTATACGTGTTTGTGTGTGTACGTATGTGTGAGAGTGTATTCACTTTATTTATTTATTTATTTATTTATTTATTTAACACACCGGAGAGAAAGCGTAAGTCGTCATGATCAGCTCAGTTTAGAGAGAGTTCTGAGTAAAGCCGGGAATACTACAGCTGTCAGCAAAGGATTTATCTGATAGTATTAATGTGGACAGGAATTGTGGGATGTCAAACCACTGGAACATCTGCACTAGCTATTTTTGTATTGCTATATACTGGATCTCATAGATTCTACATAGCATGAGTTTTATCAAATGAAATGATGTGGTTGTTGTTGTTCAGGTATGGCACTAATTCAAAATTAAAGAGTATTACTTTTAAATACTTTATATATAGTATATATATGGATTTTTAACAAAGATATGGAGGATATAGATATACCCTCCCGGAATGTTCTAGTTCACTCAGTTCATCTGAACCATGCTGATTTTGTTTACTGTAGTCATACTGAAGACGCCATATTTGTTTCACATTCAAAAGGAAATGACTCATAGCTGTTCAAAACATTTAGTGAGACTACAGAAAACGGTGTGAATCCTCAACCTATGAAGAAAGGTTTGAAAGGTTCTTATCAAGTATTATTTCACTGTATTGGGGTTCCTGAGAAAGCTGTATGGTTCTTAAGAGATTTTAAAAGTCCTTGATGTTACATTAAAGGTTCTTCGGATCAGTGTAGGTGCATTAGGAGCGAAGTACTCCTGGTTTCTTTAAAGTATGAAAGTGCAGTGTGGAATTGCTGTGGTTTGGAGACAGCAAGCATGAGGCACCGAATGGAAAAGAGAGGAATATTAGGAAGCACTGGACTTTAGTTCAGGGAAAATGGGAAAAAAAGAACTGGCGCTTGAGAATTGGAGGGGTCAGGGCTCAAGGAGTGGGTTGGGCCCTGCCGTCCGGTATGATTTGGTCTCATGCTGATCAGGGAGGAGAAAGGAATGAATGATCAAGTGTGTTTACTGCCTAGGAAAAGCCAAAGACCTCAGCATGTTACCCTGAAACCTCACCATATAGGAAGGCAGATAGATAGATAGATAGATAGATAGATAGATAGATAGATAGATAGATAGATAGATAGATAGATAGATAGATAGATAGATAGATAGATAGATAGATAGATAGATAGATAGATAGATAGATAGATAGATAGATAGATAGATAGATGTAGTGAATCAGTCAAAATATTCACCGTTTTTAGAAATGAACTTTCCTTTAAGACTCCTGTCTAAACCACAATCATTATTTCAGCATTTGAGTTGTCTCTCTGTATTTTGAAATAAGTCCATTGGCCGCATCTGTTAATCAGACTGCAGGAATGTGAATAATTTAGATGTTTTTGCTTTGCCCTATAGTGGTTATCCAAGAGACCACTTTAATTGCCTCAGCACACTAATGAGATGTTATTAGCGCTGCGCTTTGTTTGTGCTCTTCTAAATAGTCATCCAAACAAGTGTTTGGACAAATGTCATTTCCCCCAGGATAACCCCCTGTCCTGCATGGTGACTGCTTTCCTTCCACCCTTGAATCTACTACATGTGTGTTTAATTACGGACACTATGAAGTGTGTGTCACCGTGTTTGTGTTTCTCAATGTAATAGGGAGAAATAGAGCATACATGTTTGCTGATGTCATCTGAAACTGAGGAAGGAGAGAGTTTAGCCTTTTGAAAAAAAAGTTCACTTCATTTGACCATCTTTCTAAATGATCAGCTGGTTATAGAGGCTGATTTAAACTCTCAGGTCTCGAAAAGCAATTTCGAAAAAGCAGTGTTGGCATTCTAAATATTTCACTGAAGTAATTTCAAGCCATCCACTTCCACTCCGCTCTGAGCTGGGAGGTTCGGTTGTATGTCTTTCTTTAGTGTTTGGTTGAATGCATCTGCTGCTACAGAGCTCACTTGACAGGATTTCAGGTTCCCCACAGCACCGTGGACAGAGAGAGAGAGAGAGAGAGAGCGAGAGAACAGGAGAGGGGGAGGAGAAAGAGAGAGGAAGGAAAGACGAGGAATATGGGACCAATGTGGAATTACTGCCATATTTATGTGATGCTTGTAAGCCGACTTAAGGTTTGCCTCCGGTGCACAGCAGAAGAGAACAAACTAAAAGCACACACACACATACACAAACACAAACAGCAAGAGCTGTTAATACACACACAATACACCTTTAAGTGATTGAGAAAACAAGAAATGTAATATTTTGTTTAAAAATATATTTTTCAGATCGATAGAAAATGTTTTTTCAGACAGTATATATATATATGTAAAGGATAATGTACATCCAGCTGGTTGCACACACACACACACACACACACACACACACACACACACACACACACACACACACACACACACACACACACACACACACACACACACACACACACACACACACACACACACACACACACACACACACACACACACACACACACACACACATTTACAAACTTTACTGTCAGATGCAATTACAGTAATCACGATTAATCGGTTTTACAGATCTAATTTATAAAAAAATTCTCACTAACACCAAACTTTTGAACGATAGTGTATATTTTTTTTTTCCTTTCCATGAAAAAATTTGACTTTGGCACCTCAAATGAATCAATGCTTGGAGCAATTTAGTGAAACGGAAAGTTTGCACTGATTCCCAGAAATAAATTGAACTTTAAAGCTTTTCGAGCTGATTGTTTAGTAGTCATTATTCTGGATCTGTGATTATTTGCACCGTGTCAAACTTTAAAATAGAACGGTTTTCCCGAGAGGACACATAACGCTGCCTAAAACAGGTCTCTCATTTTGCTCTCATTCTCTGAACTCTCTCAGACAAAATGCAGGACAGAGAAGTGAGAGATGACCTAAACTTCAGGATGGATGGATGGATGGATGGATGGATGGATTAATAGATAGATAGATAGATAGATAGATAGATAGATAGATAGATAGATAGATAGATAGATAGATAGATAGATAGATAGATTGCTGCTATGCCCTCATGACAGACACTCCTGATTGGCTGTGTGGGCTCTGCCCTTTCGGGATGCTGCACTGTGATTGGCTGAGTCCAGAGAGCCATTAGCAGAACAGTGAGTGACATTTGCTTTGGACACTCAAGGCATCTGCCATTGTGAGCTCAATCGTTCAGCCTGTTTTCTTCTATTGTTTTTAGGATGAAGGTGGTACAGCACGTCTGACAAGATAATAAGAATCGTAGTCATAGTGGTGGAGAACATCGCTATTGACATCTTGAGTGTTTCGGCAGTTGCTAAGAAAAATCATTGAGTCACTGCAGAGAGTTTGGGTGATGAATGCTGAGAATAGGAGAAACATCATGACTGAGTGTTTGGAGGCGTTGTTTGTTATTTACTCCTCCCACCCAATGAGGAAAGGTATGGATCTGTCAAAAAGGTTGATGTGTCACTCGAAGAAAGAGAGTTTTGTGGTTTCTAACATATTAGCTCTTAGTGAGCTCCCTAGAGTACATTTTAAGGCGTCATAGGCAATAAGTGAATGGTATAAGTTAATCCAATATATTATGCTGCCTCCTAAGATGGCCAAATGCCATCATCATGTAAGAAGGCGAGCCCAGAATTCCCTGCAACAATTAAGCTCAGTGGGGAAAAAAGGCGGAGTAGAAAGAAATGAATCAAGATCATTCATCAGTTCTGAAAATATCAATAAAATATACAAAACGAATTAAAATGAACTACAAAATATTTTCATGTTTATTAGAATATCATGTCATTTAACATATTATTGTAGCATCAAACTCTATAGGAGGATCTTTGTTGACATCTTTGTACGCATGCGCGAGTGGTTGTGTGGCAACAAAACAAACAGTATTGCGGGCAGTAAAGACGCGACGAGCACTTTCAAGAGAGTTAGCGGGCGAAATCCACAATATATAAGCACTTTAACATCTGAAGACCGGAGGAGGTTTGGAGAGAAGCTCAAAATTTGTATTGGTGACAAAATCGAAGTTATTCAATGCCCATATGAGATCTGGGATGACAAAAAACGTTGGTCCGACTTGCCCGTGTCTTGGCCACCAATCTGCTGGGGAGACATTTATTCTTATTTAATAGAAACCCCTGGACCCTTCACTCATGAAAGATTAAAGGCTTTCAAAAGTCTGGAGGCCAATGATTATTTTGTTTTTTCAAAAAGTTGGGCCGATCTTTTCTGCCAAACAGAAAGCAGTGATCGTGCTAAAAGCAGAGGTTAGAACAGCTTTTTCTTTTGCTTTTAAGTTTTGCGATCCAGAATAGCCCATTTTGATGTGAGGAACATAGTCTGGGTGCTGTGGATCGCGGTTTGGGACACCTGAATCAGAACGCGAAAACATATGACTCGGTTGATTTGACTCAGTTTTATTATTTTTTTTATTCAATCTTCTATAAATACATAGTCACTAAGACTTAGGCCTACCATGAACAAAATGAGCCTCACAAACTCGATCAGTAACGTTAGCTGCAGGAATCCAGGCTTTCTTCGGAGCGTCCAGGTTCAATCGCCTAATTGCACGCAACCATTTCTTTCGTTTTTCGCGATCCTTTTCGGAGGGAATTCGAAAAAACTTTTTATCAGGCCCCCAACGAGCCGTACTCGACCACACAGCAAGAGTGAACGCAGTATTGCGTTCTTCTCTAAATCCTCCTCCAAACGTGCAAAACAATCAAATTACAGGTATCTAGCGGTGTTTCCTGCCACACGATTCCCATGATGCAACGCGACAAACATAAACAATGACGTCACAAAAGATCCGCCTATTGGAATCAGTATTGTTAATTAAAAAAAAAAAAAAAAAAAATCGTTTTCAGTAATTGAAACAAACCTGAAATAAAATATAAATAGTAAAATATAAATAAATAAAACTTACAATTAGAAATGTTGATTTGAACTAACTGAAAGAAATAAGTTTAAGATATAGTATTAAAATGACTAAAACTAAAGTAAAATGTTTTATTAAAAAACTGATACTGATTCAAAATATTAATACATTAATGTAAATATTAATATAAACATGAAATCTCATTTAAAATATTAATAAATAATATAATCGTATATACATAAAAACGAAAATGACATATTTGATTGGAATCAAATATGAGTCTTTTCTCTAACATTTTTTATGTTTTATTTTTTTGTCTCGAATTCATTTTGAGTCGTTGCCTATAGAGAGTCGTCAAAATCAGTCACTTGAGGTCACATTTTAGCTAGCATGCTGTTTCTAAAGGTAGCTTCATGAAGGCAGAAGTCAACAAGGCACAGGCAAAGAACTGAAAAGCTACTTTGTCTCTCCAAGTGCTTTATAAATAATCGAGTCACTGGATCTTTTATCTTATATAAAACACATTGTGATGTGCACAAACCCTGACTGATATTATAAAAAAGTACATGAAAGCAGTCTTGCTTTTCTTTTGTGCTGTTAACTTCCATTGCATTGCTCTGAAGTGATTGAAAATGACCCACAGGATGAGAGAGGGAATTTCCTGTTCCTGACCCAGTGAGCAACTGAGCTTGCTCCGTTCTTCTCTGTGGCATAAAGATGAATCCAGCCGTCCACTAGCTATGGACACACACTTAATTCAATAACATTAAAAGCTCTTTTGTCTTTTTGTCCCATTTACTTAATATATAAATATATATTTATTTATTTCTCCTTCCGAGATAAAGATGTCCTGGGATATTAGAGGTAGCCATTGTGCTTTATTTTCATCCATGGGACATTAATCTAAAAGGGTTTGTAATTTATTGCAGGTCAGAATAGCTTAAGGATTTGAACCTGACAGAATGATCACATTATTCCCTTATCAATCTGCATTACCCGAGCGCCAAAATGGAGAGAAATTACATAACACACAATCACAAGCTGCTGTTCTTTTTAAAGAAATGTGCTTCATTAAATCCATTATTATAATCCATTATCACATCGGCGGTCTAATGATCAGCCACACACACAATGACACGTTGTCGGAATAATGTTGAAACCCCAGCTCAAAAATATCCTAGCTCTAATCCAGATCGAGGCTGTAGATTATGTTTTGCAGGGATTTTGCACAGCACGAGATGCAGGCCTAATCTAATGGGAGTGTTGGGATGGAGAAATACTTTTGGATTTTACCTCTCATTTTCATCAGTCATTGTTGCTGGTAGGCATGGTTTTGGATCCATATTTAGAAACTGCTATACAATATTGATGTTATCCAGCTGGTGGTGTATTTACAGCAAGGGCAGCAGTCAGATGTTGTTTCTACTTGAAAGGGAGAAAAATAAAGCGTTCCCAACAACAGATCCTTTAGAACAATGTTTTAAAAAACATTTTGCACAGACCATCAAGGTTAATAAATATCCTTGGTTTATATTAGCCATTTTATTGTTCCAAAAGCTCTGCCTTGCTGCCTACAGTCTCCATAGGTATCTGCATCCTAAATGAAATAACTTATAAGTGACTGATTTGGAACACTATACTGTACATAGGGAGCAACTAAATAACTATACAAACAGTGCTCCTTATGTGAACCGCACAAGTGGCACTAGAAATGCGATATTATGACTATGAATACATAACACACTCAAATATTGGCTAAAATATTGGCTAAATTGCCATTTTAATTTAATTTATAATTTTCTAAATAGTTTTCAGAACTAAATATAAAGTAGTACTGAGAGTGAATGATCTGAACGAATTGGTTGAGTAAATGATTCAATGACTCATTCATAAAGATGATCACTTGTTGTATTCCTGAATGAATCTTTTTGCCTACTCTTTTATGAGGACTGTGAATTCGGACATTTTACTCTTGCCACATTCTGTTTTTCGCCTACTATATAGTAGAGAAGTACAGTATGCGATTTGGGATGCAGCTTGTTATTTTATTTCTCGCAGTCGCAATTAATTTTTTAGCTCAATGCTGACTGAATCATTGCAGTGCATTCTGGGATTGAAAAAAAAAATGTTTCTCTCTTTCCACTTTCCACCAAAATAGTATGCAGCACAACTGTTAACAATAAGAAATGTTTCTTGAGCACCAAATCAACATATAATAATGATTTCTAAAGGATCATGTGACACTGAAGACTGTAGTAAACAATGCAGTATGAGAGGAAGAAGAATGCAATAGTATATTCAGTTGAGGAACGAACAGACTGTGAGTGAGGGGAGATGTGAATTATTCATATCATTAAGCCATCCAGGACCCTGCAGAGTTAAAAGTGAACTAGAGTGGGATTAGTCTGATGTCTCTCACACACACACACATACACATGCAAGTACTGACAAAAAGATAAAGGCCCAAACCGAGAGAGCAAGGCAATTTAAGACCAGGAAGACAAAATGGAAAGAGAGAGAGTCACATTCTGGCGTCTCACAACCCTTTGCGCTGATTTACTGCTCTAGTCAATTATGTGCCTGGACTCCAGCAATGCATTTGTGCAGCCAACTGCAAAATATCCAAGTGCTCTGTAATTAGTGAGTGATGTCTGCCATTGAATTAACAGTAAACAAAGCACATTACAGCTCTTCCCATCGAGAGCTCAGACTCCAATGAAGGTTTGAGGGATTTGAAGTGCCTTGCGTTTTATGGTGTCTTCTATGATCAGCTGAAAGGATTCTGTCCTTTAGGGATCCTTTAGGGTTTCACTTTTTATCTCACAATTCTGACTTTTTATCTCATATAAAGTTGCAATTGCGAGTTATAAAGTCAGAATTGCATGATATAAAGTCGCAATTGCGTGTTATATAGTCAGAATCGTGGAGATATAAACTCGCAATTGCGTGTTTTTATCACGCAATTCTACTTTAAACTCAAAATTGTGAGGTAAAAAGTCGTAATTATCTTTTGAAATGGTTTATTCTGTGGCGGAAACAAGCTGTCTTTGAGTTTATTTTGAGAATATGTCTTTTGATTGTGGGATCTTGGCGAATGCGAGCACAGTTTGAGACATTGTTGAGATGTCTTGTAAAACTGTGAGAATGTTGGGGGTATTTCCTGAGAATTAAAGTGTCCATTTGCTTTCCATCGATTAATGCTGTCAAGGAGCAATAATTTAAATAATTTTTTTTTTTTTTACTTTCCTGTTGGCAGCCAGAAATGTCTGTTTTTAACTTTGTCAGCATGTTTGTGGAAAAAATAAATGTAGGAAAAATGTATGCTGTGTGTGTGTGTTTGTGTGGAGTGTGTAAAGTTTGACTGCGGAACTGCTGAATAATCCAGATGTAGGTTGAAAATACGTCCCACTAAGTCAGAAAAGCTGAGGTGTTAAATGAAACTGTCAGCACTCAACAGTCGACAGGTTTGATTCGCTCCCAGCTCGACTTTTACCTCTGAACAAGCGCAAGAGTCAAATAAAAACTTTTTTCAATTACATTTTAAGGCATAATTTATGAAAGTTATCCTTTATAGACAATGTGAAAATGAAAATGTACCTTATTTACTTATTAATACATGTCCCTGGTCTCACTGTGCATGATTTATCAGTTATTTGCCTTATTCTAAAAAATATGTTTTCATAATGTTTCATATAAAAATTTAATACTTTTCTCTCCCTTAGAAATGAATTTTCTTTTCTACTGATGTAATTGAGGCAGTATAGGCAGGGAAAATAATAATAGCCAACAACATCATATTTTATTATGTCCTGTCCTACGTTATTTCCCACTAATGTTCTGTTTCACAATAAATTTGTCATATTACGGAAATTTATTTCTCCCTTTGTGGCCCACAGCACTGCTCTGGTGAACTAGAATAAGTGCCATACTTCATCTGTCTATGATTTCAGACAGTTTTGTCTGAAATGCTCTTCTGATACCAAAGCTTTGGTCTCTTGTAGAGGATGATATACTACATGAACTGCTGCTTATGGAGAATGCTGACTGAGATTTTGCCTGCAGGGATTTTCTTAATTTCCCAGTTTGATGCATTTTCAGATTTGCTCTTTTCTGGCCTTTCCTCCCGCATTTGTCATCATTAATGCTACCTAGACAATTAATTCAGTTTAAGTAAATATTTTTTTTTAAATTAGCTTTTATTTCAGTTATAGTTGGCAGTTAGCTGCCAAGTCAAGATTTCTAATATTTGTTGAAGTTCATTTATGTTTTTAAGTTTTTCATATAATAGTCAGGAAAGTGCCATATTTGTTTTTTGACACGGATGAAACCGAGGCTGTGAGGAGTACATATGCAAGTACATATAGTGTTCAATAGATCATACTAACAACATACCGATTGTTCAGATGATGAAACGTCTTTCCAGAAAAAACAAAAACAAACATATAATAGTTATGAAAGTTGTGAGTTATGAAAATTACGTGATCTAGGACCTTTATACATTGCATGTAGTTGTAAAGATTGTAAGTCTATCCCTCACAGCCTTGGTTTTATTCGTGTTAAATGTAATATGGCGTCTAACCTGTCTAAGGTCTATATTTATATTTTATATTATTTCAGTTTTGTTTCATTTAAATAAAATTATAGTTTTAATAGACTTAGTTAACAACAAAGTTGACCTTTTGCTATTGCTAGGGTGTTCTGGGTGATTGCTAGGTGGATACTTTCCAGCCCACCCTCAAGTCTTCACGGATATTGGACATGATCCATCCTTCAATGTATGTCAATGGGATTGACCGTCTTCTGTTTAAGGGGGCGTTTACCTAACACTAAAAACTTAAAACCAACTTCTGGCCTGGAATACATAGACAGCATTTTTAATCGTTTTTGTGGATCAGTGTGAACGGGGATCATTTTGGCAACGTTGTTTTCAAGTTTTTTAGTACAGCGTTGTCAGGGAAACTTACCCTTACAGTCCGGCAGGTGAAAATCTTTAACTTGGAAAAGAAAAATAGTTTGCCTCAAAAAGCCTAGCCATGTAACCGCATGCTATGAGCGATTATTAAAGGTGAACTAAGTAACTTTTTTTACCTTAACTGAACAGCTTCGGAGTCATTGGAATGGTTATATTACTTATTTCGGGTTGAATGGTGGTCGTTTCGCACCCCCCTGGTGCCCGTGAGCGGAAAATACACACTTGCAACTTTGAGCCGGCGGGCCGCCGGCCGCTGCGTCAGTAAGTCTTGCGTGATATCAGGTCTCGCGATGTAAACAATTGCTTTACGGCCAAAAGAAATCTGCTAAAATGCTGTCATTATTGCGCTCCCTCACGCTGTCCGAACCCGAATGAAGAAGACGTTTTAAAGAATGTCCCATCTGCTTTGATGTCGTTGATCTATAGCCTCTGGTGTCTGAGAATCACCAACGAGTTTTTACAACAGTGTTGTCAAATATCTATTCCGAAGCTGTGGGGGGAGCTCTAGAGAGAAACCTGCGAGCAAAAAGCGAGAATACAGCGAAGAAATCCCGAAGCTACTGAGTGCTGCTTTAAAGGCCTTGTACGTTTTCGCTTGAAAACGCATCTTTTTCTCTCCGTTTTGGCCTTCCGTCCACACTGAGACGGCCTTTTAATGAAAGAAAATAAAGCTTTTTGAAAACGCTCTCCAAAGTGGATACATTTAAAAACGGCGTTTTTGCGTTATGGTGTGTACTGTGAATTTGAAAAATTCTGTGTACCTGTGTACGGTATTTGAAAACGATGAAGCATGTTTAGTCATGTGACGCATATTGTACGGATAGATATTCACCGGTTTTGTGCCTGTTACAGATGTATGTGCCAATTCACTTTCACACAGTTGCTAAAATATGTTCCTTTGCTCACTCTTCATATCACAGTTCTGCAAAAATGACAGAATTTAGATGTTCAGATTAATGTTGTGGTAGCCAAAGTTGCGTACACATAAACAAATGGTAATACATTAGAATCCATTAGACAGGATTTCGTTGTGTATGTGTAACAACATGGCCGCCCTATATCATTATATGCATGCTCTGAAACATAAACAGGCAGCAGCAAGGACATCTGTCTCCTTTTTCAAGCTGATGTTGTACGGTATCTGCCGCCCACACACAAGATACCTGCCAGCGGTGTCAAGATGGCCCCCAGCCCCGCCGACAGGGCCCAGATTGGCTCCCGGTGAGCAGAAATGTTTTATGACCTGCTACTTCCCCCGAGTAAATCAGCCACACTGCCATTGACAGCCTCTCAAAATCACATACAAAACACATAAACACGTGATGTAGAACAGAAACCACCCTGCTGTTCGGTTGTTTTTATGTTACAGGACCCTGAACTGTTTTCAGATTTGTGCTCATTCTCATGGTCTTGTCAAGGGTTAAAATTGGATTTTGAGGCACTGCAAGTCTGCAATTTGATTGCGTGTATTTTTCATACACCCGTGGGGATTTTATTCATCACTCTGGTTTTGGTTGTCATGGTAAATTCTTGAGATTATATGTCTGGAGATTGTCCTTTGGTGAGCAAAACACAAATGTCATAGAGGGACCTTTTGACCCCTGTGCGTCTGAGATCATTTCCTGTTGTGTTTTTAAAGCTGGATGTATGATCAGAGGCAGGTCAGATACAGGTCAGGCCAGTCATTCGGTTTTTACTTAACCTGCCCACATTTTATATAAAAAGATACAGTGTAAAATTTAAACATTTGACATTGATGTTTTTTCTTTATTTGAAAATTGCTAGGTTTCTAATTTGCAATAATAACAGGAAATTATACGATTGTATGCAGTGTTGTTATTGTTAGCTAAAAGTTAAGAAAGGTTCATTCAAAAGAGTAATACTACATACTATAATATAAATACATATTTTAAAAAGTAATTTATTCATTTTATATATGATCTATCTTGTGTGAGTTTAAGGCAGGAAAAGGTAGGCTTTGCACAGGAAAGCATCACTCACTTTTTGTTTAGTGAATGTAAAATCTAGTTTCATATACAGATGGAGCTGGAGTTATTAATTTAAACAGAATTATGGTTATATTTTAACTTCAATTCTTGTTTTGGAGATTTTACATTTCGGAGGTCGCAATTTACCTTTAAAATGAATCGAAAAGTAAATAAATAAATATCATTAAAACAGAAATCTCTATAATTAAAGGTCATCCATAATTTCCTTGCCAATCTCCTTGCCAAAAAAATCTCTCTCCATCTGCTCTCTTGTTTTATCCCACACCCCTCCCTATGATAGCAATATTTCCTCTTTTCTCTTAATTATCTATATAATTTCAGGAGAATTTAGCTTTTCCCTGACAACATATTCCTGCCAAACCTCTGATGATTGACAGAAAGAGTGATTGAATAATGTTAAAATCCCAGACATAAACCAGACATGAAGTATCTGGCATTAAAGAGGAGAGGTTGAGTGTCTGTTTCCCCCCTCATTATTATCATATTCAGCTTCAGTTTCATGCATTATTTTACGTCCTGTCTTTCTCACCTCTCTTTGCATATTTAAGAAGGTTATGCGCATATCTTAACAGAATCTAACGCTACTCATTAATAATATACCTCAGAACACTAGCGATTTGACGGTGGCTGTAACAAATCAAGCACAGTTGAGGTGAATGATGGTAATTAGCACATCTGGTTGTCAGGGTCTCACAATGCCTGTCATGCTGTTCAAAGCTTAGTTGCCATGGTGTTATTTTAGTATTAATTATAGTAGCCCTATTTATTCATTTTTTGAATTAGCTTTTATTTTAATATTTTTATTTTTAATTAAAATTTTAGTTGAGTTTTTAGCAATTTTTGGTAATTTTAGTACTTCAGCTTCAAGTTATTTTATTTCAATGACTTGCCAATGCAACATTTAGACCTGAGTCAGGGTGGCGCCATATTTATTTTTTGACAGGGAAAATGAGGCTGCGAGGGATAGAACTACAGTGCGTTTGTAGTGTTGTTTAACAACATACCGGTTTGTTCTGATGTATGTGGATGCAGATGTTTCTCGCTAGCTACGCAAGCTCTATTTTGTTAGCATAGCATAAACCGTGTTTTATGGCCCGTTTTCTCTTTTAGGTCCAGCACTGCCATAGCAGTGCAACAGTTTGAAGAGATTCTTGTTAAAATTAGGTAAACTGTCAGCATGTTTACCTGAAAAACAACGCAAGCAGTTTGACATTTGAAGTTAACTCTATCGCCCCCTCGAGGTTTGTAACTGCCACACTAGCGCAAGAACCAAACAGCTTAGACTGGATATAGCAGTTTTTTTGTTTGTTTTTTTCAGTAGGGTTATCCTCTTTGTTGCTAATTGTACACCTAGCATTGCATAGCATTGTTTAGCATCTGCAAAGCTAATCGATGGATTTAGCACAGCATAACTGTGGACATCCTAGAATTAGCGCTCTGCTCCACATTAACAACATCACTTTAGCATAGATCCCTCTGATAGATCGTCAGTGTTAATTGACCTGAATTCTCCAGACACAATAGACTAATTAATCAATGTTCTGCGTTCAAGAAGCTGTTGAAGAGGGGAGTTAAGAGGGAAGAAGTTTCGGTGATGTATACTTTCCATCTGTCGGGTCTCAGGGGTGATGATTCATTGTAGCTCTGAAATCACCTGTCTGTTCATCTCAATATGGCCGCTGTGTACTAAAGGTTTCACACGCTGTCCAAACACTTTACAAAATTAGCCTCTGGTGTGCACCACCTGTGTGAACAACAGATTTCGGCATAATAGCAGCACGCACAGCCACTAGGGGTGGCGGTATGATGTATATACAATTCAGCGGAAGAAATGTGTCAACTGGTAGAGATTCGGCTGTATCATATTAGTCGTATGTATAATATAGTACTGTTTTGAGACATGTTTTTTACTCAAATGCTACATAATGTGAAGCTGACTCTTTTTTTTGTTATGGATAAATTTACCTTTTAGTTTGTGTCCATCAACTAAAATAAAATCTAATGAGATTTTGAGGTTTAATTTTTATTAAAATACATGGTTTAATATTACCATTCAAAAATGTGGGTTTGGTAAGTTTTATTTTAATGTTTTAGAAGTATTTTATTATGCTCACCAATGATGCATTAATTTGATCAAAAATAAAGTAAAACATTAATAATAATATTATTACAATTCCATTTTATTATATTTTACAAAAAGAATTGATTCTTGTGATGGAAAGCTGAATTTTCAGCATCTTTACTCCAGTCTTCAGTGTCACATGATCCTTCAGAAATCATTCTAATATTCTGATTTGCTGCTCAAGAAACAGTTTTTATTATTAATTTCTTATCATTATATGTATGTGGAAACCATGATAAATTCTTTGATGAATAGAAAGTTCAAAAGAACAGCGTTTATTTGAAATAGAAATCTTTTGTAACATAAAATCTTTACTGTCACTTTGGATCAATGTGCATCCTTGCTGAATAAAATAATGAATATCTTACTGAGCACAAACTCAGTGTATGTGCTTTCACATCACTCTGTTGACAGGCTTGAAGATCGACTTTATTAAATATCTTGTGCACCCTAACCAAATCAATAGCTCTGTCAATACCATGAGAGGGCTTACTCACAATCCAGTATTATTAAACTCACCCGTTCTATTCTGTATTTTGAGGTTGGATGCTTGATCCACAATAGGAAGACTTTTTGTGCATCCGTCTAGCTCTGTTTCTAATCTGCAGGCATCAGTTTTATTACCGTACTGTGGCCTTTTTGGACCCTTGGGGAGGCAGAGTTCCTGCTCTGTGCTTGCGCCCTGTTGTCTGTTAATGTCATATTTGCACTCAGTAATTCATCACTTACTTATCACGGTTCTTCATCGGTTCTCGGTCTCATTCATCAGGCCTGACCTTGCCATATCCTCCTCTTTATAGATAGCCTAATATTTCTGTGCAGCTCAACCATGCTGTCAAATATTTCTTGAAGAGCTGCTCTAGAGTGTGTATACATGTATCTCAGCTTATCTAAGCAATCGATAATGTCTAAATTAAGAGGATCGTGTGAAATACTGTATGTTGCTATGGAGACTTTATAACCAGTAGTCTTGATTTGATGCCACACCAAACTCCTAATGTTTGCTGTTCTATTATTTCTGTAAGAAAAGTCTGTTTTCTCCTATAAAACACAGTCCATTCATTAGTGGCGTTTGCTAAGTCTAGCATCACTGTTATTATTGAAAAAAGAGGGACATATATAGGGAACTGTATATGCAAGAGCTTTTTTGACATGGGCTAGTAATCAACACGTTTGTAATGCCCTAAAACAACAACCCAGAATACCCTAGCAACCGCTTCATATTTTGTTCATTAAAAATCACAAACACATCCTCGTTGTTCTCTGTTTTTGTTCCTTTGGTGAAAGTGTTGATTTGGTGTGATTTTATTTTAGCATTCATAGCTGGTGCTGCAGTAAACACAAACTTTCAGTCGAAGGTGTTGAGAAGCATAGATTGACCTTTTTTTCTCACTTGTTTTGTATCTATTTCTTTTTTTCCAACAATTTTCCTCATCCATATTGGATTGTAGCATTCACTTTTTACAATTCAGGCGATTTCCGATGGATAAAATAAGCGCCATCCTATATCTTTTCTCACTGAATATCCTGTTTCACTCAGAAATATGTCAGTTTACAGAAGTAAAGTGAGTAAAATGTGACTTTAATCCTGCTTAGATAGTTATTGTACCATGATTAAAGAGGACCTGGGGGGGGGGGGGGGGGGGTGGGGGGGGGGGTCTAAAAAGGGGGGTCTAATGCTCTAAAAAAAGACCATTATTTTACATTATTGCAGCACCTCTCTGTCCAAGCTGTCGATAATGCTATGGCTGTGTCCGAAATCGCCCCCTTTACCCTTAAATAGGGCACTATTTTAGGGGACAGCCATTTGTAGTGGTGTCCGAAACCATAGTGGACGTTATCAAGTGCACTCATTCAATCCCACAATGCACTGCAACAAGTGTACAACCGTGTGAGGGTCGCGCCGAACAAATTCCCGCGTCTCGCCAGAAGATGCCGTCCGCAGCTGAATCATCCATCCATTTTCCAAACCACTGGTCCAATGTGGCTGCAGCGTAATGTCATACAGGTATATATTCCTGTTTAATTGATTATTAAATTGTTTAATTAAGGTTTATACATAGTTTCCATGACAGAGTTTGAGATTTAAATCTTTTCATCTTACTACTGGAGCTGCCAGTTTGCTAAGTATCAAATGATTATTAAACAGCAAGCACAAACTATGCAAAAGGGGCAGCCCTTCCGGCGCACTCAGTGTCCATATTCACTCATAATTCACTGGGAATTATTTAAATGAGGAATATTGTGATGTGTACATTCCTGGAAAAAAACACACGAAAGACTATATTCGAGGCGTTTCAGAAACAGTGCTTACTGATATAGAGAATAATTCCCTTTGCAGTGACTTGGTGCTTTGTGACTTTGCCAACCTTTTCAAGCTCAAACAGCAACATTACACACTAAAAAAAAAAAAAAAAAAAAAAAACCAACATAATACCGTAGGTCCTCTTTAAAATGCTAGCAGGGTTATTTGTTTTCTGAACAGTGGCAGATAGGGGGAGAATTTGAGAATGTTATTTATTTTTTCTGTTCTGTTTGGTGCTGTTGAAATTTGCTTACAGTAACTTCTCAATATCTCAGGAGTTTGTATCGCATTACCATATGAGTGATACAAATCTGTGTGCCTTCAGACTGTTGAAATATGTTCAAGGATGCTCTCCTGAGCCGAATGCTGTTTTTATAAGTCAGTTTTGAAGACAAGGAAATATTGTTGCGCTCAGATGAAAGCTAGTTGTATGTCCAGGTGCGTGAAAACCAATAAGATGTAGAAGAGACTGTAGACGGTTCGCACTCTGAAAAACTAGAGATCATATTCATAGAGCATTGAGCATTGAGAATAGCTGGATGGCTGAAACGTCTGCTCTTGCTCTATTAAAATAATTGATTCTTTTTGTTAAAGACTTTGTCTAGTTTTTCAGAGTGCGAACCGTCTACAGTCTCTTCTATAAGTCAGTTTTGAAAAAGTTAATTTGTTGTCTAAAAAAGTATTTGTTTGCCGCCATGGTAACAGACTGTCGGAATGTTTGAATGAATCGCTTTCAGTATAAAGGAACCAGAGGTGGACAAAAGTACACAACTTCCTTACTTGAGTGAAAGTACAGACACTACTGGTCAAATATTACTCCATTACAAGTAAAAGTTGTAAAGGACCGAGTTTTACTTAAGTAAAAGTACAGAAGTACTTGTTTTTAAAAGAGTATCAAAAGTCAAAAGTAAATGTCAATGCATTGTTTTATAATTTTAGCATTGTTACTGTACCTTATGCCTCTGAAGCAACCTAGTGAATACACTGACCAGTTTATCTGTGGAATTAAGAGCTTTTAGAATGTTACAAAAACTAGAGAAATTAAACAACTTCATTTTTTATTTATTTAACACTCCTAACACCCCCACAAAAGTGTATCCATTCATGCACATTTGAATCAAGTAGTCTGTAAAGACTGATCAGAAAAAACCCCAGCTACACAACCATAACTGTATATCTGCCCAACAGCAATAGTACAGAAATACTTATTTGCCATGAAAACAAAACTTTCAAACCGTTAGTTGTGACAACGAAACTGTCTCTCACAGATTACTAGTAGAAAGAAATCGTTAATCGCCGAACTTCATGACACGTGACCCTACAAGAGGCTGTCTGTCACCCGCAAAAATACAATCATGTTTTAGAGACGAAAAAAAATCATGCATAACATAACTACTTTCTACTCAAAGACCTTGACAGAAATGTAGTGGAGTACAAAGTACGGTATATGTCTTTCAAATGTAGTGAAGTTAAAGTAACAAGTTTCCTGAAAAAAAATAATACTCAAGTAAAGTGCAGATATTTAAAAAGTGTACTTAAGTACAGTACTCAAGTAAATGTACTTCGTTACTGTCCAACTCTGAAAGGATCAGATACTAAACTAATGAGGATATGATTCGATAATTGTGAGATTCATGATTCGTAAGTAAGTGCTACATCATTATATGAAATGTTTTTACTTTAAGGAGGTATTGAAAAAAGCATGTTGCTTTGATTAAAAGTGGGGGAAAAAATTCTGTCATAATTAAATCTGTGTAAGATGAATCATTATTTGCAGTACAGCAGCAAAATAATCACTCGTTTAATGCTTGTGTTTATGAAGCTTTCTGTATTGATCAGGAGTTTACACATATGCACTGTTATTGGACCAACTCCAGACAGCAAATAATGAAGGAAAATAGTAATTAAGGAGCAGCACCTGCAAATTACTGAACAAGGAGTTATTTAAGGTCTCTCTCTCGAAGATGTCTCCCTCTTTCCATCTTATTGACTCATTTTAATCAATGATATTAAGGTTATCATCATGGAGCTGCAGCATATCCCATCATGCTCTTTGTCTCAGAGCGTCAGTGGAGGTTTGGCAGCCGCTGTGAAAAGGAAATGAAAGCAGTGCTGCTAATGTCAGTCATCTGACAAACACTCGTGGGCTGTGGGCAGTCCTCATGCCATTTACACACACAGCTGTAAGCTGCCACTCAAAACCAGCATGAACATCACTGACACATCCTAACCAGCATCTAGAAATAATATGTGTCGAAGGCACAACCATTTATGGTATTTTAGATATTATGCCTTATATTTTATTATTTTAAAGGTACAATATTTACAAAAAAGAATGTAAGACTTGATTTTAGCCTACATTGGGGTTGATGATGCTTTTATTTCCTCACAAATACAGTAAAAACAGCAGTATTGTGATTTTTATGTATTGAATAATACATAAACATACATAAATACAATTCCCCCCCAAAAAATTCTGGAACAAATCGCCTACCCTGCCTTTAAAATAGCTTAAAAGGATTTGTTGATGGCCGATATTATAATCTGTGATACAGATTTTTATTTATTATTGGTAATGATATATAAATATTGATATTGATATATTTATATCAATATTAAATATATTTTTTAACATGTTTAACACACCAAGTTAAATCTAATAATAACCAGAAATAAAAACGAAGAATAATAGCCAAAGCCAAAACAGTATCTCATAACGTTAAAATGACGTCTATCTATATGGATTGATCCCTTTGTTACTGAGATGAAGTCTGGAAAACACTAATGAATATTTAACGTTTATCCACAGGGCTTTGGTATCTTTGAAAGGCAGGGTGCACAACGCTTACCAAAAGCTCCTTCTCGTCCCTTGGGGGAGAAAAAAAAAAAAATGTAACAGGAAACAGAGCAGAGCAGGCGGAAGAAATAATCAAACCAAGTTATCATACTGTCTTTGACTCCTGGATGACACTGACTATTCTTGGAAAGCCTGTATCCTCAGACACATACGCACTAATGCATAGATCCTCAGTGTGCCGAGAGACGTTATATCCACAGGGCAGGGGCTTTGAGACAGAATCAAGATGGTAGATGTGAGAAAAATAAAAAAGTGTTGTTTATCGTCACAACTCTCTCTCTTTTAGCACATATCTATATTTGCACACACACAAAAAAAAAAAACATCTTGAGAATTGAGCACATTTGGAGATGAAATGAGCGTTATGGAACAAAGCAAATATCTTACCACCTCAATATCAGTTTAGAGAGGGAAAATTCCTACCATTTATCCTGTTTTGATCTTTTCCTTCTTGTTGTATTGCTGTGTTTCAGGTATTTATGAACAGACGTTTCTTATATAACTGCAGTGCTCCTGTCCTGGATGTGAAGATTGCCTTTTGTCAGGTGTGTGTTCCATACAGGTAAATTAAAAGGTAGAGTATTCATTCACTTCCATTCTGCCCGTCATTCTTGTGGATGTGTCATTGCTTAAAATAAATACTGGTGACAGCATGTCTGGGCCCTTAAGGAAGATGTACAGCTTACACGGGATCAGTTCCTCGCTGCATTCCAAGCCATTCTGAGTCGGGTTTCCCAAAATGCATTAAGAGCATCTTAATACACTTTAAATATGCATGGAAGTGTTTTCTAAAATCAATGCAGTCATACAGATATATCATTCAAATTAAAAGCACTTAAACGGAAAAAGAAATTCTGAATCATTTACTCACCCTTGTGTTGTTGCAAACCCATAGGACTTTCTTTTTTCCGGGAAAGTGACTTTTTTTCATCACAATATTGTTTCACTATGAAATATAATGGGTTGTAAAAAATGAAAATTCTGCCATCATTTATTCAAACTCAAGTTGTTATAAACCCATATGTCTTTCTGTCTTCTATTTTCACAAAAATAAGTTGTTGTTTTTTTGCATCCCATCAACACAAATAGGTTGAGGGCGAGTAAATGGTGACAGAATTTTAACTTTTTGAGTGAACGATCATTTTAAATTCGATTTACAGATGTATATCTTCCTTAATTTTATGGCTCTAGATTGACTGACTTGAGTCAAGAAACCGAATATTTTGTTGACCTAATTTGTATTGTAACTGCTTGTAACATACTTTCTCATATAACACAGTGGAAACACAATGATTCAATATCAGATTACATATCAGAATACTGTATAATTTCCTGTTAATGATGGAGTTGCATAATGAAACTTCCCTCTGCTTGATATAAATATGAAGTACAGTATCTATTCCCAGAATTACAGTAATCACAGTAGCACAGCAAAACATTCAATAAGCCACCTCATATGTTCCTTGGGGTTCTTGTCCTTTTCGTTTGGGCCTTAAATGATCCTCATCACCTGTCAGAATGACCTTCAGTGTGACATACAGATCCCAGGTCAAGAGGGCAGTTGACTAGTGGATAAAGATTCTGTTAACCAAGAGGTTGTAGGTTCAAATCCCAGAGGGATTGCTCCATGAATCAACACTGTGTCCTTGAGCAAGACACTTAACCTCTGTGTCCTCCACAGGGACTGTCACTGTAGGAAGTGTTCTGTGGGTCACTTCAAATAAATGTGTCCGCTAACTGACTAAATGGCAACTGACTCCCGAACCAAGTGTGTTTCATACCCCTAAAAGTGTATCAGCTCTGTTCCAGAACCTGGCTACTGCCTATATGGGGCACGGGAGACTTGACTCTCAACTGATTCAAATAGATTTTGATGCTAGCATGACAACAAAATACACTAAAAAAGCACACAAAAATATTTGGTATAATAGTATATTTTGCTACAAATGTATGCTTTTTAGAGAATTGTTATATATGTTTTCATCAGGGATGTGATTTTTCCATATTTATACAGATTTTCACATTTTCAAGTATGATTTGTGTAAAAAAAAAAAAAAAAAATGTGTTTGGGGTGCTGGTGTTTGACTGGTTATTGTATGATGATTGATATCGCCAAACAGCCTTAAACAACTACTAAATAAACGTATTTTCTAATACATTTATGTCATGCACGGATTGCTTCTGACAGCGCTGTGCGAGTTCGCGGCACCATATGCGGGACACCCTTTATTGCATGTTAGCCAGGGTTCAAAGCGCCAAATTCAAGTAAAAAATTTGACAATGCATGATTGTGAGAATGTGATATGGCTTAGTGCGATCATCAGATTGCAATTGTTGTGATGCAATTATATAAATGTATAGTCTGACGTGTTTCAGAGTAAAGCACAGCACTGTGTTCATTTTCAGTTTCTATTCACAGAAAATGCAACTCTGCAAGTGCTGTGTATTTGAGTCAATTATAATTTGCTTTTGAGAATGCAAAGTGCGCCAACCATCTTCCTAATATATGGAATATTTATATATTATAAATCTTTTATTGTCAACAAAGAGGAGCGTTAAGGTTCGTGCAGTTTTCCGCCCAAATAAAAGCTCAAAGGTTTAACGTTTGAAAGCAAATAAATTAATGCAACCATAAATGTTATTTCATTTTAAAATATTGTTATTTTACTGTTAATAATAAATGTAAATAAATAAAATAAATGTAAAATAATAATTATAATAATAATGATTGTTTATAATAATAATAATTCTATGAATACTTTTATTATAACATTTTGTATTATAATGTAATATATTATTATTATTATTAAATATTGCATTTAAAAAATATTTTTAATAATACTAATAATAATTGAATATATAAATATATAAATCATATGCCTGATTTATATATTCATTAAATTATAAAAATGTATTATTTTACCCAATATTTCTGTATGCTAGTCGTCCTTCGGATGAGATGTTAAACCGAGGTTCTGACTCTCTGTGGTCATTACAAATCCCCAAATGTACCCATTGGCCCCCATCCATCATGGCCTCCTAATCATCCCCGTACACTGATTGGCTTCATCACTCTCCACCAGTAAGCTGGTGTGTGGTGGGCGTTCTGGCGCAGTATGGCTGCTGTCGCATCATCCAGGTGGACGCTGCACATTGGTGCTGGTTAAGGAGATTCCACCTTCCATGTGTAAAGCGCTTTGAGTGCCGAGAAAAGCACTATATAAATGTAACAAATTATTATTGTTAGGAATTTTTATGCTTTTTGCATTTAAATGTCATCTAGGCTGCTCATTAGGTTTTGGAACAGAACTAATTTCACCACAATAATAAAACCAAACCATTCTATGCGCTCAATCCCTTGTTTCAATAAAAGGCAGCAATTACCGCAAATCTTAGCTCATTAGCTTCAAATTAGCCCAGTCAGTTTAATAGGGGGGCACTGCAGTGAGGGGTTACTCCCATGATGAAGATAGACTTATTACCATTTTTGCTTGTGAAATTATGTGGACAGCTTCCTCCCTTGGTATACCCGAAATATATTCACTATGTGACAGTTAGTACAATCGATTACACAGTTGGCCCTTGTGCCGTCGTTGGCATGAACTCCAGAACAGAGAGACCCTTGATAACCTTGATAGTTTGATTTAATATAGTGTGATATCTGAGATCTTCAGCCAAGCACAGATAAGATGCTCTCTCTAGTAGCGAAACTGAAATGTTTAGATGTTATGCAGCTCTTACCCAGCATACAAAAATATGTTTTCTGAATGTTTTGATAATGTTGCTATTAAGTTATGAAAACTTTACTTCTGAATGTTTTCTGAACATTCAAAACATCCAGTAAAAAAAAAAAATTAAAAAATTAAACCTTTTTTTCTTGGCTATACAATTGTTAAGGAAAATTTCTGTAAACATTTTGGGAATGTTACTTTTGAATATTCTTTAAAAAAAAAGCTAGACAAACTTCCAACCAGAAAAAAACGTATAAAAACATTTTATCAAAAACACAGATAACTTTGAACAAACGTATTAACGTTACTGGAAGAACGTTGTTCATAACTTTGAGAGAACCTTTTCCAGACAAACTTCTGAGAACATTCCTTGTTAGCTGGGAATATACATAATTTCATATCCCGTGCAACTTTAATATTTTATCTCAAAATTGCAACATAATTAGGTGAAATTAAGATGCAATTAGGCGATATAAAATTGCAGGACTATGAGACAAGCCACATTTTGAAATATAAAATCACAATAGTGAGAAATAGTGACTTAATTCATCACATATGTTTAAAATGTTACTTTGTATCTCAAAATGAGACAATTACTAGCAGTATTTGTTGGCTTTCCATGTTTGATATTCTTTTTTTTCTTTTTTTTTGGCTTGTAGATATAGAGTCTTGCTCTGGCCTCTTCTCAAATTGTTATTGTAATTGTTGTAATATTGTTCTTCACTCATTTGTGACACCTCATTTCATTTAATTATTTTAATTTAGTTGCTTAGTGTGTGGTGGGTTGACCTAAATATCAAGGTCTACACATAGCAATTATGTATTTGTCTGCAAATCATTTAAGCAAACTCATCTGTGGTTTTACAGTGTTAAATGAGCTTTCATATCCAGTGCTGATGAAGAGAATACAAACAGTTTTATCCGTACCTCTTTATATCACTATTAAGGTGAATCATAGAATCATTTGCACAGGTTTTTATGACTTATAATAATAGCCTACAAGTGCTTTGGAGCTGCTTATCAACTGTCTAAACACATGTTATATGATGTTCTCTGCTTATACATCCATCTTTTTCTCCACGCAGGGGTTTGGCAAACAAGTTGATGTTTCTTACATTGCCCAGCATTACAACATGAGCAAAAGCAAAGTGGACAACCAGTTCTACAGCGTGGAAGTAGGAGATTCCACCTTCACGGTTCTCAAACGGTACCAAAATCTAAAGCCCATTGGTTCTGGGGCTCAGGGAATAGTGTGGTGAGTACCCATGGTGCATCTCTTTGTGTTTTTATCGTGAAAATATGTCCTTATGGATGTCATAATGATTCTCAAACAACAGGCTTTGAGTTTTAAGAGCGATATTTGGGGTTTTCTTGGCAGGGTGTGTGATGAATTGCAGTCCCCTTTCAGTCGGTCACGTTCCCGACGTGACGTCTCCGTTCCCTACTTCAGTGAACGAGGGTTACATACGTAACCGAGACATTCCCAGTAGACAGAAGCTCATTTGGATCCGAGTTTCAGAAAAGAACCCATCCGTTTATTGTGCTTCCCAAAATCCAAACCTTATGATTTTTGAGTCGTGGCTAATCTGTGGACTGTGGGTAATCTCGATGAGTGTGGCTTTTTCCCTCCCCCATTCCTCTCTTTCCTTGCATCTGAGTTTCAGTGGCAGCGGTGCGTTTGTTGTGGAGAAGGCAGAGAGGCAGGACTGGACTGTTAATGGCATTGTTGATGTGTTCTGGATGGTTTGCTGGCTGCAGTAATCCTGCCTGCTGGATGGACAACCCTGATCTAATTTAACTTCCTCTCCTCAGCAGCAGTCACATGATGTAGCATGGCAGCGGCATTAGCCTAACAAACGCCACATCATTCTCCAGAGAGAGAGAGAGAGAGAGAGAGAGAGAGAGAGAGAGAGAGAGAGAGAGAGAGAGAGAGAGAGAGAGAGAGAGAGAGAGAGAGAGAGAGAGAGAGAGAGAGAGAGAGAGAGAGAGAGAGAGAGAGAGAGGCAAAAGAAGGACAGTTTAAAAGGATTGTGCAAAGTCACATGTCTTCCACAGACCCTGATGAAACTGGTTGTGGTTGGGTTACATTGCTGTACAATGTTTTCAAAATGTTAAAATCTTAGAGGTTAGTTTGCCGTTTTGTTTTTACTTACAAACTAAGTTTCAGTTGACTGATTTGAATAGCAAATCTGCGCAAAAATCTGGCAAATTACCACGACAGCCAGTTTTACATACAATCACTGTAAGTAGATTGGGATGATTCATATATCATTTCAATTGGGAATGCAAGATCTTTCGCTAAGAAATTGCTGGTAAATTTCACAAATAATTACAAAGAATCGACAAGTAACACATAGAATTAAACATGACATTTTGAAGGTTTTGGGACAGTGATCAGTGTTGTATATTGAGCCATTGTTTTGTTGAGTAATGTTTGTTGAGTGTTTATTGAGTCATTTTTAGACATGTACAGCACTTTGGCCAACTTGTTTTGTTTTTAAATGTGCTTAACAAATAAATGTTGATTGATTGATTGATTGATTGATTGAAGTAAAAAGACACTTGATTATTGATAACTTGATTTTTTGTGTGTGTGTGACCATTTGAATTCAGAATATAGCCTAATTACTTTTCTATTATTGACAAATGTAGTACCAGGTTTTGATAGCGTTTGCAAAATTTCGAAAGTTTGTAATAATTACGATTTTTTCATGTTTTAGAAAGTCTCTTCTGTTCGCCAAGGCTTCATTTATTTGATAAAAAATACACACACACACACACACACACACACACACACACACACACACACACACACGCACACACACACACACACACACGCACACACACACACACACGCACACACACACACAAAAACAAACTGTAATATTGTAAAATATTATTACTATTTAAAATAACTGTTTCTATTTTTGATATATTTAAAAATGTAATTTACAGTATTCATGTGATGACAAGGCTGAATTTTAATTTAAATATGCTGATCTGATGCTTAAGAAACATTTCTTATTTTTATCAATGATGAAAACTGTTTTTGTTCACAATAACTGAGCAGCAAATCAGCATATTAGAATGATTTCTGAAGGATCATGTGAGTAATGACGCTGAAAATTCAGCTTTTTCATAACAGTAATAAATTACATTAGAAAATGTATAAAAATAGAAAACAGTTATTTTAAATTGTGACAATATTTCACAGTATATAATATGTTTTTCTTTTCTATAACAAACCAAACATTTATCAGAATATTAAGTATGTTGGTTAAGTTACAACGTTTTCATGGCATAGTTTAGCTAGCTGGGTCTGTGGCGTTATTAAACTAATCCATCAAATCATTCACAGTCCATGTTGGAAAGCTACATGCTGAATATTTAGATGACGCAGTGCTGCTTTCCTCAGAGTAATAGAGCTATGAGCATCTGGCATCGTGCTGATGCTGCTAAAGGTTTGGTCGCTAATAATTTATCATATCACACACACACGCCGATTTCCTGACTGTGTACGCTAACAGAAAATGAGATTCAATGCCTGACAGGACTCTCTCCAATATTGCATTTTGGGTAAAAAGGTGTGCGCCAAGAAAGTAAATGTACATGCATCTAGAAAAACAAACAACATTCTCAACAACATTATGAAAAAATGCAGCATATCACACATTGTTTTGAATTATATAGTCCATTATGCAATACAAAGGCAATTTCTCAAGAATCAAAAAGATGCTGTCAGACTCTATGGGGACTTTTGGGCCCAAATATTGGAAGAAAGCAATATGTTATTTGCACATTTTTGTGTTTCGCTGACGGTAGCTTTAGTCCTCGCTATTGTACATGCCATCTGTCACAGAGCCGTTGGGATATTGATTATTCAGGAAATCAAGTGGAAAAGTGGCACTGTGTGTCATCAAAGTGAGTGTTTGGAATGGCATACTACCATTTTTGAACATTTACTATATTGTTGCATACTATTCTTTCATGCATGTACTACCCAAAAGTCTGCGGTCAGTAAGACATTTAAAAGATGTCTATATTAAAGAAATGCTGTTCTTTTGAACTTTCAAAGAATGCTGAAAAATAAAATAAAAAATGCATCACGGTTTAGGCTACACAAAAATATTAAGCAGCACAACTGCTTTTGAACTGTAGATTACACGCTATGTATTAATACCAAGCGGGAACCGTCCGGTCTCTCTCTTGAATCCAACACGAAAGTGACTTAAACTGCAATTTATCGACTGGCCACTAGAGACAGGCTCCAAAAGAGAGTCAATCCCATGAGAGAACCCCCATGTTAAAAAGCCCAACTTTACAGCAGAAAAAAATATATATTTACAGCCTGGTACAGAAAGTGGTTTAGGTCTAGCTAATTTTGTCCGGCTCCACCCACTTTGGGCTTCAAAAATGATCTTCAGAAACCTAAGGGTGATGTCACGGACTCTACGTCCATATTGTATTACAGTCTATGATTAATCCTAGTATGCAATGAGCAATCTCAGGCACAAAGACTCTTGTCATTTCTGAAAGAAAAATAATGAGAGCACAAACAAGTTGGTAGGACAGTTCTGAGCTGAAGTCTTGAGCAGCTGGCAGAGGGGCTGAACACTGTGATGAACTTAATGTCAAGTTAATTACTCTAGGCTGTGTTTAATTTCACCAGGCTGTCACGAAACTCCACTGTGGCTGTCAGTGACTTCTTTTCCACTTCTTCTCCACATAGAGTTCTTCAGTGTTGGGTTTGGGGCGTGAGATGTTTTGTGCTTTGATTATAGTGATTTAATATGGTCTTTAATGTATTTAATTGATAAAAGATGATTCTCAGTGTTTCAAAAAGTTCTAAAGACCCCCTGTAATTCATCAGTCAACACCATTGCAGAGTATTTTATCCTTAAAACTGCAGTGTTCCAAAGACAGACTCAAAAACATGGGATGAAACAGCTTGTTTCCCGCTGTCACAAACATAAGCAATCCCGTCAATGTTTAGGGCGGGGCTTGTGGTGATGAACTACTGTAGGCTACATGTGTTTCTCCACTGACGTTCTATGATGTTCAAAGCGTTTGTAAGGATGCAGATTTTTAGAAGGGAGCTGTCTGACTCTGATGGAGAACGGGAACATGGTTTTTGTAACATTAGCAACACATTATTAAAGGCTAATCTAATAAATTACCGTTTTGTGTCTGACATTGTAAAGAGCGATACTTAAAGGAACTCGCCGACTTTTGGGGACTTTAGCTTATTCACCGTATCCCCCAGAGTTAGATAAGTCCATACGTACCCTTTTCATCTCCGTGCGTGCCGTAACTCCGTCTGACGCACCCACCGCGAGCCTAGCTTAGCACAAAGACTGGAGGTAAACGGCTCCAGCTAGCATACTGCTCCCAATAAGTGACAAAATAACACCAACATTTTCCTATTTACATTTTGTGATTTTTATAGTCACAGCGTGTACAAATAACAAGGTCACATGAGACACAGCCATCTTCTAACCGTATAAATACTGGGAACTATGAACACCTGAGAAGCCCCGTGGTGAGGAGCAGAGAGTTCGCTCAGAGTTGGAGTGAATCACTCCGCAGAAGTAGCAGTGCTTCGCCTTCTGAGAATATAGTTCCCAGTATGTATACGGTTAGAAATTGGCTGTGTCTCATGTGACCTTGTTATTTGTACACGCTGTGACTATACAAATCAATGTAAAGAGGAAAATGTTGGCGTTATTTTGTCACTTATTGGGAGCAGTATGCTAGCTGGAGCCGTTTACCTCCAGTCTTTGTGCTAAGCTAGGCTAGCGGTGGGTGCGTTAAACAGAGTTATGGCTCGCACGGCGATGGAAAGGGTACGTATGGACTTATCTAACTCTGGGGGATACGGTGAATAAGCTAACGTCCCAAAAAGTCGGCGTGTTCCTTTAAAACACATAACCATTCTGATACATCGACTTGTAGACAAGCCTGTATAATTCACTCTTCCTCTTCTTCTTCTGAATCCGTTTCTGGTTCAAACATATATGGCTGAATTAAACCAATTTTCTACTTGTCATTGTGTAGCATTTACTACAGATGAGCGAGTGGATCACGAAGTCCGTGCTGGTGTGAGTGAGTGGAGGCGGGGCTAATTTGCATATTCATGGTTCTGTGTATACTAAATGAAACAAGGGTTACATTCAAGCTATATTAATGCATGAAGAAATTATTTTCACTGCGGAAAAAAAAAGTAAATAAAATATGTATTTTTGATTATCAAAGATGAGTTTTAAGGGATACATGTCATCATTTACTCATCCTCAGCAAATTATTTAAATTTCTATCGATTTTTCATACAAATCTATCATATGGTTTTGAGGACAAGTCATATGGACTTGAGTTGCATCAATATGAATTACCAATTATCATTTTCGTTACATAGCAGTTTTGACACTCAGTTTTGACAAAACAAAAAATTGTGTATTGCTTAGAAGAAAGAATATAGTACTATACATGTGAATGTGAGTAAATTATGACAGAATACTATTCCTTTAGATTTTACTAGAGTGATATGATGTCGTGGTTATATGTCGGGTCTTTCTATTTGTATGAACTGTTTCTTATGCTGTAGAATAATATGTTGTGTTAAAGTAGTTAAAATGGTGTCTGGTTTGTGACAGCTGCCTGTAGGCAGGGCCCTCGAAGAGCAAAACTGCAATGCATTAACCACCTAGAGAGACAGCCATGACATCATCTTTGACACAAATGGGTATCTATGGTTGCCATTAGCCCAAAAAAAAAATCTCTGAAACTGCCGTTACCATGGACACATCAGTCCTCGGTTCCAAAAAAAGTGCTTTAGAAACTTTCATGCTGTCGCTCAGGGAATATCTTTCCTGCCTACATTTTTTGCATATTTTTTGTCAAAATGTACCATATTCAAAGCATTTGGAATTCCTTTTGTGATTTTACTTTGATTTAGCTCATTCTGTAGATTTTCTTTCATTGTGTTATTTTAGCATCATTGAGATATTATTGCAGTTTTTATTAATATTTTAAATATATTTTTATTATGGCAGTACCGATCAAGTTTTTTGTGCCCTTGAATATAAAGTGAATATTGTTGAATATTACATTTATCATTTCAAGTAATGAAATATATTTTTTTAATGGTTTTAGTTTTAGTTAACTATAACCCTGATGTGTATTGTATGTACTGTAGGATTTCTCCTGTTTTGATGTACCTCACCCCCTTCTGCTTTGACCATCTGCTGTATAACAAACCCCACAACTCAGACTGTCCACTCAAATAATCCATAGGTGAATCAAAGATCCAATGGGCCTGTGCGTTCTCCAGTTCACACTATTATTCAGATGCAGACATGCATTATCAAACATGCGGTTTTGACTTTTGAATTATAGTGGAGGTTTAAAAAAAGGTTGCATTGAAAGCCGAAAAAGAGTGCGCTCTTGAGCAAATCCACATCACACATTTTATTCACCCACAAGGCTTTTTAAAAGGTTTTATTGGGCATTAAAACAGTGAAGGTCAGTTTTGACCACAGAACATGGCATACTCTCAACTTTTCAACTTGTCTGTGGCTTCATGAAGTGCCACAGGAGGAAATATTTTTTCAATCACTGCTGCATTTCCTGGTCCTGTTCGATGTTTTTTTATTTTAACAATGGCGTTTTAAGCTTTAGCAGCGCATGTCAACATGGTTAAAGAGCAGACTTTTCCCAGTGTGCAGCCTTGTGGGATGAAGCATTAAGTCATAAACCTCAGTAGCTTTTAGAACATGATGGCTTCTGCTAGCACTCCCTATACCTGGTCTAGTCATAAATAATATAGTGCTTTTTAACAACAGCTCTCCTGCTGCATTAACCATATATATATATAACATTTCGCCCCTCAATTTCATCATGACAGTTTTTATCATGACAGTTTTAATGCAATATTTGACCAATATAAATATTCTCAGAGTGAAAGACAGGAAACAACTGAGACGGGCACCCACTGTTTTATTAATGCTGTTGTTGTTGCTAATTTATTATATAATTTAGTGCCTCCTTTTGGCCTCCAGGTATACTTGTTAAATGAAGATACTGTTTCGTTCAGGAAACTGAATTGTGACTCATTTAATTTTATTTTAGGTTTAAATACAATTAATATCAGCCTTCACTTATTAAAGAACACTAATGTGTTATTTCACAATGAGCCACTGGCCACCTGGTTATCTGCAGTGTTTTTGGACTTAAAAGCCACACTTGATTTTTTTATTTTATTTTATAGAGTTCTATACTATTGCTGCAGTTAGAGAGCCGTCTCTGTTAATGTAGATCCGGGTCACCAAAAATTATTGGCGAAACATTCATGCATTTAAGGGTTAACTCACATAAATAGAATGTTCAGTGTGCTGTACATTTAAAATATAACATACACTGATGATTTCATTGTAATATTTGCTCACTGATTTGTGATTGGTCTTCATTTTTGCATTTATTTGCATACTGAATTGTGATTGGCATTACTTCTAACTAAACTGAAAACAAGACGTGTGCTGACGATTTCATGTACACAGAACCAAAACTTAAAACCTAACATTACCTAACACGTTAAATATTTCCTTGTGAAAATGTGAAAATGCAAAAAATTCATTATTATGAAAAAATTCAGCTAAAAATTTTCTGTATATTAAAAAAAGCACTTCGCATCTTTAATATTGCTTTTAAGCCAATGGTTAGATGGGGAATTGTGTTGAATTCCACTCTGAATGGATTAAACATTTAAATGAATTTCATTATTTTCATTTGTGTAGTTTATGAATTTTACAAGGTTATTTTGTCATTAATTAAAGCTGCGACAGTTTGAAAACTGTATGAAGTGTCCAACATTCCTAACTTTGTTTTTACGGTTAATTAAGTGCATCATCTGGGTATTTAAAGTGTACTTTTTATTTATTTAGAATTTTCAGTGTGAACACACTACTCACACTATTTATACTACAAAACATCATAGAATAATGCAGAAGTACGCAAATTGGGACGCACCTATTGTTTCCCATATGTTAATATTACTTTCTCTTCTCTTTCTCTGGCAGTGCTGGATATGACGCCGTCCTGGACAGAAATGTGGCCATTAAGAAACTCAGCAGACCCTTTCAGAACCAGACTCACGCCAAGCGAGCATACAGGGAGCTGGTGCTTATGAAATGTGTCAATCACAAAAACGTGAGTGCCAGAGCTCAATATCTCTCACCTGTTGTCCCATTGGATTGACCCATTTGTTTAGGCCTAGTTGATGTGCATGCATGTTCTAGAGAAATTAAAAAGATGATTTGTTTGTTAAACTGAAAGGCAGGGATATTGTGCCTACTGGCCGCCATATTTAGCATTACTGTACATAACACACGTACAGCACACAAACCTCAGGCCGAGAGAGAGAGCTTGGTGGAGATTGGTGGCATTGGATGATGAAAAACAAAGTAAGAAAGAAAGGGAGTGATAGTGTTAAGAGACAGATGAAACACTTTTTTGGCGACGACCGAGTTCACTTCACAATGCTCCTGCCAGATCTCCTGTCATCCCCCTCTCTCTCTCTCTCTCTCTCTCTCTCTCTCTCTCTCTCTCTCTCTCTCTCTCTCTCGTCGTCTCTCTTTCTGAGACTCGGGTTATAAAGGACAGCTGGGACGTGACAGAAATACAAATGTGCTTTTTCTATCATCCTCAGCTTTTATTGACTGTTGAACGTTCCTTTTATGAATCTCTCAGCCTCCTTTCAAGAAAAATAACTGGGCAATAGTTCACAGAGAAATGACAGTACTGCCATTATCTACTCACCTTTGTGTCATTCGAAACCTGTGTGCTATTAATAGCCTGTGGAACAAATAAATAAATACAAATATTTATTTAAATATTTTTAAAAAAGGGTCATACAATTATAGGACTATGTACTGTAATTCAATTTCTTTGTCAACTATTCCTTTAATAATTATTCCAATGGAGCATTTGGTTACTCACCTTTGTGTCATACATTATTTATCCTGTGGAACATAAATAAATAACTTATATATATAATATTTTTTTAGATATTGATATATATATATATATATTGTTTTTTAATTGTCATACAATTATAAGACTCAAGAAGACTTGTTAAAAGATTTTTTTTATATTTGTTGAACTATTCCTTTAATAATTAATCCAATGGTGTATCATTGTATAATTTCATGTTTCACTAAAGTTCTTCTCTTCTTTTCTCCTTCAGATCATCAGCTTATTAAATGTCTTCACACCACAGAAGTCTTTAGAGGAATTCCAAGATGTGTAAGTAATGTTTGGGGATTTTTCCAGACGTGAAGTCATCTGATTATAGTCAAACCACCTTTATTTATATAGCGCTTTATACAAGATTGTTTTAAAGCAGCTTTCCAGTGATAACAGGGTTATGATTTAATGAAGCAAACAGGTCATTTCGGCTGTACAGCAGCTCTAAAAGAAAAAATGTGTCATTGTTCAGCTGAAGTTAGTTCAGTGTTGATTCAGTTCCACTGTAAATATCATAAATTATTAAATTAAGTCTGGATATAAACTGTTTGGAGGTAGTGTTTGAACAACAATCCTGAAACTAATAGTTCTGGCTCTAAAATCTGATTGGATAAGCCATGTTGAAGCATTTTTTTTTTTTTTTTTTTTTTACTAAAGTGCTTTCCTATGGAAAGAAATATATAATCAGAAAGGGAAGGGGACATTTATTGTTAAAAGTGTTTGCATTTGAATAAACATTTTTAATAATTAAAATGTTTTTCATGCATAATGTGCAATATGTAAACATTTGCTGAAATTCCAAGTCTAGTCAGCCAGGGTGATTTATGATATTTTAGGTGAATTACAGCATGCCCCGGGGTGTTCGAGCTCATGCAGGGTCCCAGTATAACTGCTGTGATGTTGCAGAGTGAGGGTGATCTATCACCTGCAGTCGTTCATGCTCACGCTCTCTGGTTGGTCCCGATGCTTGAGTCTAGTGCCGCCCATGCCTTCATTTATTCTACACGCTGTGTGGACTAATCTAGAGCAGGATCAATATGCTGAGTATGAAATGTCAAAGCCGGGTGATTTGAGTGTTAGGATGGATGGGGCATGCAATTCATGCTGACTAAATTATTATAAATCAAACTAGCTTCAGATGTTTTGCTTAGATTGTGGCCAGCAAAAAAAAAAAAAAAAACAAGTTACAATATTTAGATTGTGTATGTATACAGTATATATAAATATATGTGTGTGTACAGTATATATATATATATATATATATATATGTGTGTGTGTATGTGTATATATCACCACTTTTGAATAAGAAACAATATCAAGACTATAAAACTCGTCAAAACTCCGCGAATCACAACAAGCGTATCAGTGAGAACACTCGTTCAAACAGCGCACACACTCAAACCTGACTGCACATCACATTTTTGACTTTATTGATTCTGCTTCTATTCGTAATGCAATGGACCGGTCAACGGGACATAAATTAATCCTTTAAAGAAAAGGGTTATTGGGCTGTTTACAGTGTCATATACAATAAAAGAGCCTGCACAGCGACAGGAAATAGAAATGAACACAAAAAACCTGCCTAGTGCTAACCTTACACAACACTGACAGTGTTTTTTGTTTTTGAGCAGCTGCGGACAAATTCTTTCGATGCACACACAATATTACGTAACACTCTGCACGTATGTTTTAAAAACATAATTTAACATATAAATAACACATTTTAAATAGCCCACTTAAAAGTGTTTATTACAAATAAATGACTAAATGCTAAAAATAAATAAATGTTAATGAACAAACATATGCGTTGCATTTACAATTCTGTGAAAACAGGGGGTGCTGTAGCCCCTGCATATATATATATATATATATATATGTGCATCTATATATATATTATACATAAACAAATGTACCACACTAAAATAGTGAGTTTTTTAATAATAAAGTTTTTTGTACTTTTAGTAGTATTGAGTATATTTATAGTAATAAAAATAAATGTACCACACAAAAATAGTGAAATAATAATATATATATATAGTGTACCTTCACATGATTAACTGAAGGTCAACTCTCTGTTTTGGAACTAAATAAATTACAAATGTGACGTTTAATCCATAAATGTGCAGCCATGGCTTTTGAGCACTCAGCAGAATACAGTTGACTGTTGGTTTTTTCATTCACCGACCTGCTGACGGTCATCAACCAACAAGTATTTTCTCTGCATAAGAGGTCATAAAGATCCACATCGATCCACAAAAGTCTCTTTTGTACATTAAGAAGGCATGAATGAAGCCATGCCAATGTAACATGACAGAATCAATGCGGCAGTCACTGTTACTGGTGTCCGGCCTGTGAAATTCACATTTTCTCCCTGACTTTTTCTGGCTTCTCCAGTTACCTGGTCATGGAGCTGATGGACGCAAACCTTTGCCAGGTGATTCAGATGGAACTGGACCACGAGAGGATGTCCTACCTGCTGTACCAGATGTTGTGTGGAATCAAACACCTGCACTCAGCCGGCATCATTCACAGGGTGAGAGACATGTATACACACCTCAGGATCGATAAATTATGAATTTATTTAACCAAAATTCATTCCGGGTTGGAAGGATCCATTTAAATAATCAATCAAATCTAAACTCCTAACAAAAAATCTTGTCATCAACTCACCATGACACATATTCCTCTTTAAGGATCTGAAACCTAGCAATATTGTGGTGAAATCCGACTGTACGCTGAAGATCTTGGACTTTGGGTTGGCGAGAACCGCCGGCACTAGCTTTATGATGACGCCCTACGTGGTGACGCGGTACTACAGGGCCCCGGAGGTCATCCTGGGCATGGGCTACAAGGAGAACGGTAAACCAATCACAGGGCTGCAACACTTTCAAATAACACTACGATCTTGGGTTTTGTAGAATTGGAGTGTGTCTTTTAGTCCATGTCTGCAAAAGATTTTAGTATTTTAGTAAGTGTGAAGCAGTATGTTTTATGCAAACGGAAGTATGCTATGTTGTGGTCACATGACCTCACTACTCTGCGTATTTAAGAGAGTTTTCATTTTGAAAGTAAATATGGTTGTTTCGCATGAATGACCGAACATGAACGTCACTACAAAGTCGTAATTATGATTGGGGAACTCTGAACTTTCTTAAAGCACAGAGTTTCCAAATTGAGAGCGTGTTCGTGAGAAAATATATTGAATGCAACGTCTGTATTGATGGTAAATTTGTTCAAATCAATGAAAATTTGTATTTACAATAAAACTAAGTTGTGTGCGCAAAACAAGATTGTTCAATTATGATAGATGATTCATTTAATGATTCAATTCATAGCACCTTAATAAATTTAATAAAAATATGAAGCAAAAACAAAGTGATGAACATTCTTTATTCAAGATTTTGTAGAAGTACTGTTGAGTTTAGAAATCTTGCTGAATTTTTGTAGAGGAGGTAAATCGCCATCTTGCTCCGACCAAAGTAAATTAAACGCACCTGACGTCGTAATTACGACTTCCAAACTCATAAACACGAACTTCCCAGGAAGACTTTCTGTTTCAGTAGGAAATACAGGAACACAGCAAAGAAAGAGTTTGTGTTAAATGACGATATTTATGTATTGTTGACACTGCAAAGTATGTGTTAAAGCGAGCAGCACAGTTGGGTAAAAATAAATGTTACTGTCGATTTTTACGTTTGAGATTGGGAAAATTACTTTAGTTTAGTTATTTAGTTACTTCGATTTCTTGCTAACCTTCTGTTAATTTACTGAAATACTAACAGATTCCCCACTGCTTGAACACTCATTAATACACTAAAGACTCAAATATTAGTGTGTATGTTTAGAGTTTGAGAGAAAAAGAGAGAGGTCAGGCTATGGATTTCCTGCCACAAACGGTCCTCCCTGAGGTCTGTCCCCAACTCCAACTTTGATCTGAGCAGTTGTTGAGTAATCGTTTGTCTAATTACATGTGTGGCAGACATAATTAGCGGGAGTGATCCAGCTCACATAGGTCTTTCTCTCTCCATCACTGATGACTGTTTTTGCTAACGCTAACCTATCTTTTTCTTTCCTTTGCTCTCTTTCCTGCTTCTGTGTGTGCCTGCAGTGGATATTTGGTCAGTTGGTTGCATCATGGGAGAAATGGTGCGCCACAAAATCCTATTCCCCGGCAGGGATTGTATCCTTCATGAATAGGTCCAAACTGGCTTGATTTGACTAGCCAATAAGGAATTATTGGTGAAAACATCAGTTTTATCAAGCGTAATCATTCTGTATTGATCTTAATATAACTTAAACATTTTGTGGTCCACATGAGACTCGACCTGACTGGACCAGTGTTCATCTGTTCAGGCATAACTAATCAACTAAGGCTGTAGTTCTCCTAACCTGCAGGTTTTACTCAGGTTTTCTTATTTTAGGTTTAGCTTAAATATCCAAATGCTGTTTAAATCTCTTTTTCTCACTTTGTGACACTTGTACCTTCTCCCAATCCCTGAAATCCCAGATGCATATTGAAGATTTTGTTCATTAGGGTGTTGTGGGATCATTGTTGGATGTGGAGGCCTGGCATCTCTCCTCTCCGCAATAGTTATTCGTCCCTTAATGGGAAGAGATTCTTGCTTAATTGGCGATTAGAGAGCGAGTGAAACTAGTGAAATAATGAGACAGTCTTCCTCTTCAGTCACTCATTACGGCGAACTATTCATTTATTTAGTGATTTCTCTTTCTGCTGCTATGGATCCTGGAGAGTTAAATTGTAGTTATAGTTGAATTGCAGGAGAACAGTGCTTGTTTTCTGCTCTCCAAACTGCAATTAAGGTATTGATCTCATAGACCAAGCTCAGCTTATTTGGGTCTTTTTAACAACTCATTAACACATGCCTGAATGAACTTCTTTGCTGTGCTGTCTCATCGATACCTCTTACCATAGTCAACGTCTACAGGGTCTACTTTACCAAAGCCTGAAACACAAAGGCCTGGTTTCACAGACAAGGTTTAGATTAAGCCAGGATTAGGCCTTAGTTCAATTAGGACATTTAAGTAGCTTTTATAAAATAAATGTGCATTAGAAGAAAACATTACTGGTGTGCATCTTCAGACAAAACAATAGCTCTGACATATTTTAAGATATGACAGTGCAAGTTGCTTTCAGTTAAAACAGCTCAAACGTGCATTTTAGTCTGGGACTAGCTTAAGCCTTGTCTGTAAAACCGTGTGTAAAGCACTTAAATTTAAAGTATTTAACATTTTCATTTTGGTTGGATTTAATGGGGATCTATTATGCTTCTTTTTCAAAGTCTTGATTTTGTTTTTGGGGACTACTGAAATGTAACAACAAAAAAACACATAATTTTTCACATATTTTACATTATAGCATCACCTCTCTTCCCTGTCAGTCAGTAACACACTCTAGGGTGTGTTTCCCGAAGCCAAATCTGGTCGCAAGTTCCATCGTTACCAACACAATTCAATGGAGCTTGAGACCATAGTTGGCTAACGATGCTTTTGGGAAACGTACCTCTGTTTAGTTCCTGTCTCTATAAAGCCCCTCCTTCGGAAAAGTGTAATGTGCTCTGATTGGCCAGCTGGACCAGTGTGTTGTGATTGGTCAACAGCTTCGAGTTTCAACACACTACTAACTCAACTCAACTCAACCAGGCCTTGACCCTTTTTTTGCGTATGCCTAATGAGGGAATCATTGAAATGAGGAATATTATAATGTGTTCGTTCTTGGAAGAAAACTCAAGACTACAATGGAGGCGTTTCAGGGAGCAGAAACATTGCGCACTGATATAGAGAATAACTCTCTTTGTAGAGAACTTTGTGCTTTGCAACTTTGCAGACCTTTTTCATGGTTCAACAGCACCATTACACACTATAGAAAGTAAAAAATATAAAAAAGCATAATAGGACCCCTTTACCTTTGCGCCTTCTCTTCATCTTCATATCTTTGGAAAAAAATATGCCCTTGATTCTTTTCCTGTATCAAATTCTTTTAACCTCTTTTAGATTCGTAACATAGACGTCTCTGATCTCCTCGTTTAATAATAAATTAGAATATTTAATGCATGAATATGAAAGATTATATTATCCTACTCAACCTGAGTGAGTTCATAAGTGAAGTAAGATTTTGAACAAAATGGAGTCATTGATGGATAATATTTTAAATATTGTCACATTTACTCTGTCAGTACTCTTTATAAATCTGTTTAAAGCATTTCAAAGCATCATAGGTGAAAGACCTAATTAAAATGCCTTGTAAAATACCTTCTTTCGGCAAAATTCAATGGCAGGTTTGAATTCATTTATCACCAAATAGGCTATTCCAGAATGCATTGCACCCAGCTTTGTGAAAGCATGAATCAAAAGAGTTATCCTATAGCAATAAACTCAATTGGAATCAATTCAGTCAAGCATCTGTGTTTCTTATGTAGTACTCTAAACCAAGTTTTAGAAAAGAGTTATTATATGAAAATATAGTATGCATGTCATTTTCTGTTATGTTGAGTGTCTGATAGTATGCTGCGTATGTGTATGTGTGTGTTGTAGTGGACATGTGGTCTGTAGGCTGTATCTTTGGGGAAGTTATAAGAGGAACAGTGCTGTTTCCAGGGACAGATCGTATCCTTCCCTTCTGTCTGTTCTCCACTCCTCACTGCTGTCTTCTTTCATATTTAACTTGCCAAATATGTATATATATATATATATATATATATATATATATATATATATATATATATATATATATATATATATATATATATATATATATATTAGTAGATAATATTGGAAGATTCTAGAAAACTCCTATAACACAGGAATTTGATAGAAACAAACCTGTCTTTTATTAGACTCACCATTTAACCTGATTTTGGAAGCTATTTGGAGAAAGTAAGCCGCCAGGCAGCCGTTATTGTTTGTTTGGCTTCCTTAAACGTGATTGCAAGATAGAGGGAGAGAGATATGGGTCTGGCTTTGTGTTTTGGGTGGGGTGGGGGGTGTTGTTCCCTTTGGATGATGTAATGTGGTCCTTTGAACCAGGACCCCCCTTTGTGGGAATCATGGGAAGCCTGGGGAGCAAAAACAGTCATGTGACTCCCCAAGGCTAACTGGGCTACCATGACAACATCCAGTTCCCCCCTCTGTTGCTTAGCACCCATACAGACGGCTCTTAACGTCTTCAGGATCCATTCACTCTGGCCAGATCAGACCTATATGCTGTAAACGCCAATAATCAAGACCGTTGAATTCCAGCAGTCTCTCTCTCTGCCCTAATTTCCCACCACTACACCTCTGTGATAATGACACCAATGAAGAGATTGCTGAGAGAAATGTCATTTTGTAACAAGAGTTCTGTTCAGATTTATTAAGTAAGACGTGTTTGAACTGGTCGATAACATTCAGTTTTTATATACATTACATTTTTTATGTTTTTAAAAAGTAGCCTAGTCTCTTCTGCTCACCAAGGCTGCATTTATTTGATCAAAAATACAGTAAAAATTATTAGAATGATTTCTGAAGGATCATGTGACACTGAAGACTGGAGCAATGATGCTGAAAATTCAGCTTTGTTCATCACAGGAATACATTATATTTTAAAATACCGGTAGATTAAAATAGAGAACAATTAAAATACTACAATTTCACAATATTTGTACTGTTTTTTGATTAAATAAATGGAGTCTTATTAAGCATAAGAGACTGTTTTCAAAAACATTAAAAACTTTTGGTGATGTAATTAAAAATTAAATAATTTAATAGACCCAAATTGTTATCACTTTATATTAAGTGGCTTTAAGTACTTACATCGAAAAATAAGTACAATGTACTTATTGTGTTCAGGTTGTATTTTAAAACACTTTTGCTGCTATTGAGGTGTGATGCGGGTAAGGTTAGGGACAGTAAAGGCCAATTTATACTTCTGCGTCGGGTGCGCGTAGAAGGTACGGCGTAGCATACGCATTGACGTGTACCATACTGTACGTCGTACCCTTCGCCGTACCCTGACCTCCTCAAAAATGTAACTACGCGTCGCGGCGACGCGGACCGCAAGATCTGTGATTGGTCGGCTGGATAGCATCGCGTTTCCGACTAACCATTTCCGGAATGATCTTCTGCACTCTGCACCGCCCGCCCGCCATTTTTAAATTCCGAAGATCAGTGAAGAGCCATGGAAATAGACCAAGTGACCGAGAGATTGCTTGAAGAAGTGCGGAAATACAGCCATCTGTATGACTCCTTCAGTTGCCATTGCTCGTAGAAACCTAAACTCAAAACAGCCGCGAGGAATGTAAACACAGTGGAACATTAAAACCCACCCGCGCCAACTAGCGTTTCGGCGGTGTAACTGCAGAGCAACACAGACATTCGCAGAAGTATAAATGCTCACGACGGCGTCGCCTACGTGCGTAGCCTACGACGTACACTACGGCGTACACTCGACGCAGAAGTATAAATTGGCCTTAAGGGACAGGTGTGGTGGTATGGGTGGGTTTAAGGGTGGGTTAAGGTGTAAGGGAAGGGTCAACAGTGTAATTACAAATGTAATTACATAAATTAATTACAGTTGTAATTACATGCAGGTATTTTCAAACTATAAGTACAATGCAAAAACATGCATGTACACAATAAGTCCATTGTATCAAATGATTAATTTCAGTGCAAGTACATAGTACTTAAATCCACTTAATATCAAGTGGGACCCTGATTGGAACTGATTGGCCATTATGTGATAACATGGACTCAGCAAGTGCTCACGCCTCAAGCATGTAATTATAGATTGAGGTCAGAAATTAAAGGTAGGATAGGCAATTTTGGATAGGCTAGCACTAGCAAGCTAGCTTTCAAAGCATAAGATCCCAATAAAAATGAATGTAAACAACTTAAAGAGCTCTTAGTTGTACCACCTGACTGCTGCAGATTCATTTTGGCGTTGACAGTGTTGACTTAGAAACACATAAATCCGAGTCTGAGGACACGAACAGCTCCGAGTAGAACGTCACGGGTTGCCTTCTCTAAATTACGGTTACGACATGGACCGAACCGAATGCAATGATTGGACGAACATCTTTTGGTTCTGAGACTCCCACAGACGATATATGCACGTTTTAATATTTAAACCACTTCTATTATTGATTGCTATCAGGATGTGAAGAGAGTTTTAACCAGTATAACAAAAGTGTTTATCAAAACAAAATTGCCTACCCTACCTTTAACAGGGGCAAAAAAATACCAACGAAATTAACAAAAAATGTCCCTGCATGAATTCCTGTTTTTGTTGATTTAATTTTATTGATAACGGGCAATACATTTTCAATATAAACTGTATATTGAGTTTATGTTAATGCATGAATGATATTGAAGTTCTCTGAAACTATTTACAGTAGAAACTAAAGAAATTCGCATTTCTTATTGTTTGTTTGTGCTTTTATGTTAGTTTTTGTCTTGGGAATAAGAGTGAGAGGTCCATCTTATGAGTCTTATGAGATTATCTTAATTGTAATGACTCAGTTGTTGGTTTAATTCAAGTATCATCAGTATCATTCTCTTATCTTGTGTGTACTGATTTGGTTTCTTTTCCATTTATGTACTACAAATTTCACACTCAAGGCCTAAATAGGAGCCCTCTGGGTGTTTTAACCTTCACTGATTTAGCTTTTATTATACTGGAGAGGAAGTGTAATCAAACTTTATTGTATTACCGATGGCATTATTAGGCTCACGGCACTTGCTTTTATGTTTGCCTTGTGTAATCATGTTAGAATAACCACATTATGTAGTTATCTTCATTTTATACTCCATTTAAAAGTGAAATATCACACACTCTAATGCATAACCTGAGCGGTGAGGAGTGTACGTAGGCGTTTTTTTTTCCATGACTCCACCCTCATTCAGACATCGACCAATGGAATAAGGTTATAGAGCAGCTCGGCACGCCCTCTCCTGAGTTCATGAAGAAACTGCAGCCGACGGTGCGTAACTACGTGGAGAACAGGCCAAAATATGCTGGCCTGACCTTCCCCAAACTCTTCCCTGATTGCCTCTTCCCTGCAGACTCGGAGCACAACAAACTCAAAGGTAAGTGAGAATTTGTGCACATTTAGTTGCAAACATGTTATTTGGAATTCAAAAAAATTAATACAATTTAAAAAAAAGTATTTGTTTTATTGTAAAGTACACTTATAAGCCATTTCTTTGTGAGGTTTACTCAACAATACTACCTGGATAGTTAAATAAATAATCAACGGAGGTGAAGGTTTGATTCATCTCTCTTTGTATTTGTATGCGTGTTATTTTAATGGTTTGCCTGGGAGAATCAGGCAGCAATTTCCTTCCCATTTGCAAAATTGAGAGACGTTTTATAAATTGTTCTCGGAGCTCCTGTTGTTCTTCAGGGGATAGCAGAGGAGAATCGTGAGCTTTTGATATGAAATTGCGTGGTTGAGTTTATTCCCGGTGAACAGACGTCACATCACAGTCAGATGCTGAATGTTCTATGTGTGGGAAACAAAGAGGAGTGTAAGGCACTGCTGATTAGACTCAGTGGTGTCTGTGATTGTAAATGGTGTGTGTGTGTGAGACTAACAGATATGAGTGTGTTTCTGAACCTGCCGTCAGGTACAGCAGCTAAAGGCTCCGTCTGTCAGTGTGATGGGAAAGAGGGTTCAACACACACTTAAAGGTGCTCTAAGCGATGTTGGGTGACGTCACTTCTTGCTGACGTTCGAAGTATTGTCAAACAAAACGGAGGCTAGCTCGACCCTCCCTCCTCCTCATCCCGTCCCCTCCCCCTCCCTTCCGTGCTTCCTGAAACAGGCTTTTCCGATGTAAATTCGGGACTTCACGCGTTCCTTCTCATTTCCCCTCTTCTTTGCTATTTTTTCATCGGAACGTCGTCTCTTTGGTCGTGTGTCGGCCATATCAAAATTCAAGAGAATATAATTCTAACGTTAGTCGTTGTCTAGGATATCTCTCCTCTAGCTAGCTTCCCTCTTCATGCTTCTCTCTCCTCCACTCCCCACACCCCCCTTCATGTGCACGCACACAAACCCCCCACCCCCAAATCATTCTTGTCGGTTATTGGCTGGAACACTCTTTGTTATGATTTGTGTCCAGGTTGGGCCAGTTTGTTGTTGAGTTTACAGTGTGTTCAGGGGACAGGCAGCTAGCGGATAGTGAGGAGATGTTTGCTGGATGTGACAAAAAAAAAAAGTCAGCCTAAAAAACGTGTGACATCGCTTAGAGCACCTTTAATTCCAGGCCTTGTATAACATTGCACTGCATATTTTTGATGACTCCCTAATTTGACTCATCAGCCTATTAGTTGAGGCTCCATGAACTGTTCTGTGTGAGTGAGATAAGGAAGGCATCCAATATGGGCTGTGCTGTGAGCAACCACCATATTATATTATATTATATTATATTATATTATATTATATTATATTATATTATATTATATTATATTATATTATATTATATTATATTTATTATATTATATTATATTATATTATATTTATTATATTATATTATATTATTCAGTTATATTTTATTTGTCATTTTGTTTTATTTTGTCATTTTATGTCATTTTATTTTATGTCATCATTTTATTTTGTCGCCAGTTTATGTCATTTTATATTTGTTTTATTTAACTAAACTCAGAATTTAGTTTAATTCTGTTGCTTTTGTTCATTTAATTGTCTATTTGTGAGTTCAGTTCAGAGTTCAGTTTCATTTTATGTATTATTTTATTTTATATTTTATATTTGTTATTTTATTTTGTCAATGTATTTCATTATAATTTTGTTTCATTTCATTTTATGTATATCATTTTATTATTTTATTCCATTTTTTCATTGTATTTCATTTTGTCATCATTTTGTTGTTTGTTTAATTCTGTTCCTTTTGTGCATTACATTTTTGTATATTTGTGAGTTCAGTTTGCATTTCAGTTTCATTTTATACATTATTTTATTTTGTCATTGTATTTCATTTTATTGTGTCATTTACTTCATTTCATTTCTTCATTTTTTTCTTCTTTTTCAGTTTAACTTTTTTGACTATTTGTTTTCCATTGCATTTCAGTTTGACTTTATAGTCTGCAAACACTTAGCCAATATAAATGTAAAACACATTTACATGAGAGATTGAAAGGAAGAGGTGTGGAGCGAATCACAGAGAGTGAGAGTCAGCCATACAGATCTGCAGAAATCAGTGTCGGCCATTTTGAAGTGGTCCAGCCGGTGGCAGAGAGAAGAGGGAGAAGGGAGAGATGAGATGATGCTGTGAGAGGAGAGAGAAAGGGTCTGACTTTACCCAGCTATTTATAGAGCAAGAAAGTGAGGGAATGAGGGAGCGTACAGAGGTGGAGAGGAAGAGAGGGAAGGAAAGGTGAGAGCACGAGGAAAGAAGAGCAAGAAAAGAGAGTGATGTTTTAGTGCCCTTGTGAATGAACAAACAAATAGAGGATGAAATATAGATATTGTGGTGTCTGATTTGTGAGATGTTTGCACTGTATTCCTCGAACATCTGAAATCAACAATAACTCTGTTTACTTAATAAATGAGCTCTAATAACATTAGCTATATTGTGTGGAATGCCCTCATTTTAATGATGTAAAGATTTCTCCACTCTGTTGTCATTTGTTTTACAGCGAGTCAGGCCAGAGACCTGCTGTCTAAGATGTTGATCATTGATCCCGCTAAGCGGATATCAGTGGACGAGGCCCTCCAGCACCCCTACATCAATGTGTGGTACGACCCGGCCGAGGTGGAGGCAGTGAGTACAGTCTCCTAATTCTCTCAGCACTATCGATCAGTGCGCTTAGGGCCATCTGTCACCTGTTTATTCCACACTACTGCTAGCTCATTAAACACTGGACACAGCTTTTATAGACTCAGGTCTGTGCTAAAGTTTGGCCATATTCAGCATTTTGATTCATCTGACCTTTTTTTTTTTTTACATGGTTGGACCACTCTGACCAATCATGGTATCCTCCATCACTCACATGATTGGGTAGAATTGGAGAAGGAAAAAAAAATCTACAATTTATTTTTATACAACACACAACACTATAAATATGCACAAATCAATGTGATATATCATCACAGACATAAGACCTATTCAGTCTGAATTTTCAGTATAAAGAAATTGTACGGAAAGATTTTAAAATTAAATTAACTTCTTGAATTTATTCAGATCATTCATTCATTCACTCATTTACTCACTTAATCACTCATTCACTAATTCTTTCATTCATCCACTGATTCTCTCATTAATTCACTCACTCACTAATTTGTTCACTCGTTCGTTCGTTCATTCATTCATTCATTCATTCATTCATTCATTCATTCATTCATTCATTCACTCATTCATTAATTAATTAATTCCCTTATTCACTATTTACTTATTCATTCATTTCATAATTCACTCACTCATTCATTTAATCATTCATTCATTTACCCATTCACTCACTCATTCACTCACTCACTCATTCATTCACTCACTCTCTCATTCATTCACTCACTCATTCATTTACTCACTCACTCACTCACTCACTCACTCACTCACTCACTCACTCACTCAATTATTAACTCATTCACTCACATTATATATTGTTTATTATTTATAAAATATTATGAATTAAACTCACTACATTGTTACACCAACAAAATGATTTTTTTAAACAATTGCATGCATTTGTACCAAGTCTGAAATATCGAATTCATGAGGTTTTTACATGTTTTTTTTTTTTTAAAGCCTGCATGTAGTGATTGACTAATTTAATTTAATTTATTTATTTAAAAAATGTATTGTTTTTGTGTGCTGAAAAAAATATTCAGGCTAAAAGAATGTAATTTTGTCATATAATGAGTAATATTGATCATCATATTTAGTTGATTTGCTGAAAATATTATATTATATTATATTATATTATATTATATTATATTATATTATATTATATTATATTATATTATATTATATTATATTATATTATACAGATCGTTTAGATCCTCACTCAATAGTTTTAGATTATTAGCTAGGTTTACTTTATCATGTTGCATTTGTTATTGGCGGTTGATTCTGGGGACCTTCATCAGTCTGAGAGGACACAGGAAAGGAGTAAAAATACCACAAGGTTGTCCTGTTCTTTGATGAAGATTTCTAAACATTCAATAAGAATTTGACTCTGATTTTATTCACACGTCCCCTTTTGACAAACAGCTTGTTCTTGTCTAAAGTGCGCATCTGTACCGTTTCAAAGGGGTTTCAATGACACACCGGCCCTGGTTTTCTTGTTTAACACAAAGTACAAAGCTGCAGAGATAAATATGTAATACAATACTAGCTAAAATTTATTGTGTATAGCTGTTAGCAGTTGCCATTTTATGTGAACGTACATTTTCTGTTGATCGAAATATGAAACGGAAATACTAATATGGTCAAAATGATAGAAAATCTGACATTCATTAGCAAATAGTTTGTTTTAATAACCCATGAAGCATCATTATGATTAGTGTGATTCTTTTCTCCTTCTCTCTGGTGTTTCTCTTTCTCTGATGAAGGCCAGGAATCAGCAGATATCTATGGTAAATAAAGACCATTCCACACTTAGGAAACCTCCTCATCTCAAATCACTCACACACCGATCTCTTTGTTACACACTTCAATGTCTAAAACTCAAAAACATAATAAGATTTGAAATTTGCACAGTGTGTGTATAGGGTATGAATATCTGTATTTGTATGTGTCTGTATTGTGTACTAATCTTGTAGAATGTAGCTAAGAGATGAGTTTAAATTCTGTATTCAGATAACATTTAAAGAATAGAATAGAATAGAATTTTTAAAGTTAATGTCAAACCTACAATTATTCATTTTTGTGTATAAAAAAATAGTGTAAAGTTTAATTGGATTTGTTAGTTTGGCTTACGTCCCATTCGGTTACATAGAGAGGGCGGGGTTAATGTCCTATACTGCAGCCAGCCACCAGGGGGCGATCGAAACGTTTTGGCTTCACTTTTCAGGATGCGCGTGGCACATTGGGATAAACATATTTATCGCTTCAACATGCATCATTGTTTTTAAATTCCTCCGTTTTCACAGTACAACGCGAAAACTGCGTTTTCAAATGTTTCCAATTCAGAGAGCGTCTTTAAGAAGCTCAGACAAAAACACCATCTCGTGGACGGAAGGTCATAACAGAGAATTTTGTTTATGTATCTGGATTAGTGTAGACGTAGCCTTTAGACGTAGTTAAATTAACTCACTTGTGGGTTTTGTGAAATAAATAAACAACTGATATACTGTAAACTAATAATGCAGGTGCATTGTGCTTTAAGTAAACCTGTTTCCCCATAATGATCCTTTCAGTGCCATTTTAATCTCTCTCTTTCTGTTTATATCTTTCTTTAACTATCTGGCTTGTCACAAAACCTAGCGAGCTGCCTACCTAGACTGCATTTTTGTCAGCAACACAGGGGCATTTGAAATGAATCGCATGTGGATGCCTGAAAATGTTGCTGAGGATTGATTGTATTGCTCAAATGTGTCCATGATGCCCTAAAATGCAGTCTAGTTAGTCTGCTCACTAGCCTCTCTCATGTCTCTGTCTTTATCCTAAACCTTACTGCGGACTTTTCTGTCCTACTAATGGTGGTGTTTGGTCCTTATTTACTAAGTTCTTACCGTTGAACATGTCAGCTGCATGTGCAAATGGTGATAAACACATTACATTACAGTGTTCATGTTATTTTTTGTGCAAATATTACTAATTACAAAAATATTCTAACAAAATAATTGAATAGACACGTGTAATATTATATTATGAACACTGTAATGTAACATTAACCCAGCCCAGACAGCAACATAGTGTCGGCCCAGATCCGGGCCACATCCGGTACATGTGGCTTCCACGCGGATCTGAGCAAACACTATGTTGCTGTCTTGGTGATGTTTTAACATTACAAATCTGGCCCTCATATGTTTTCTGATCAAGATCTATGCAAGATGAAAAGCATTGCATCAAATAAGTGACTCTACAGGAGCAGATGTGCTATATTTAGACTAAATATAAGTACATATACTGCCTAATGAATAAAGCATGAGATTATTACTTTTGTAACTGTTAGAGGATTGTCTTCATGATTAAGGACAAGCAATGATAAAGCTTAAGACATGTTTATTCAGAAGACACTCAATGTTTATGATTATGTTGGGGTAATTATTAAATGTGTTCCTCTTTCTCTCTCTGTCTCAGCCTCCTCCACAGATCTATGATAAGCAGCTAGATGAGAGGGAACACTCCATTGATGAATGGAAAGGTAGGCCTTCATGAACACACAGACAGATGAAGAGATGCAGAAGTAGATTGTTCACACACTATGTTGTTTTTCTATCATGGTGGCCACTTTCCATTGACTTGTTTTTATACTGAGCCAGTATAAAAAAAGATTATATCCTTATATGGTAAAACTAGACCGTTGCATTTTTACATTTTAAATAAAACTTGATTTTAGTATGACTTTTTGTAGGACATGGCTGATCACCACAATGTAGGTTATTTCAGGTTTTACTGTCTGTTTAGTATATCATTTATATACTAATATAGTATTGATTAATATTTTGAAGTAGCTTTTATTTTAATATTGTGAGTTTTCATTTTCATTTTAGTAACTTTATTATGTGCTTTTGTAAACTTAATTAGTTGTCCTTTTTAACACGTTTAGTAATTTTAGTACTTTAACTTATTTCAGTTAGTTTCTAGGGAAACATAATTAGGTTTTATAAGCTTAAGATCTCAGCTTTATTTCAATGAATGAAAATGATAAAAAAATTGTATAACAATGGGTATATGTAAATAACAACACTCTTAGCAATAGTACTGCATCTAAACAACTTGACACCTTCAGTTTACCACATGGATTTGCCATTAATAATCTACAAGTACTTGTTCATTTATAATAAGTACTTGTTCGTTTTACCCTAGTCTTGTTTTTTTGTTGGTTTCAAACGTGCTTTTGAGTCGATTAGCTCTAAATGTGATCCTTTCTCTCTCTTTCCCTGCACCTGTGTCTCTCTCTGGCTCAGAGCTCATTTATAAAGAGGTGATGAACTTCGAGGAGAGAACAAAGAATGGTGTGGTGAAGGGACAGCCCTCTCCCTCAGGTACTCTCTGTGCATAAGCTATGCTTCTGTAAGTCAATTTAAAGTGATTTCAGCTGTTTATGAGAAACCCTCCCATTGTGACTGCTCCATTTGTCCCTGTCCCCCTCTCATCTCGTCCGTGTGACACAAAAAGAACACGTCTTGAGTGTGATTACGTGCTAGTTTTTCACTTTTGTTGGTAATGTTATTTTGACGATGTTGTCTGTTGTAGTCTTTGCTGAAAGTAATAAAAGGTGCTGTAAGCCATTTCAGCCACTACTGCTATTCTTTGACTTTACCACTACAAAACAAATGCTGCGTTCAAGAAATGTCGTAATTACCGTAACTACGAGATGAGAACATCGTCCTATTCAGAGCTGGTCATTTTTTATGACTCGGAATTATGCTTTAACACTATAAATGCCAAATTGAATCTGCAGCAGTGAGGTGGTACAATCTCAGAAAAATCCCAGTTTACAAGTTGTAATTACAAGTTCTAGTAGGATGTGACCGTTTTTTACGGTAATTATGGCATGGCATGAGTGTACCTAAAACTCTACAAAACCCCGCCCCCAAAGACGCTGCTTGACAGGCAGAGAGTGTTTTTGATTGGCTAAAAAAGCACGGGCCTCTCCCAGAGACTTACAGCATCTTTAAGAAAGCACTTTATAACACTGTATTTAATTTAGCCTATTTTTCACTTGAACAGTTACAATTTGACCTTCACTAAACCCTGCCTTAAAATGTTACTGACCAATCCAGTCCTCCATTTTCTCAGACAAGCTTTGTCTCTTTTACAGTGCGTGCGTACATAATTATGCAAGTCGATATTCTGATCATCTTTTTTTCCAAGCACATTTTACCAATTCCAAACCACATCAATCCTAATAACTACTATTAATAATAATAATTATGCACGCACTGTATAATGTAAGTTAATGGAGGATCTGTGAGTTTGGATATACGTATATGCAGTTCTATCAATTGAAAATATCCAAAAATACAGTCAAATGATTTTCATAACAATCTTTAAGGACACTTGTAATCACTTTAATTTGTTTTGTTTTTCTGAGAAGCATTTGCCTTGATTCTGGTTCAGAATGTTATTATGTAATTTTTTTTATATGAAAAAATGGCAGATGAATTCTTTCCAATGTCAACAATTTATTCCAGTCCATTTAATAATAATATTCCAGCATTTATACCACTTTATAAACATATTTTATATTCTGTGAAGCATGCTTGGTTAGCAACCATAACCAAAGGGGCGGAACCTAGTAAAGGAAACATATTCATATTCACTTTAAACCATCATATAAATTAATTCTACATGATTGTAAAAATATCCAAGTTATTGTATAATAAAAAATAAAAAACTAAGCAAACTAATGCTTGAGTTAAAAACATTGCTAAAATGTTAGGAACTGGCCTGGGGTCTTTTTTTTTTAAAACGTATGTGTATCTGAACTTATATTGTTTTGTAATGTATATTTGCCACTGTATATGTATACATGTTTCATAATTAAGGTTGGAGTCCATGATGTCTGACAATGAGTCAACACTGAAATATTTTTAGGATTAATTTAGCATTAAGAATATGCTAATTCACTCAACTTGTGAAGGATTGTGGGATGTCGAGTCCATTTTATCAGCAGCCTGCAGTGTCTCCGTTTAACCTGTAGAGGGCAGCACATGTATGTGTGTGTGTGTGTGTGTGTGTGTGTGTGTGTGTGTGTGTGTGTGTGTGTGTGTGTGTGTGTGTGTGTGTTGCATTGGTGCGGTGTTGCATGTCTGCAGTCTGCAATCCTGCAGCACTGAAGGTGACAGACAGACAGACAGACAGACAGACAGACAGACAGTGACACGAGCTGAAGTTCTTCCCGTTTACTGTCGTCTCACTCACTTATTAACATCCGATCATGTCAATGATCGATTGGTTTCTAGCTGCTTATGTTTTGTGATATTGCTAGTGTTTGACTGCATTTTGCATGCATTGTCCATCTTTTTCTGGCCTCATTTTCTCTCTCTCTCTCTCTCTCTCTCTCTCTCGCTCTCTCTCAGTCGGTCTCCCCCTTTGTAATTAAGTGCTTGTGCTGAAGAAAGCAGTCGCAATGCAGCTCCACATTTCACAGCAGTGTGGGTTAGTGTGTTGAGTCGTGTGTGTGGAAAATCCCATGTTCAGTTCAATTCGGCTTATTTGTATAAGACTTTTCATAAACGCACATATATGATTTCACTGCAATTTCATAAATTGTGGTTTCTAAGAGTAATTAATAAGTGTGTTTTATGAAAAAGTATGATTTGTATTTTTCAGACAGGTGCAGACTGCAGAGCAAACATGAAAAAATGGCGGGTTATTTTCAACATACATTGATCACATGTCTATAAACAAGCTGGAAATCTATGACGGATGAGAATTCTTGAAGACTGGTGTTTGTAGATGTCCTGCAGCAGCAGTGGACCGTTGTTGAGGTGGCGTCCTGTACTAAACAGTGATTCAGTACGTTTAGTTAAACCCGCAGAACTGTACTTGGGTTCAAATCGATGCAGCTATAAATCCTCATTCCCTTCCAGTTTATTAAGGGTCTGGGAGTCAGAGATGCGCTTTCCTGCAGTATAAATGAGGGATTTATGGTGGTCTCTGGGACGCTTGTCGGGGGAGGCGTGACTGGAGGATTCTGTTAAGTGAGAGCAGAGCGATGTAGCTGAAAGTCTATTTTTGAGATGGAGAAAGAGCAGAGGAAATGGTCAGGAGAAACCCAGAAAACCAGTGAAGACCATCAGGGAATTCAAGCTGGTCTAAAAAACTTCTGCAAAACCCAGCTGGCTTGGCTGGTCAGTCTGGGACCAAAAAAAAGGGTCCAAAACCTCTCTAAAACCAGCTAACAGACCAGTCAAGAGTAAGACCCTTTTTTTGTAGGGCTGGTCGAAGCAATTTTGTTTCGGTATTTATTGCGTCTTTGTAGCTTTTTTTAATGGTGCATTTACTGTTATTTTATCTTCCTTAAAAATACTTTTCATAAAGTACATTGAAATGAATGCTTTTACTCAGCAAGGGTGCATTAAATCAGAAGTGACAGTAAAGACATTTATAATGTTACACATTTTATTTCTATTTCAAATAAATGCTGTTCTTTTAGATCAAATAACCCTGAAAAAAACTATGTATTGTGGTTTCTACAAAAATAATAAGCAGCACAATTGTTTTCAACACTGCTAATAATAAGAAATGTTTATTTCAGACCAAAATTAGGATGATTTCTGAAGGATCATGTGACACTGAAGACTGGAGCAATGATGCTGAAAATTCAGCTTTAAAAAAAATTCAAACTCTGAAATATTAAAATACATTAAATGAAAAACAGATATTTTAAATTGTAATTATATTACTGTTTTTACTGAATTTCTGATTCAATTTCAAACAGAGAAGAATTATGGGCAATGTAAAGTATTTTTCTCGTCTTCTATAGAGTTTGTGGAAATATTCTTATTCGCCTGTGCCGTGAGGCTCACTGATGCTCTCAGTGTGATGTGATATGTAACTAGCGATCATATTTTGCTGGTTTGGCACATTTCCATAGAGCGAAAGAGTGAGTGAGAGAGAGAGGCTGAAAGAGAGACGGTGACCATAAAGCTGACAGAGATAAAAAACCCTTACTGAGCCAATGTCACCCACCCTCTTCATTTTTTCTTCTCATTTTAAAGGGTAGCTTCTGCTTTCATCATTTATCCTATTGCCATTATTTTTTCATCCTAACCGTTGGTTCCAGCCCCACTCTGCAGTCATGCTTCAAAATTACATTGAAATGTTAATCTCAAATAAGGATGTGGTATAAAGTTATTGTAAATCATGTTCACAGCACTGAATGGGTATTAAAGAGCCGCCTTCTATTAAAACGAAAGCTGTAGCCCGTCAATCAAGTAAATTAGCTTGTAATGTTATCGTAGGAAGCCGTTTAAGGGGTTATTTGCGTTTGATTTTTATCAAAAGCAATCGCCTTGCCTGATTGGATTGGGCTGAGCTCAATTTGCTGAAGGATTCCAGGATTTCTGGCTTGTGGATTTATAGGGCAGCCAGTGCAACTCTCACACCTGATGATGAAAAATAGGGACAATTTGTCCTTTTTGCAGGAGCCTTTATTTATTACTTCTTGTAGAGCGTTAGCTCCACCTTGTGGCGTATCTCATTTTTTATGTGCTTTTTGTTACAAGCATGTAGATTAGAATGATTGTGTAACTAGTGATGCTTACTGGAAAACACTGGAAAATCTTTTAGAATGAATTTAAGCACATTTTTTTTAGCACCAAATCAGAATATTAGAATGATTTCTGAAGGATCATGTGACACTGAAGACTGAAGCAATAATGCTGAAAACTCAGCTTAGCGAATAAATTACATTTGAAAATGTTACAACAGAAAGCAGTTAATTTAAATTGAAATAATATTTCACAGTATTACTGTTTTTTACTGTATTTTTTTTTTTATCAAATAAATGCAGCCTTGATGAGATTAAGAGACTACTTTCAAAAACATTAAAAACCCTCATGTTTCCAAACGTGTGTGTGTGTACTCTAATGGTTGGTACAAAAAGAAGCAAGTATATCTTAAAGTCCCCCTGCAGTCAATAATTTTATCCCTTAAAGTGCCCTATTATGGATTTTGGATTTTTTACTGAAATTCTTCTGCTGATCAGTTGTGGGCCACTATTACCTAAAACTGTGTCTATTAATGCAGATCGTCTGTCGTTCTCACTACTTTGAGGAAAGATTAAGCATGGAGCAAGATTTGTTTTACCAACATTTATGTTACATCAGTCATTCATGTTAGAGCTCGGCTAATGTACAGTATGCACTGTTACTGATACAGTTTCCACGTGTTCACCGCAATAAATTAGAAAAATACTCTGTAAATAAATAAGTACAAGTAAAATAATCAGTTTATTGATGGACATGCACTTGTTAATGCTGATGGTGAAGAATTACAGTTGCAACATCTCATAATGTACCTCAGACTGAGAAGTGTATCACTGAGAAACACTGAGTCCTGCTCGAGTCGTCCTTGCGATGGAAGTTCGGGTTGAATGACTAGTTCTTCCAGTGTTTCATCATCGCACTCACGCTCGGATTGATATGGTAAAATCGATGTTATTGTTCGTTACTGTGTTTAGTCTATGGTTCAGGAAGCCTCAGGATAAGCAGAGCTGACGTTGTTATGGCAATGGACGTTTTTGTTTTTGACGTGCACACTGTACACGGTAAACCAATCACAACAGACTGAGTCGTCTGGCCAATCAGAGCAGAGTAGCTCGCTGAAAGGAGGAATTTAGAGAGATTGATTCAACTGACGAGTCGTTTGAGAATCACTGAAAATGTGTTTTATGAGAAAATGAAAGTTTTTTGACCTTTGATGCATATAAACCTGTTGTAGGAGACTCCAAAACAACATTTGGAAACTTTAAATATTTAAAAGTTTTTTCCTGTGAAAAAAAAATCGTAATACCTTAAAATAGCTTAAATGTAACTCATATAGTATATGCGGTTCTATGAATATGCAAATTAGCCCCTCCTCCACTCACTCACACCAGCTCAGAGATCCACTCGCTGACGATCACATTGACGTAATTGGTTAAGTTTTTGACGTCAGAAACACCAGCGATTTCAAACCGTGTTTTTGAGTCGGTTCACTGCAGTTTTAAAGAGAAAATACTCAGCAATGGTGTTGAATGTGCACATGGTTTGTCTTAAAGCATATTAAAAACACCACATAGACATAAACAACATTAAAAACTTGATTTTCACCACAGGGGGACTTTAAGAAAATAATAGAGTAAAAATAGTTTATATTCATATTCTGTGCTTAGGGTTCAGGACAGCATGGAGAGGTTTAGGATAGTCATCTGTTGGCATTTGGACAAAAACATGGCTCAACATCCTACAGTATCACCTCAGAGACTCAGTCCATGGACTCCACCCTTAAAGACCCCACTTTCATCCGTGTGGGATATTTGTACACGTTTTGTTGTTATTGTAATTTTTGGTATTTGATCTTCTGCTTATAGTATCTATCAGCCCTGTAGAGGGCACTGTGGCTGCACTTTCTTTTTTCGTTGTAACCGTTTTTCCCCCGTTACTTCCCTTAGCGCAGGTGCAGCCATGAACAGCAGCGAGAGCCTCCCCCCCTCCTCCTCCGTCAACGACATCTCCTCCATGTCCACCGATCAGACCCTGGCGTCCGACACCGACAGCAGCCTGGAGACCTCCGCCGGACCCCTGGGGTGCTGCAGGTGACTAACCGCCTGCCTGCGCAACCCCGTGTTCTTCAGAAGGTGAACCCACAAACCTCGGAAAAATGTAATTAATGAAATCAAATATATGCGTAAAATAATGTACCATGAGTAAATGATGACAAAGTGTGCATTTTCATTCTGAATATGTATATTTATGAATCTTCACTAGTTGCTTTGCTTTGAATCCCCCCTCATACGGCATCCAAAAAATTACCGAGACTTAAAAAAAAAGAGAGCAAAAAAAAAAAAAGGACTTAGTCGGGCATCTCTGTAAAGTGTACATTGACTGCTATCTAATACCTTGCGATTTTCTGTGCTTCAGTCGATGTGGCAGGGTGGGCTTTTACTTTAATGAGCACTGTACAATAATCGATCAACCCTTGTATTCTGCCCTAATGAGATGATTTTTGTTTTGCTTGTGCCGAAACCCCCAACTGGTTTCGGATGGGCTGGTGTGTCTCTGTGCGATTCCTTGTAAGGTATAATAATAATAATATGTACAATGGCGCCCCCTATCTCTTGTATATATGTAATTGTGTACAGCTGTGAGGTGTTCTCAGAGTGGGACTGACGGCCAGTAGAGGGAGTTTTCGCACACCTTGCCACATTACAGCTAATCACCCGTTTCCCTTTGCCTGTAGTCTTGCATGGTCAGAGAAAAAAGTACTTAAGCTAATTATAACATATACAATTATAGAGAACCGTGTTTATATAACATTTAAGGAGCTGAAGGGTGAATGTGGGTGAATGTATCTGTCGCTCGACTGGAAGTGAGGCTGCTTTAAAGGAAGCCATTGGGGGGTACAAGCACTGTTGCTGTCATTTTCCCACTGTCAACAGCCCTTCCTTCGTGTTTGTGAAACTCGCCCTCTCTGCGACAGCCCTGCATGCTTTAACTTCACCTTTGAAAGGTGTGTCTAACTAAGTCGAGAAGCATGAGCCTCATCTTCACTTTTGGTTCCTTGTTCACATCCACGCAAAACTAAATCTCATCTCGAAATGCATACTTTTGTGTTGGCTGAAGGGAATCAACGTGCTTACTACCTAAACTTCACAGCAGGAGTTTATTATTAAATTGTTGGATTTGGGAAGTGCCTTTGAAATAATGCAGTTTCCTCCTCAAAAACACGAATACAGTAAACGCGACGGCTCTGATAGAGGTGTCGGATGTGTCAGGTCTGTTTACCCAATCCCACAATCCCCTATTCATATAGATTTCCTAGTGTAGTCTAAGTGTCTGATTTAAAGTCAATGTATGTATAAAAAAATTGAGAAAAAAAAGGCACCTGGACAAAAATCTGTTATTAGCCCCAGATCTGAGAACTACAGTGGCCTCGGACAGTATTTGGACATTTACATCACACTTAAAAATGTTATTACATTAAAAGAAAAGAGATGTCAGTTCTCCTCAAGTTCACATACTGTAGGTGTAGTTCATCACATTAAGTATCAACATATTCCACTATCGTTTGACAACCGTGAAATGTCTGAAGTTTCGTTTTGAGCAATTTATGTGTCATTTAACATATTAGGTTAAAAAAAATGCTACTATTATTTTGTTATATGGATTTACATGTATTTTTTAAGTGTCCGAATACGCTTTGGGGCCACTGTTTGTTCCCATGTAACCCCTCCACATTCACATTAATTGTTCCATTTTTAAAAAGACGAGTAATGTAGTTTAAATTTTCAAAAACACATGGCTGATGTTTTCAGTATTAGGTAAAGTTTAGCTTCATTGAATATACATTATGAAGTACACAGTAAATTGAACATATAATATTTCAGTTGTACGGTTTTGTTTTGTACCTGTATTTGTCTGATTTTACCCGTGTACTAAACATTTTAATAAAGGGATTAAATACACATGATCACATGATCTTTTTTTTTTTTTTGGTTTGTTTATGTAACAAAGCTCTAATTTTCTTACTCATTATCATCTAGAAACACTCTTTTTGTGGACAAAATTGGTTAACTAGTATTAATCATTAAATTATTTGTATTTATAATAATTGCATTGCATGTTAATGTTTATCTGATTCTGCTTGAAAGGTACACTATGTAACTTTTGACCCTTTAGCTGCAGAAGAACATTGTTTTGGTTGTGCTTCGGCTCTGCGTGACTTCGCGGATGAATATGGTTTACACACTGCTCATAAAACGCGCACTACTAGGCTTAAGACAAATAACTAGTTTAGATGGAAAGGATCTCAAGCTATCTAGCTGAAGATGTTACAGTAGCTTTACCTATTAGTAGACACGATACTTCTTTGAAAATAAATTCCAGCACTGCGCTACAATAATGAAATGACCCTTCAAAATAGAAAATGCTTTACAATGAGCTCTGTTAGAGAGCTAACTTATGACAATTTGTCTGTTCAATAAAATACCTTACCTTGTTGAGTAATAAAATCACCATCTCTGCGTCGCTTTTACAACATTTCAAATCCCGCAGTTCTCTCCATCTCTGAAAAGCCAAGCCAATTTGGATTCTTGTTTCAGTGCGAGCTTTGTCGCGTTCTCTTTTTGCCTGCAGGTTCTCCTCCGTTAAGCGTTTTATAACAACGGGTGATTTCCAAGAGGTTGGAGATTTAGTGAGCTTCATATCAACCTTTCTCTCTCGTTGTGACAACTAACCTATATGCCACTCCAACAACTATCACGCGTCTAAATAGCCGGAGCAACTTTTCTGTGTTTACCGATGTGACGAGACACGCACGGGCGAGTGACGTATGCACGCAGTTTCCTGCGAAAACCGTCCTGTCAGGTCTAAAATATAAACCCTTATAATAGGAGTGAATCAGGGTTAGAAAAACACACGTTTTGGAAAAAGGATTAATGATGTATTGACTCAATGTTTATTTTGTGTTAATTTAAAACAAAACAAAAGTTTCATAGTGTACCTCGAAGTACATGCAGACGTTCAATTGAAGTTTTCTTTCTTTTATGACAGACAGTCACATGCATTTGACATCAAGTATCAACCCTATAAGTGTGATTACATATTCTAGCCTTCCGTCTGACACTTTCAGAGCTGAATATGAAATCATGTTCAAACATAAAACCTTTTTGATATTGAAAGCCATTTAAATTCCCATTTTATTTGCCTGAACATTATCAGAAGTTTCCCAACCTAATCAGACATTTCCACCATAATAATCAACATAAACAATTCTCACGTCACCTTATATGGTACAAAGTAAAACATATCATCTCTAGAGGACAGAGAGGGTTCTGGGAGGTCTCCGTTCTCTGGAAAATATTTCAATATGGCTGCTGCTGATTTTACAACAGGGTGGACACGTATACAGTAGCTTTTGTATTTCAACTGTTAGAATTCAATACTAATTGTAAACCGTTGCGTATCCAATTTGTTGATTGCGTTTCATTTAGGAATAGACGGATAGCAATGTTGTGTGGCATCTTGCATTTTATACAGGTTCTTTTTCGACTAAAGGCCCTCGTATCTGACGGGTCACTCACAGGGTTCATTTTTGCGACTCCATCGTCTCAGTCGTCCATTTTGAAACTCAAATTAAGCTCAAAACGTTAACCTGAAATATGAACTCAAACTATAAGGCTTCCTCGTGTAAGAGGTTGAAATGTGTGTAATGTCAGACCAGGAGTGTGTGTTTCTCCCATGGTGCTTGAAATAAAAACATTGATGTCTCAGAATGGCTTCTGATCAAAGTAGGTGTCAACATTGAATGTGTGTACTTTTCAGAATGATATAATGCTGCTTCTGAAACCATTATAAGCCTGTGAGAGCAGTGTGATGTACTTGGGAAGCCACTACTGTTGCATTGTGGGTAAAGTATTGAGTGTTAAAGCTGAAAGAACGTGGCAGGTGTGCTGTACGTGCTGTATTGTAGAGTTTGACTTTGTCTCGTAACAGTGGCGGTGCAGTGTGTGAGCACGGAGCGAAAGATTGGAAATTACGCTACTTAACAATGTGCTATTACGATGTCATCATTTAAACTCAAACTGATTGGTCGAGATGGTGGCCTTAACAGAATTGTAAAATATTCCCTGGTTTTGTTTTAATCTGTTAATTAGTCCAATTCAAATGATCCAGTCTTGAATGTTCATCATAATTAATGCATGTTCACTAGATGAAAGCGTTCAGCAGCTCCCAGATAACACATCTGTCATGTTATGTTTGAAATGAAGGTATATTTAATGTAATATTTTCGTATGAATTACATGCTTCCATCCAAACAATCTGCACAACAATGTACCGTTGATGAATCTGTGTCACTGCAATCAAAGGAAATACTCAGAGCAATACTGACCATCCATTACCATTGACTTTTCACTTTCTTTCTGTTCTCTTTCCCTTTTTTCCTCCTTTTTCCTTTTCTTCTTTCCTTTTTCCCTTGTTTCTTTTCCTTCCTCCCTATTATTTTTTCCTGCTTTCACTGTTCTTAGTTACCTTTTTCTCCTTTCCGTCCTTCCTTTCTTGTTTCTGTTCCCTCCTTCCATCATTTTTTTCCTAATTTCCTTTTCTTCGTTTACAATCGTCTTCATTTTTGCTTCCATCCTTTCCTTTTTTCCCTTCTTCCTTCTTTAGTTCCTTATCGTTTACTTCCCTCACTTCCCCTTTTTCTCCCCCATTTTTCCTTCCTTTGTTGCTTTTTGTTACCTTTCAATTCCATCCTTGCTTTTTTTGTCTTCATTTTTGCCTTCCTTCCTTCCTTCCCTTATTATTTTTCTTCCTTTCCTTTTCCCTTCCCTTCCTTTACTTTCCTTCTTTTATGCATTTTCTTTCCATTCTTCCTTTTTCTCTTTCTGTCTACCTTTTCGTTTCCTTCCTTGCTCCCACCTGTTTCCTCTCTTCATTTCTTTCTGTTTACATTCCTTTCTTTGCCTTTTTTTTAATTGTCCTTTCCTTGTTTCTCCATTTATTTTCTTTCTTTCTTCCTTTTTGCCTTTCTGTCCTTCATTCCTTTCTTTTTCCGTTTTCCCTTTTTCCTTTGGTTTCTCTTCCTTCCTGCTTGTTTGTTTTTTCTTTCCTTTTATTTTAATGTCTTTCTAAGGTTATTCAATGTCAGAGATCACAATTTGTGCAATAACAAAACTCTTTAAGTGTGGATGAACAATGGATTGTTTTTCATGAATTCACACTGTATTAATACGAGTCTCATGGTGACGTTCAACTCAATCAAGTCTTTATGGTTTCATTTGGACTCAGATGGTATTTTAAAGCCTCTTTCTCTCTCCGTCTATCTCTTTCTGTGCTGTCAGTGAGCCATTCTGTTGAGAGTTTAAGATGCTGTGGCTGTGGTTCTTTTTGACATCTAACGCCATTTTCACACCACCTGCTCCAGGCTTTTAATTCAATTATTCAAATGCAAGATAAAATTAGATGGTTTGGAAAAAAAAAATTTAAAAATAAAACTTAACAGCACTATGAATTGCTGTTAGCACCCGACATTTTAAAGGTACTGTGTATGTAATATAAATATCTGTATGTGACTGAAAATAAACTCCTTTGACCTTGAAATGAATTGTCATCTGTTCTTGAATTCGCATGCCTTTATAGGCATTTTAATTTAAGCTAGGCATAGACATGGTGACTGGTAGCTATTTATATGGGTTGTTTTTTAGTTTTTAATTACCTTTGTGACATTCATTTTAAATCTTCCTGAGGTGAGAAAAGGGATTTTTAAAAAGTATGAATATTCTATGTAGTTGATCAATTAATATGAGGTCATAAACACTGCTTGCATAATAACTGCATTAACAGCAAGGTGCTGTCTAAATTATTATTAGATAGAGTTTAGCATATCAACACCACATGACCTTCTGTTAATGAATTAATAGTTGAATAACTGAACATCATTACAATCTTTTTATATAACATAATTTAACACGTTATTACATTAAAGATGATTGTGGGTACATAAGTGCAAATACGTGTATGCTATCAGGCTAACTGTGTATCTGTATGCTATGCTAGTACATAAGCTAAAACAGACATTAATAGTCACTAGAACGTAGTTCAAACAGCACTATCATAACATGATCTTATAGGAATTGTAATCAGGAGAGTGCCTATTAAAAAGAGAGTATACCTATTAAAAGTAATGGGATCGCTTGGGGTCCGAATGGAGACACGATTTCGAGGGAGGACCTGATTCGTCCACACACATCCGGTTACTTCCTGAGAACCTGCTCAAATGAACGATTCATTCAAGAATCGGACTTCACTAGGAATCACTAAGGAATGAGTGGGATTATTGAGAGAGAGAGTGTGTTCAGAATGTGCAAGAGTGAGGAATAAAGCAAGGTTTGGTTTTTCAATTCAAAGCAAGGAGGTAGAGAGGCTTCTCTCATCTCTTTTGTTCTTTCGGGTTTTGTTTTTCTTTTTACCATTTTCACAGAATCCAGAGAGCCAGATTTTGAAGAAGTGCTTTCTTTCTATTAGGGTCATTTTTGAGATCTGTGCTTTCGGTCCTTCTCAAAGCCGGCCTTGAAGAGTCCTCAATTTAGGATTCCTGAATATAAATGAGTCAACACAGAGGCTTCACCATAATATCTGCTTATTTTAATACCTTACCAATGCATGTTTCTTCTCAGACCGTCTATGAGCCAACCAGGGAGTTTATAACATGGCACAAGCTCAGGTTTCCATATAGGGTTCCTGTATCACGGAAAACCTGGAAATATCAGAGACGTTTTCAAAGAAGTTTCATGAGACCTTGAAATTAGTTATAGAGGTTGAAATGATAGGGAAATCAAAGTTGGGTTGTAAAAAAAAGAGTGTGACCCACACCTGACCATGATGACTGTAATGAGAAAACAAACAAACAAACATAAGTTATGCTTTTTTTTAATCACATTATATTATCAGAGTGTTTTAATTTGTTTTCCAGGAATGAAACTCCTGGGGCCCTATCTTGCACCCAGCGCAAGTGACTTTGTACACCGACGCATGTATCATTCCTATTTTGCACCCGCGCAAAGCAGACTTTTCCCTCCACAGAAGCACGTCGGTAAGTTAGGAAATACACTTGCGCTCCCGGGGGCGGTTCAGCGCAAAGAGGAGGCGTGTTCTGGCGCAAACGTTCCTTCATGCTATTTTGCAGGTTTAGAAAACAATTGCGCCACTAACCAGGAAAAAATAGTTTAAAGTCAGTGGCGCGTTGCGCATGTTATTCATATGCTATTTAAGGGCGCATGCTTGGCCATAATCAATGTAGCGTGTGCACAACGCGCATACACTTTGATTCTCTCATCTACACAGAAGCAGCAGTTTTCATTTTTGCAAATCATACATTATTACGATAGATAGATAGATAGATAGATAGATAGATAGATAGATAGATAGATAGATAGACAATTTATTATAAAAGCATACATCTAGCTTACACATTTACTCCATTTCAATGTAGGTTTCTCCATTTCAATGTAACTTCTCTCTTTTACGGCCGTGACGAGAGCGTTGCTCTCCTTGGCTGTGAACCGCTCCTGGCGCGCGCCTGGCAAATCCGCCGTTACAATAGCAATCCGCTATGGAAAAAGCACGTCTGCTCTTAAAGGGAATGTGAGATGACGCTCTGATTGGTTTATTTCACGTTACGCCCAAACCACACCTATGAATAATGAAGCTACTTCAGACCAACCCATTTTAGATTTGCGCCTGGCGCAAGAGTCATTTATCCCGCCGGGAAAATAGCAACAGCGCCGAGACCCGCCCACAAAGTTACTTGCGCTTTGCGCTTGACACTTGCGTTTCAGATCGTTAAAATAGGGCCCCTGGAGTTTCTGTTATAAATCCACATTTTTTAACCACATTGAGCTCTAAAATATTTCTTCAGATCGACATGTGGAGTTAAACTTAATGTAAGCCATAGTGATGTCTAATTCATGAGGACAGGAACTCAGTTTGGACCGTTTCAAGCTAAACATTTCAAAAAATGATTTAATGTTTTGAATGATAAAATAATTGTGCTTGAACACCTGTGTGAACTTCAGCTGAACTGACTATATCTACATCCTATAAATCACCTTGACACCCAGATGATTTAAAAGTGACTGCAAAAAATGAAAAGTGAAATTCATTGTGAGAAAAACTCGCAGCTTTTGTTTAAAACAATGCATTTAAAACAATGCAATACAACAATGATTGAGAGATGAACAAATAAACGTTCCTCAAAAGCCTGATGCATCATATTTGATACATTTCAACATGATTTTTTGGAACACGTCCCCATAAGGTCAAAATTTACTAGTATTATACTTGTGGGGACATCTGGTACCCATAACATAGGGAATACCAGGATCACACACACACACACACACACACACACACACACACACACACACACACACACACACACACACACACACACACACACACACACACACACACACACACACACACACACACACACACACACACACACTTGACTGAAGCATATTTATCATCTCAATAGCTCTGTTACCTACAGTGAACTTCCATCTCATTTGGTTTAGTTGTATAAAATGGAACAAAACCTGACTCGCCAACAAAGGCCGATCCCTGCATGAGAAGCACTCTATTATCTGTGCTTCTCTCCAGCTTCCAGAGGTTCGTATTCTTCAGATCAAGCTTGGCGTGAAAATATTCCTGGATCCCTCTCCTCTCTGGCATCTGTAGCTCAGAATGGAATTCGCGGGCTGCGTTTACTTTGTCCGGCTGCTATAAGCCTATTATGCAGTGAAGAAAGGTGCGGAGTGTGTGAGCCAGACTCCCTCTATGTGCTGCTGGTGTGAGGATGGAGACCGCAGGCCCCCTGGTGTGTCTTCTAATAGGTTCAGGCTGAAATACATTATGGGATCTTTAAATTCAAGTGGACCCTTACTGGGGAAAAATGACAAGGATGTTAATCCCCAGAGTGCACCGGGGCAGCGTTACAGGTCTGTAGAAAAGTTAAAGGATTAGTTAATGGCCCACTGAAGTGCTTTGAAACACGCATCATTATTCAATGTGTTGACGTAATTTACAGTGAAACAGGAAGACATTGAACAGCTCCTCCCCTTTTTTTAAATAGCCAATAGCGTTTCGCTTGACACTAACGTGAAACCAGACTTCATTCGCCCCAATGGACAGCATATTTACTGAAAAGTCTGATCGTTCCCCATCCCTTATATAGTGCACTAGTTCACCATGTAGAAAAATAGTAAATGTGTCAACAAGTGACCGATTTTAGCCGCAGCTTCAGCGTCTATTTATAATATAGGGGGCGGGACGCTTTAGAATCTAGAGAGCATTTGATTGGACAGAAAATCTGCTCACAGTAGCGTTGAACTGCATCTGGATGTTCGTTAAAAGTAGGCCTATATCAATAAGTTTCTTGCTGCAGTTCACTTAATGGCCACCGGTGTCGCTAATAACAAGGGTTCCTGAATTCCACACATACCTTTAATAAGAACACCAAAAAAAAAGAACAATTGTCATTTAATCAACCTCTTGTCATTCCAACCAATGTTGTTATCATTAACTATAATTATTACAAATATTTTTTTGGTAATTAGATAAAGCTGAAATAAAAGATGTTGGTAAAGAATGACTTGGAATATAACCAAATGGAAAACACTTTTGATGCTTTCGTTCATCTTTTGAGTTCTATGGGTTGAGTAACTGATGTCCGAAATTATTTTTGCATCTTTTAGTGAGAGATTGCAACACTGTGCTGAGAAATGTTCTGCCTAACTGAACATCAACACCAGCAAATACTTGCACATTTACACTGTAAAGTGGGGAAAAAGATGAAAGCCCACCCAGCGTAAGAACAACAAGATCGGGTCAGTATCCCCATGATTTCGTTGCATTCTGCGTCATTCTGTGTGTTTTATGTCGCATTTAAGAATGATAACAACTGGATATTTCAAAGCAAATCACAATTTTTCACTATAAGGGATATTGACTTTTCATAGTCAATGTCCAGAATTTGTTTGGGAGTATGCTGTAGTGATTCATAATGTTCATTTTGTGGTTGTACACATCAGACCACCCACAGATTTCATGTGTGGTCGGCTCCAGCGACTGATACAATAACACCAGACAATTTAAGACAGTTTAAATGAGGTCACATAATTTAATTTCATTGCATTTCACTGAATGCATCAAGCTACAGTAGAAGCATTGACAGCTGTGACAAGGCAAATGACCGCAAACGCACAGACACGTGGTCCGAGAGATGAACAAACCCCATCGGGTTTGAATCGTCAAGTCTTTAGTCTTCATTTTAACAGACTTCCTCTCGTCTAGCACCGCTGAAAGCAAATGATGTGAAACAGGCACAAATGACAAAGACAGGCTGAGCGTTTGCCCCGTTTTCCCAGTATTTTGCCCAGTATTTACAGGTTTCCTTGTCTAATTGGTTTTGGTCATATCGGGATGCACTGCAAAAAAAGCATGTTCTCCATCAGTATTTTTGTCTTTTCCCAATAAAAATACATTAAAACCCTTACAATTTATCTGAGACATTATTCAAAGTATATATATATATATTATTTTCTGGCAACAAGTTGCATTTTGTACCTCCCTAAATTGTTAGATTTATGCTTAAAAAATTATTTTTAATACTGATGAAGAAAATGTTTATTTGCAGTGGTAAATTTATGCAAAAAAGCACCAGGAAAGACTGAATGATATTCAAAATGTTTGCCACATCTCATGTTCGTACCATACTGAAAACAACAGCAACTCGTATGCTTACAGTAAGTGCAAGGAAAAGCCTTGATATAAAATGTATACGTAACACATTGAGAATTCTGTTTAAATATCAGTACGTACATTAAACATTAATTTGCATTTATACAGACATTTGTTTTTCACTGTGGAATTGTTTTAACATCGTTTCGCCTTTATATACACAAGAGGACACACGACAGCTCAAGGACACGTTTGGTTGGATCACAAGAAGAAATACGAGTGACATTCCTGGTTCTGTCGTCCTTCAGGAGTTTCCCATCATCTAAGACTCATTGTTCATTCTCATAATTCATTCGTTTTCTCACATTTAACTGTAACAGCCAAGAGTTCATCTTACCGTTCACTTTCAGAGCAAAGGTTTTCTGTCATTAGAGTCAGAATCCACTTCTTTCTGTTTGACACTCATTTTCTATCATATCCCTTCCTTTAGGTTTCATCATGACATCTTTCACCTTAGCCAAGCTGCATCATCCCATCATCTTTCTTTATGAATTCAATCCAACAGCAATCTCACAACTGGTCCGCAATCAGCTCTGAAAATTTGGCTCAATGGGCTTCGCTCAGCCGCGTCGAAACCTTTGAATCGAACGGACAGGTGACAGCGGCTGAGGAGATGCCGTGAAGGCTGATTTAGTCACGTTCTGTCTGAGAACAGCCCACACAGTGTAATGTTAATAGTAGACTGTCCTCAACAGAAGCGTGGATGAAAAGACTCACTGGATCCAGATGGTGTTGGCTCTGTCGGGCCGTCGCGGGTCTGCGGTCAGGTCTCCAAAGGTGGAGAAGAACTGCTCCATCTCTTTCTGCAACATCTCGTTTCTCTTTTCTGCATCGTCCTTGGCTCGCTCTGCGTTCCTCAGCTTGATCTCCACCATGGTGTATTTCTTCTTCTCTTGGTCCAGCTCTTCATGTAGATTCGCCATCACTGTCTCCAACTCTAGATTCCGATGCTCCAGACTACAGAGAGGATGGGAAAGGGTGGGTGAATACACTATTAGTACTGTGATAGTTTAATAAAACACTGGTTTATTTAGGTGAAAGTTAATTCTATCATGAAGCACAGTTTTTTGTTTTGTTTTACTCCAAAAAGAACAAACACCATGAATTTAGACATTAATCTCTGCCAGAAATCCAAGTGAAAGTAAAAATGTTGCATCCAGATTCCAGACGCATCACATCAGGCTTGACATCAGATCAGTTATATTTCCATCCAAGAGAACTTAAGTTATGCAAAAGACCACCTGAATGAAAGTCACTTTTCAAATGTATTTTCCCACTTGTATATATATATATATATATATATATATATATATATATATATATATATAAAATAAAATTATTATTATGTTATTGTAACAACAATACAAAATACATGCTTAATTACACATTTACTTTAGTTTTATCGAGAGGGAAAATACATTTGAAAAGTGACTTTTATATATATATATATATATATATATAGTGCTGTTGTGGTGTTTCCATCCCATTGGCAATTAGTATTTTTTCTTGTTTTAAGCAAAAACCTCCTTAAATTGCTTTAAAAAAAAAAAAACTTTTATTATGGATGGAATTCTTTTTTGCAGTGATAAATTAAGCAAAAAAAAAGCAACAGGGAAAATATTTTAAATGTTTGACATCTCATATACTATATATATATATATATATGTATGTGTGTGTGTGTGTGTGTGTGTGCGTGTATGTGTGTGTGTGTGTGTTTTTGTGTGATTATTTGTGTTTTCCCATTTTTGTGGGGTTTTCTTCTATAGATCACCTAAAAAATGTAGTAGATGGAAACTCATTTGTTACAGCGTCTCTCATCACTGACACTGATCCACAAAAGAAAGAGAGGAATGCAGGTTGGAAACAACCAGGATGAAAAATTAAATCAGATTTTCATTTGTTTTCTTTACATTTTCAATTTCATTAAAACTGAAAAACATCTCTTATTTGAGTACTTTCCTACCAAAGACAAGGACAAAGGCAAACAGTAGCCTGGTACCATTAGTTTTAAGTCAAAAAAGTTCATTTTATGGTTAAACATGGCTCTCACCTCTTGATCCTGGCTTCGTATTCATTCTTCTGCTTGAGCATTTCCTGTTTGAGGCTGGCCACCAGGCTGTGTAGTGCACTGTGGTTGGTCGGTCCATTTGTGATGGCAAAAGTTTCACTGTTGTCGCTGCTGCTGGTTCCTCTGCTTCCCCGGCCTCCTCCAACACTGGTCCGCTGCTCCTTTTCGTCCGCCACCAGTCTGTTGTCCTCCTGTACTGGCCCGTCCAATAAAGGGTCCTCGAAGTTGTTGCCAAAGAAGTCCTGCTCTGGGCACGTGGTGGTAGAGGAGCGGCAGGATGTTGAGTTTTCCGGTAGGGAGATCTCGCAAGACGAGGTGGACCATGTGGCGCTATCCACGCTCTGTTTGTCCTCACAGCTGCTGCTCAGACTGGGCTGTGTCGTCTGCTGCTGATGGATGTGGACGTTGTCGTATGTGGACAGGCGGTTCTGCTGGTGCTCGGTGTCTCGACTTTTAACCTCACGCATTGTGACGTGACCATTGGGCACCCAGAGTCCATTCCGCCCATTCAGAGTCCCAATCGTCACGTCAGTGCTGGATATGCCCATTCGAACGACACCATTCTGGACCCCCATTTTAGTGCCAGAGCCCTTTATCGCACCCGTCCGACGGGCATGCAGGGTGCCTACATTAGGTAGAGTCTGACTCTTTTCCTGATTGGCGTCACATGAGGATGATGACGACGAGCTGAACGATCCGTTAGTGACAATCCCGCTGCCTTTGCTGAAAGCCGGGTTCTTTTTTACCGCCAGTGGCGGACTGCGGGTCACCTCGAATCGCTGTCCGGTGAAACCGTTACGCGGGCTGCCCGAGCGGGGAGAGCCATTGTCCAGAGGAGCCCGGGTGGGTGATTCGGGTGCGTCCCAGGTGCATTGTCGCACCCCACTGGTGTTATTGTTCTCTTTGTTTTGTAGCTGACCATTTGTAGGCCGTTTCTGTGTCTCATTGTTGTTATTATTAACCAGTTCCAGGGTGCAAGTATGGTCCTCTTCGGGTGGGAAAAGAACATCATGCCGGCCAATCAGAACGGCCATCAACTGCTGGACCAGTACTGTGCCTGAACACATGACAGATTGCTCAAACACTAAAATAATCATGATTTAGAGCTGTCTGGAGTGAGAGATAAGGACAAAAAGACCTACCTTCCATTATAGTCACCGGGTCCTCAATCTTTGGCCTCAGAATATTTGGCCCAAAGACCGTAGCCAGATTTTGAACGCTCATTTTATTCACACCTGAGTAAGACTGAACTTCATCCAAAAACCTAAATCCAAAGAAAGAAGGGTCTTGACTTTACAACTGAGATTTTTGCAAATGAATGCACAAATCTAAATGTGTAACAGAAGACATAAATACATATAAACAAATATTTAAATACATAAAAATGTAAGAGTAACTGAAAATGAAGTGGTGAGCAGCATGACCCAAATTTTATATCATGGCATTTTTTTTTTTTACCACTATTTAAAAATAGCCATTATCACATGGTTAACTTAATATAAAATAGCCATGTAGTAATATTTCCTTATTTGTTGGTTGGTTTATTGGATGATAAACTTGGGCCACATTGTAATAATTTGTTCCTTTGTTTCAGGTCAGTCAAAACTGTACTGTACAACATGGCCATGATTTACTAAAAAGATTTTACTAAAAATAAATAAATATATATATATATATATATATATATATATATATATATTGTTATTATTATTTTTTAAGCCTGTGATAGGGCTCCTTAAAATATAATATAATATATAACAAGCAAGAGTGCTGTTGCTCATTTATTTTTGGCCATTGAGTGAGTTAATGTTGCCATATATAGCCATATAGGCATTACAATGTACCCTGCAGAATCATGTAACCTGAAAAATTCACAACATTAATGCATAATGTGATGAGCCACAAAGGAATACAATAAATCAAATCACTTACTTGCATATGTATTTAAGCAGATTGTAGTTCACCAGAGGTAGACCTTCTACTTGCCCTCTTAATTCCTTCATTCCCTGTATAAAAAAAAAATATATATATATATATATATTATATATATATATTAAAAAGGAAATATATGCATTTGTTTGAACCGACTTCTGTAATTCAATTTGAAATGATCTGGACTAATATACATAATTTAAATGACTTACTAAATCAAAATACATTTGAACCTATCCAATTGCTTTTAAAACTCTTCCTAATTGACTTTAAATATTCATATTGCAATTTATTTTGTTATAACTATGCTATTCGTCTAGGCATGGGTCAATGGGTTTAACAATTGATGACTGTCTAGATTTAATGATGCGCTCCATCCCAGATCTGTTTTTATCATGGCTGATATGTCTTTTCCCTGCAGGCTCTCTCTGAGGAAAATGACTTTGTTAGAATAATGTGATGAGTCATATGCCATTCTCTCAGCCTGCTGGTGGGAACCAAACTCAAACAGAAATGTGAAATAGCACGAGGAATGGCACCAAAGAGGTCAACAATACCTTGAGTCTACAGTAGACGCATTATGAAAAAGAGAACATCCTTTACTTATATTCATTCTGTTAAACCAAGTGTTGTAAAACACTAAATGACAAACAACTGCAGGATCAGTGCTAAACTCCCTTAGTTTAGGCCTAATTTGCCTCATTTTAATTTACCTAAGTTGATTGAATAGTATAACAAGTAAGCAAGACAAACAAAAAAATCCCTATTTACACAGTAAGAAGTGAGATTTACATGTGAACAAAAACACGTGTCCAAAATGTGGCTAAATGAAATTCATAACACAATGCATACACACATTGTATTCTTAATGTTTCCAACAATTTAATGTACACTTGCTGAGAAAGTTAAAGTTAAACTGTCAGTAGTTTTCTTTTTTTGCAAGAAATTAAAACTTTTATTTAGCAAGGATACATTAAACCGATCAAAAGTGAAAATATTACAAAAGATTATTTTAACTAGGCCTAAATTATGTTCATTTGACTTTTCTTATTTTCTTCATCAAAGAATCCTGAAAAACGGTTTGCGCAAAAATATTAAGCAGCACAACTGTATTCATGATAATAATAAAAAAATATTCTTGAGCAGCAAATATTGGCATATTAGAATGATTTCTAAAGGATCATGTGACACTGAAGACTGGAGTAATGATGCTGACAATTCAGCTTTGCCATCACAGGAATAAATTACATGAATTATTTTAAAATGTAATAACATCTCACAAAATAACAGTTTTCACTATTTTTGATCAAATAAATGCAACCTGAGTGATCAAGAGACTTCTTTCAACAATATTAAAAAAATACGTATACGTATATAGTATCTGGCAACCTGCATCATTAAAGGGATAGTTCACTTTGAAATTAATTTTGAAATTAATAATCAGACTGGTGCATAGATATATACACACTAGATGTCGCCTTGTCTACGGCAGTTCATTGGAACGAATGTCTTTAGGGCGACATCTAGTGTATATATCTATGCACCAGTCTGCGTACACGTCAGATCAGATCACTCGGACATGTCTGCGTATAAGAGGTAAAAACGATATAAATACTGTTCGTTTTCTCACACAAACCGCTCGTTTCGTGTCTTAGGCCATCAATGTGTACTTACGATGGGGAATTGTTTAATTTGGACGACGGGGAATTGTTTTAATTTGTACTCTGTGCATGCTCTTTGAGACAGTGACCATAGACCTGCATTATATGACTGACAGACAAGAACGGTTTGACCTAAAAATATAAAAATTGAAACTACTGCGGAAAAAAAGACACCTACATCTTGGATTCCCTTGAGGTAAGCTAAAACATACCAAAAATTAATTTCAAAGTGAACTTTCCCTTTAATGACACTCATTAATCAAACTTTTGAGTACTGAGGTATGTTACCGTTTGCAATGTGATGGTCAACCATTCATGCCTTAATTTTTTTATTAAATGTGTTATGAGGCGACTCACTTCATCCTGGTCTTTGCTGAGGAGTTTGGTGCAGGCCAGAAACTCTTCATATTTACAGAACGGGATGACCGGCTCAGGCAGCTCTCTCAAGTACAACTTCAACAAGGATGCCACGGTGTGAACGTCTGTGTTACTGCAGAGAAAGGTGGAAAGTGTAGACATATTAATGTTAAAGTGACCAATGAAAAGCTAGAAGCATCCAGTGTTTTAAACATTAAAGAAGAGATAAAGCATGTAAAACAGTGTAGGACACTTTAAGGGTGTGTTCACACTTCGATTAAAACAAACTTTGGTGCAATTGCTCTAATAGTATGGTTCATCCAGACCCATGAAAATGTGGGTCTCGGTTCGCTTACAAAAGTTGTTTTGTTTTGTATCTTTAGGTTCGGTGTTAAAAATGACAGTGTGAATGCCAAGCAAACCCGGACTAAATGTATCATTTTCTTATTTTGGCCCGGACCAAAAGAACCAAGAGAACTGAACTGTGTGTGAACACACCCTGTAGAGAGATTGTGGGCCATGTGGACATCCCTGTGTCGGTATCCCAGTGTATCTAATGATGAGTAACAGGAAGCTGGTACTAAATCAAAGCAAGTACTAGCCCGTCACTGATCAGCCCTATAACTGCCCCGTAGAGGACCTGGGCTTGTGGTGACGCCGTAACATGCTGGATTTATTGTCACTTCCTGGGTGGGCTGTACAGGAATAGCTGGCACATGTATAATGTAACCGCCAAATGTATTTTCTGAGCAATGACCCTTTATAATTATCACCTTCGCTTCAGACACCAACAAGATCTAAATACGAACGGTGTTAAATATGCAGTGTGCTTTTCCTGGTGTCTCTTCCTGTGTGGAGCTCTGACAGCCATCGCTAAAATCACAGACTGTAAATCAACTGGAAAACAGCTGCTGGTGTTATCTGCAGCGTCTGGTATCATGGAAGTACAGAGAAAGCTCTTCCCGAAAGAGAAAATGTCCACGTCTACATTTTAATGTAATGTAATGAGGAGACATTCCATTAAAATGGACAAAATACTGCACTTTCAAGTCTAATACTGGATAAACATCTATACTAAATGGAAAATAGGTAATTTGGGGAACGTCATATAAAGGGAGAAAAAGACTACATAAAAACCTGGTGTTGTTAAAAAGGAAGATTTTGTCTTGCTAATTCATAAATGCAAATGTGTGGATAAATATTCCAGATTTAGGTTCTGCTTAATTGTAATGGCAGACATCTGAGAAGAAAGCAAATCAATTTGATCAAGCAAAAAGCAAAAAGATGGCACACTAATGGGTTTTATTATGAAGTGAAAGTATGTTGAACAAGCTTCATGGGTTCTAAACAGAGCTGTCAACTGCGTCTTTTCACTTTGATTTGTCACTGGAGCCAGAGTAAACTAAAATCTTTCGTAATGCATTTAATTAGGACTCAGTTCAGGCATTATTTAAATGCTATGGTATTTGAAAAGAGCAAGATGTTGCAGGTCACCGTGTACAGTATGCATTTAGCAGATATGCTTATCCAAAGCATATCTGAATGTTCAACTGCATTCAAGTTGAACACCACTGTACAAAAGTTTGGGGTTGGTAAGATTTAAAAAAAAAAATTGTTATGGTTTTGAAAGCTGAATTTTCTGACTTCAGTGTCATACACTCTTAAAAATAAAGGTTCTTTATTTGCATCTGGGGTTCCATGAAGAACCTTTGATATCCATGGAACCTTTCAATTCCACAAAAGGTTCTTTATAGTGGAAAATGTTTCATTAGATTATTAAAATGTTCTTCACACTAAGGAACAAAATTGTTATTTTATGAATAGTTCACTTAAAGGTTCTTTGGGGAACCAAATTTTTTTCTTCTATGGCATTGCTGCAAAAAACCCTTTTGGGAACCTTTATTTTGCACAAAAAGTTCTTCATAGTGGAAAAAGATTCTTTAGACTTTCAAAATGATCTTCATACTAAGTAAAATAAGTCCAAGTCTTTTAAGAACTGATCACAGAAAGGTTATTTGGGGGACCAAAAATGGTTCTTTATGGCATCGCTGTGAAAACCACCTTTTGAAATAATTCATACAGAGACTGTATTTAGAGCAAGTACCAGTCGAAAGACGGCTTCTCTCCACAGTCGAAAGCATCCTGAAGCTCTTTGACGAGGTTGGCTTGTCCAGGCAAACGGAAGAGCCCTTCCTCTCGTAGACCCCAGCAGCGGATGAAGTCCACGCACTGCTCCACCAGCATGGGAGCCATTTTGTTGCCATAACGTCGTTCATATCGAACTGTCTCTTCCAACTTCTGACCAAAGATTCCTGAAACACAAGCCAACATAAAGGAAAATTCAGAAACACAAGCTAACATATAGGAAAATTCTGCTGATTTTACACAATAACCTTGACACACCCCTGCTGATTTTTTTTTCTTTGTTAATACATATACTATATATATATATATATATAAACAACTTTATATAGATTCAATAATCAAATTATTTACATATGCCCATTAATCAAATGATTCTCATAAATCACTATTTAGACATCAAAATGCGCATTATTAAAAAACGTTGCAAAGTTTCAGTTAAAATTAATTTATGCTCTGCATTTTTTTTTTATTTTTTTTTTTTATCTTTATTTATTTTTCCTTAATCATGCTTTGAATTTACAGGCCTAAATTAAATGTGAATATTTTCAGTTAGTGTGCTATTGTAATATTATTATGGAAAATAAGTCTTGGGCTATTTGACAGATCTTTTAGAGCGCTAAAAATGAGTTTTAGCTCAAGTGGAAATATAGATTGATCCCTGTTCTCCTGTATCAGAGAAAAAAAAGCCCCATAACAGTGAGGAGAGAGCAGCTAAAGAAGCCTGATTTAAGCTATTCTTTAATGTCATGCCCTCTGAGAAGAAAATCGCACACTTCCTCTCCTGTCCTGTTCTTTTGTCTGCATCAGTCAGGCTGAAAACAAGCGTGAATCACATGTGGCATGCATATGAGCGGGATTAGGCCAGACTTCCTGGAAGCTTTGGATCGGTGGCGCTTTCCGGGTCTCTGGACTCAGACGAGGGTACAAGATGGTACAAATTCAACTAAACCTAGAAGACAGGAAGGGATTTACTGCCCTTTCCTGACTGAGCTGATGGAGAGAAAAAAAGAGGTAACAATGTTTCACATTTTCTTTGCTTTTTCACATTGAAAAGAATGCCTGACTCACCATGTTTGAAGCTGACGCAACTTTTAATTTTACGGAAGACACTTCTGTGCATGAAACTATAGTAAAATAAAGGATGCAAGAAAGTGCATCCGAACTGTCTTCCCCCGAGCATCTTCAACATTAAGTCGGATGTGGCCGGCAGTCACACTATATCCGTACAAAAACACAATGGCACAAGAATATCATCCAAAACGTTAAGTCCCGGCTAGTACTTTTAGAGTCTCCTTCAACCAAATTCTTGGGGAAAAGCTTTGGGAACATTGTAACTCTGAGAATATCCACACTTGGACCGCAACTGGAACTCAAAATGCTGACAGAAAAAGGACTTGCTTTGTATAGTTCCTTTTACTACATAGATCCTTTCTGGATGAATAAACACAGAAATTTCCAACGATGCATCTCTGGACCAGCAATGTCTGTTATTACGGTGACCACACAGGTGTGAGATAGTGATCTGCCTAAAACACAGTAGGAACTAAAGTAAATAAACTGAATGTAGACATTCACTTGGCTTCAACTCTTAATGATTTATGCAGAAGCTCTTGCACGAGTTTCTAGTTTCCCATGAAAAGAGTTTGATGAATCAGACTTGTGCTTCCAGCCAAAGGTAATCTCCTGATGGATTTCCTCTCCCTTCGGTGAGTTCTCCTGGCTTTCACCTTGGTTTCTCATGACTGGATCTCCTGTAAGCACTCTGTTTGTGAATCCTCGGCTCAGCGCTTTAATATCACATTTGGGTTAAGTTGTCTTTTGTCATGTTGACTTTGACTTCACAATAGCAGTAGGCAATTATCAGCACTGTACAAACACACACACTCAACTTCATGCCATCTTCAAGCTGTCCAGGGCTTTTCTGCTGACCTCATGTATCCGCACACAAGGCTCTTTGTGCTGCTCTGCGACTCTTATCCTACAGAAGATCAAATATGAGCAGCTGGCAGACCGGCTCTCCCTGCAAACTATCTTCTCCTCTCATTACGCTCTTGCACCTTTTAGGTCTTCATGTCTCATCTCATACCTTTGAGGATGTCTCTTCTTTTTTTTTGATGGTCTTTTCTCATCTCTTTTTATCCCTCGTTACGGTTTCACACCCTTTGAGCTCTTCTCTTGCAGTTTCTTTGGTCTCCCCTCCACTCCTCTCATCCCCTCTCTTCGTCTCATCTTGTCTCCTTTTCGTCCACAGATTGGTCAGATTGCCCTAAAGCCATTCCTTGTATTTTAACGGTTCCCTTCTCCTGTATGTCTGGAAGTAGAGTGCTTTCCCTCCTTTAAGGAGGTTTGGATTCAAAGGGGAGGAGACGAACCGCTCCATCCATCCAAAGCTCAGACCTGACCTGTACTCGAGTAAGACAGGGCCAAAACAACCCCCCTCCACTCCACCCCTTATAGGTTAGTGTTTAAAAAAAAAAAGTTGCTAAGCTCTTAGCTGTGTAATCGTCTGTTGTGGCTGTTCCCAGCCTTCTGCCCTCATTCCTGCTGTTCACACCGCCGTGTTTTTTGGTAGACGTTTGAACAACGGTGCTCCGCACAAAGCTCCACAATGGCTGTGGGCAAATCACTCTCAGCCTAGAAGGTCTTCCAGTTCATTGGCGGAAAAGATTAAACACAGACAGATTGTTTCTTTGATCTTCCTGAATGAAGAATAAAAACATTCTCTGTCTAAGCCTTTGGGGCAGGATTAACATCTCAAACACTATAACGGGTACAGTAAAATGAGCATTTAAATGAGCTCTAGATGTTTTTAATTGAACAAATTCATCTTTAATGCAAAATGATAGGAGGAGCTCATGAGAAAATAATGACTTTCCTTTTCATTTTATTTTAACTTTTAGTATTCCTATGTGCTTTTGCCTTTTGTTATAAGGTTATTTTAATATTCATACATACTGTAGCTTCTTCACATTCTAATATTTGTAATATTTTATTTCAGCTTTATTAGTTTAAGTTCTAACCAGTCGCAACATTTACCAATAATGTTTTCTATTTTTATCACATCATGCTGGGTAGCTCCGCCCACAACAAAATCTCATCGTCTTAAAGTTCTGATTTACAAACCTTACTACAAAATTAAAGTCCCCCTGTGTTGAAAATCAAGTTTTTAATATTGTGTATATGTCTATGTGGTGTTTTTAATATGCTTTCACCATCAACACCATTGTCAACACCATTGCTGAGTATTTTCTCCTTAAAACTGCAGTGTACCTAAGAAGTGTACAAAAACGCGGTTTGAAATCGCTGGTGTTTCTGACGTCACAAACTACCTTGTTGTAACCAATCACGTCAGCGAGTGGATCTCTGAGCTGGTGTGAGTGAGTGGAAGCAGGGCTAATTTGCATATTCATAGAACCACGTATACTAAATGAGGCAAGGGTGTAGTGTTACATTCAAGCTATTTTAAATCATGAAGAATTTTTAAATATGTCATTTTGGTGATCAACGATTAGTTTTAAAGGGATACATTATTGACTACAGGGGGACTTTAACCTTTATTATGAAATGACACTTGACACTGGATGTTCTGTTAAGGTGATAGTTTGGCATTTTTGTAATTTATACATCTTGCATTATGGGTCTAATAGGTCACAAGTAGGTTAGCAAAGTTCCTTGTTTAGTCAAAGTAAACTTTTAACTAATATGTGATCTCTTTTGAATCCCACTGGAAGTGTCATCCTCAGAGAATCAATACTCCATTAACTACAAATACACTTAAATGTCACTTCTGAAAGCCGATAAAGTCTTTGACAGAATGGTAATCACACTGCAAAAGCCAAATAACATTTAACAAGTCAAAATCTAATTACATCTGATAATGATTATAAACAACGACTGCGATCTAATGAATTATCAACTTGTTGCAGCTGCACACACATGCTCAAATCAAATCTGAGACGGAGATGTCAAAGGTCAAGGAGAGGAGACTAGAACACACGCACTGCAACTGGGTGGTCGTGAAACCCCACAGAACCCCTACAGTGGGATATTTCTACACTGTTTGACTCAGCTACCTTTGACCTATCAGGTAAATCAACTGACTTTGGGAGGGAATGTCACTTTCACAACTACAAATGTAAACACTAAATGCATTCCTAGGGAATCTTAATTATTTTGGCTATGAGATTTGAATGGCTCTGTACACAGAAATGCCACCAAAATCGTAACAAAGTCTCCATTTGTCAAAGTCCAGTGAACCAATTGAGTTCACATAGAAATATAGATTAAAACAAACTGGGAGATTAAAGAGATTACAAAACGGTCACAAAAACACAAAAGCACTGTGCTGGCCCCAGGTATTACAAATAACTGAACTTTTGAGTAATTAAACAAATGATGTATGAAACACTGTTTTTTTTTTTTATACGAAAAATGTAGGACATTGTGTAGGACAAGTTGTAAAATCCACAACATGCCTCTCCAAGTTCAATGCTTTCAGTATGCAGTCTGTCTGGTCAGTCTGGCTTGGTACCCTCAACCCTGAGGCCGGGTCACATTTCTGCCCACACAGAGTGGGATCATTCAGACGTATGAGCCATTCTTGCAGGCTGGTGAACAAACCTTTTAAGCCGAAATTGGAAAGTGGGCAGTCTAATGATGTTGGGGCTGTATGTGAGATTGAAAAAAATAGCACACATTTAAACACACCCACACAGCAACGAACAAGATCACTCGTTACCACGCTCATAGAGAGACATGGATAACCCAACAGCAATTACACCACTCACATGGAGAGTCAATTAAACTGACAAGTGACAACTATCTCAAAGGCCTAATGGCATTTTTTTGTATAAATCAAATCTATATTGAGTCTTTAAATATATGCAACCTGTTCCAACTTTGACCCAGAGATACAACTTGAGTAAAAACTACAGAAAATCATTAAGCTTCTAATGATATAATTGTTTCTAGTCCAAACCATTGCTAAAACGTAATAATTAGAATTAAGATAGAATAAAAGTCTAAATGAATGAGGACATTTTAATTTAGATTCTTTAAAACACTGCTACATTTATGTATTAAAGCAAAAAATAATTTTTTTTTATATTTGTTTTGCATTACAATATTGAAAGTTGTCATGAAAATAGCAAAAAATGCAATGCAAAAATCCAAATGGATGTAAGGACTTAATTTTATCTAACGCAAAACTTGTAAACAAATAAATGAGTAAGTCATTGATTCATTCACTCAACTGATTTGTTCATAACGCTGATTCAATCTACTGCATGTTGCTCAATGGATGATTCTACTGGGGCTTTATTTGCATATTTTAGACCTTATATTATATTAGGCCTTTTTATTTTTAGCCCTTTTATTATACCATGCCTTAGTTCAATTAGACCATTTAAGTAGCTTTTATAAACATGCCTTAGAAAAAAACACTACTGGTGTGAATCTTGAGACAAAACAATGGCACTGACATCTTTTAAGATATATCAGTGCAAGTTGCTTTCAGTTAAAACAGCTCAAACATGCATTTTAGTCTGGGACTAGACTTAAGCCTTGTCTGTGAAACCAGGGGATACAGTAGTATAATATATAGCAAAGCTAAGCTGTGTAAGTAAAGCAAAGTTAAACTGTGACCAACCTGTTTATAACCATTAGCCAACGCTAATTTATTCTGACAAACTGGTTGCAGAAGCTCACCTCCTCCAAACGGAGCCCATATCACCCTGCGGATGGTCTTCACCCAATCCTCCATGTCATTCTGTGTGCTGGCCATAAGAAGGTACGTCTCATGGTTGGATGTCATTCGCTCCCTGTCGCCCCCTAAAGAGAGAAAATTGAAATAATGGTCAGATGTTTGTTGATTTAAGATGTTACAATTTTTTGCCCATTTAAAAATAAAATACAATTTGACATGAAATTTTTAAATATAGCAAAAATCATTCATATACAGTTTCAATTGCAAGAGCCAGATAAATCTCATTCGCTTCCTTTACATTCAGCCCCCAAAACTTTCCTTTCAACAAACCACGACAACAACCAATTAGGTCTCCGTCATGAAAGATGACATGAACATGCCTTTGTGTACTAAACCTCACTGACATTTCTGTGATCTGTCCTTTACCCCTGACTCAAAGCCATTATTTACAAATGTACAGGTGTGTTGACATCTGTGAAAGGGAGCTGAGCCTGAGACTTTTGACCATGGGGTTGTCTCGGTTGATGTGAGGTGATGTCACATGTTTAGTCTGCTGGGGAATGAAGTGTCTGTCTTGTTTTTGAGAACAGCATGCATGGGCCGTTTGAGGAATTAAAATGACAACTTTGATAGAAAAAGTGTTAAAAATAAAGACTTTTTACTTTAGGTTAAAACTGCTACATTTCTATATTTCAGCAGGACTTAATTTAACAAAGCATCACTTTTTTCTCCATTCTGCCAGCTGATGGAGTTTTGGTTCTTTGCCACTGTCGCCTTTGTTGCCATTGGCTTGGCTTGCTAAGTTGGGGACATCAAATGTAACATTTAATTTAATATTCAACAATAATATTGATCTGCATGCATTGACACTATTATTATGAGAACTGAACAGAGCTGGACAATGACATCACGGTTTTCTCCAGAGCGACTAAATTAAGAACTTTTTTACAACCAAAATGAAAACCATCACTGAACTAACTTACAGTAAGCTGGACTGTGACGCTATTTTGGAAACAAACTTTTTTGCATTATTTTCCTGTTATCTCTGTAAAGCTGCTTTGAAACAATCTGAATTGTAAAAAGCGCTATAAAATGTGACTTGACTTGAATCAATTTTAGATGATAGATAGATAGATAGATAGATAGATAGATAGATAGATAAGATAAATAAGACAGATAAGATAGATTCACAGAAAGAAAAAGCAAGAGAAAATCTGATCAAGATTCACAGAAAGAAAAAGCAAGAGAAAATCTGATCAATACCGGATCCATCTTGTTTTGTCCCTCATCCATATGGAGAGAGATGATTACCAGTCTTTAAAAGCATGTCTGACATGTCCGATCCGTGTGCTGAGGGAGATTTTTAAGAGTTAATGGAGATATGATTTGAGTGAAAGACTAAATTATTCATTGTATACATTTGTGTAGTTCTCCGGGGAGTCGCCGCTGTCTTGATTATCGATTTTCATCTGCAACAAGATCAGTTTGGCGACCATTAAAAATGTATTTATAGACTGTCGAGAAGCAAAGCAGATGGAAATCACAGAAGGAACAATGACAGCGGTGATTCCATTGACTTCTGCACAGCACCCCTGGAAACGGAGCGATTGATTCTTCGGAAATAGCTTTCGTGCTACAACCGAGAGTGTTGTGGCCTATTTTTGTCAGATTTGTTTTTGCTTGTCATATTTGCGTTAGTTTTATTTATGTAAAACGACTGCCTTAATTCATTTGGGTAACCAAACAGGGGGCTAAACTTACAAACTCTGCCTATTTTATCTTTATCTTAAAGATTTACCTAAGTGACATGGCAATGGAGTATTTGACCAAAAAACATTTAAGCAAACGGTTTTCAGAAGAAACAAGCATGGTCAGACCATTTTATAGTTTAGTCAAATTTTATTGCACCAAAATTGCCACATTACTTTTTCATGGCAATTTTGCAACATTTTGGACCTTTTGCCACTACCTTTAAAAACTTGTAAATGACTTTCATTATGACATAGTAGTTTTACCTACCATGTCACCTATTAAGATACATTTTTGTTTACTAAAACAACACAAAACCATTCAAAGAAAAATCTTAAAAGTCAGCACAACCCATCTCATTTACATTACGTAAACTTGCTCTGGTGTTTCGGCATCCACACCTGTTTTACAAATGGAAATGAAGGAGACAAAAGCTGGAATGCTGAGCAGCAGCCCACCGCCTGAGGCCGCAGATGAATGGAGAGTAAGATAACGGCAACCTAAGCCAAGACTAAAGTGTCATGGCATATGCACCGACCCGCTCACATAGGAATGCATGCGCGCAACAAAGGGCAGACTCGACAGGGGTCCGGCTAGAACACAGTTTACACACCATCTGCTGCGGTCTCATCTTCCTACCACTTGAGCACATATAGCACATGCACACTCACACAAGAGGCTTGAACAGACCGTCTGAGGACCAAGAGGAGGCTAAATGAATCGTAGATGAGTATATCTAGCAGTAAACAAGGCCTCTTCCTCAATTAACACGACACCTGTTTCATCCAAGAGAGAAAGAATGGACAGAAGTGCTAGCCAGCTGATTCCTCTCAGCTGCAATGCATGGCTGCTTTATCACTGAGGCCAAAGATCTAGAAATGGAAGGACAGACACTGGTGAGCAGTCACTGCTACAGAAAGAGATCTGAATTTACATTTCCCACTTTACATTTGGTTCATTAAAACCATTGGACATTTAAAAATAGGTCAATTTCTCCAATTCAATGGTTAGAGAATAGAGAGGGCATGATTATAAACGCAAGACCTGAATTTTAGCTCCAATTGGTATCACAGTTTAAAATACATACACTACCATTAAACATTTTTGGGCAAGATTTTTTTTTATGTTTTTGAAGGAAGTCTGTTATGCTCATCAAGGCCTTTGAAGTAGGTTAATATTACAAATTAAAATAACTGTTTTCTATTTGAATATATTTTGCATCACACTTATTCCGATGCAAAGCTGAATTTTCAGCATCATCAGTGTCACATGATCCTTCAGAAATGATTCTGATATGCTCATTTGGTAAACAAGAAACATTTCTTACTCTTATCAATGTTTTCCAGGATTCTTTGATGTTCAGAAAGTTCAAAATAACAGAATGTATTTGAAATAGAAGACATTATACATTTAATGCATTCTTTCTCAATAATAGTATTAGGCCTAAATTATTTAAAACAACAAATCTTACTGAGTACTTGTGTACAGTATAGTGTAGTTTTATTATAGTTTGTAGACTTATATTACACCATAAAGCTAGTCTGAACTATTTTTTACAGTGCTTTTGTTGATATTTTTGGAATTCATCCCCATTCACTTTCACTGCATGGATTAAAATGGATTTAATTGGACAATGAAAAAAATGGTACAGGTACAATGAGCAGTACAGCCAAAAAAAACAAAAAACAAACAAAAAACAACAAGGGATTGGGAAGGGCTGGAAGCCATTCAAAAACTAAGACTCTCTAATCTAGACCAGCGTCTTAAATGGAACCAATGTACCAAACAATGGCATGAAAACAAATACCACCAGCCTAACTATACTACATTTCCTTATAACAAACATCAACACTGCTTCAACTACCCCATGATTCTTTCTTCAACCATTTTACCCAGCTCTAATCAGCCCTTCAGTTCACCCCAGAGACCCATGACCCCACACTTACTACCTACAGATACTCTAATAGATTACCTTCCTCTCCAAATGAACTCAACGATCTATGACCCATACGTTCTCTCCCCTCCCCTCCATCACCTGGCTGTACATTAACCTTAATGTGCCTCTTTAACTAGACTTTTCCCAGGAGTATAGATCCATAGAGGCGACCCATAAAAGCTGTTCTAGGATCAGCACCCCTTTGTAAACAGTAGCTTTAAAGATCTGAGATCGCCGTCCATCTTTCGGCTCCTCTCTACTTCGCAGCGGGTGAGTGACAAGTTCTCAAGGGTTCATAATGAACCAGCTTTTCACAAGCCCGCTGCCATTGATCCCGGTGCCAGTTCACACACTCAGGAGGCTAACGAGAGCCCTTTGTGCCCGCTGAGCATTCAACAATCACCCATCTTCATGACCAGGGCACGGCTGAGCCAGTTAGCAAACCATAATGTGCCAAGCACGATGTCACCGCTGACAGATCTACTCCAGCGATCTTCAATAAATAAGGCTAATATGCAAATGGGAGAGCTAATTACATTTAAAATAACATCATTATGCCTCTGAAATGCATCATTGCATACTTTTTGGTGTGCTTGTTTTTCCAGACGCATTGCTTACACATCGAAAAGCACTTATGCAATTGAGAAATTAATTATAGAATGAGTTAGGCTATACTTGCAAAGCACATCATTTTGAGGATATAGTCTAAGTTCTTTTTGGATATATAATGCCACCAACTAATATGCAAATGCCAAGGTTATGATGTTTATTGGCACCATTAACTGGGAATTCATACAAGGACATAACACTTGAGTAAACATACACCACATAAAGCAATATATTTTTATATAGAGAGCTATTTGACAGTGTGTTTAAGTACTAGAGAGAAGGTTTACATAGTGTAATGTATAGGCATGGACCATCAGTGCATGATGTGTGTGTGTGTGCGTGTGTGTGTGTGTAATAAACAACATAATAATGATCTGTAGACACACATTCCTCTTGTGCTCTGTATGTTTATCTGCATACGCTGCTCCTATGGAATTCTCACATATGAAACAATCCATCACATGCGCAAACCCTTAAACATCCCAGAAAGACAAACAAAAATGCTTCAGTTTTAACATCTGTCAAGATAATGTCATAATACATCTAGAGACATAACAGCGCCCTTATAATCTAAAGTCTCAGGATGCATTCTTGCATTGCATATGTGATTACTTTTAATGGTTGATGTATGTATATATGAATCAGACGAGCAGACAAGTGTTGCATTTTTAAGATAGTTTCACATTTTAACCCTCTATTGCACAGTGGATGCAATGAGTACTCACTATTAATGACCATTTCATTATTTAGATCATTAGTTTGCTCAATATTTCAGTTATTAACTGTATATGTCAATGCATCATGTTAATATACAAGCCTATCTGAGCTAATAAAATCAGTTTCTTATTGTAAATTGAGCTTATAACAACACATGTGGAAAGCCAAACTTCAAGTTCACCAAATTGGTGCTTCCAGCAACTGTGGTCAATAATACTCTAAAAATAGAGCACAGTGTTACCCACAAAAACACCATCACCACATGACACTACTTTACTACAGTAAATATGAACTAAATAACACAAGTGTCATATAACTTAACATAGGCTAATGCAAAATTCCAATATACAAACTAATAACAAAAAGGAACTAACTTTTTCATTAAAACCTAAACAAATGTAATTATTGGAATGTCATTTTCGTCATAAATAATGAGGCGATTCATACATTTCACAGTAAAATAGTGTTAAACTGATATACACATATGACTTCTTTTATTTTAGAAATGAAGTCAAATCCATTCGTAATGCATGCAACATGCGGTAAGAGTGTTAAAAATAGTTCCAACTTTTAAAACGCGTCTCGAGAGGCTTGCGTTACGTCTATTTTTTAAACGCAAGAACAAACACGTTCTATCAGATTCCACCCTTGTGTATATCTAACATGCAAATGCCCAGAGTTGCGATTTCAGTACATAAATCCAGTCTTGTTTACACTCTCTGTAAAATCACACACGCAACATTTACAGAGTCCAGGATTTTGCGCGCTTCAAAATGAAACCACCACACAAGCCAACACTATAAAATAACGCCTCAGTATGCATACTAACCCTTAGGCTTCCAGGTGCGGGTAGTTGTTACATACGTATGGACTCAAAGCACTGCATAAATAAATCCCATTTATGTTCCAAACGGCCGCGCGCACTGCTCCACACACCAGCACCTCGCGCACCGGCAGCAGCGCGAGACACAATAGGATTACCAGCGCTGTCAGTCCCTCCCCTCACGCGCTCGCTGCCACTACGCTGTTTGTTTGGCGTTTAGAGCCGCGTGACGTCATACAGACTGATATTTGAGTTGAGCTACTTGGTTTATATTTTGTTCATCATTTTCTTGATATCATAGTTTGCTTTCACATTTGTCATAGTTTGCTGAAAAGCTGATATGATGTTTAATGGCACATTCCCAATGTGATAACTTACCCCAATGTGTCCATTGTTTAGTCAGTGAATTGTTCACTTTTTTTTTTTTTACCTGAGAAATAATGGTGGAAATTTTCAATAGTTTTTTTATTACCATAATTTGAAGCCAAGCCTTTAAGGTATAAAGAAACTGACTTTAAAAAAAGAAATTCATTCATATTAATAGCTACATGATTTTATTATTATTACTGGGAAATGTTTTATTAATGCACTAAAATAATGAGGGAATAATAAAAGCTAACCACAACACTGTGGTTACCATAGTAATTTTTATAAGGCCAAAAAAGACCTATTGCACACTATAAATCAGTTAAATGGAGCATTCATTTCTTTTCATGATGCAAAACATATAAAACTGTCTAGTCTAGTCATCCTGACCTTCTGGCACGCACACACACACACCCAAGCATTATCTGTCCTGACGACTCCCTGTTCAGTCATCTATGCAGAATTCCCTGCATTTTTCCTGTTTCCCTGATTTAGAAACGCACACCCTCCTTCCTCAGGAAGTCCTGAACAACCGCTCCAGTGTTTCTGAACTTACTCATCTTTGCATTCACCATGAGTAAACCGATTAGCAATCTCTTTCCTCCTTGAACAGTGTGTACCATGTGTCCGTCCAGTAAGTCGGTTAGTAGCAGGTGACCCACAAACTCTTATTCATCTCATTAAAATAAATGAGATCTTCAGGATAGTGGTTTTATAGTACAGTAAATCTTCGAGCTAACATCCGTCACCCATGCTTGTGGGTTTAACAGCAACTGCGCTGACATAATCAACTGAAGGTCTTTATTCAGATGTCACTGGTGTTTAGGACGCAGCTGTCCGAGGCATTCGCAGGCTGCGCTGTGTGAACGGATTGTTATGCAAACATACTTTGACTCCTGAAGGAGTTTGACTTTGACTCTTTCTGTTTCTTTTACAGACATGAGTAACAGGAAGAAGTGACTTGCCTTCCTTTAATGCAACAAACCCAGTGACCTCCTTTTTCCTGCTGCTTCCTGTTTATTCCTCCATAACATCCAGGACGGACCAGTATTTTATGATGACTGCCAGAGTGCAAATAATTAACAAGAAAATAAACTCAAACTTATGAGTCAAAAGTGAGTAAAGAGATCTTAAAGTCACCATGAAATCAAAATGGACAATTGTTTGTTATGGAATTTTGCAATATTTCTTAAGTCATTATTTATTTATTTTTAAATTCATGAAATTCAAAATAACTTCCCATCCCTCTTGCAGCAACATCTATTCTCTTCTCTGATGACATGTTTACTGGCGCGAGGGCGGGGCAACCTGTCACTCACATGACATCACAGCAATAGAACACCACAACCCACAATCCAACCAATTCCCATTGGACAAAATCAAGCCCCGCCCTACATTTTGTTCTTCTTGTCCGAGAAGCCGTTTCACTCAGATATCCGTCACAGTAGGGAAGAAAAGATTATCGCAACTTCTGTTTCATGCCGACTTTAACTAGTCCACACATTCACAGCCAATCAGAACACATTTGATGTTTAATTTACTGCTATAAGATCAAGACTTTCAACCAATGGGATTTCACTGCGGACGGGACTACCTAGAGTAATGCTGCAAAGTTCAAAACTAAATTGACTTAGATTATCATGAAAGAGAAGTGATTTATTGCTTCCTGTTTGGAACATGGTGTTAGCCTCCTCTGATCTAATGAGCCGGTCATGAAACAAGTATTATATAACCCATTATATTGTGTAAGATAGCCACAATGGAAAGGAAATACATACAAACTAAAAGTGCTTTTCACACTATGCTTAACCCTTGCATTCACTACGTTTACATTGTTTTTCTATGTAAATATGAGCTAAATGCATGTCTTTAACAATTGAGCTCATCTTTTGCAGAGCCTTTCGCATGACACGGCATTGTAAGAATTGTGACTGTCAAGTTCAAATAAGTTAAACTTTGAGACCTTGCTTTTTTTTATTTTTTTATTACACTTTTCAACCCAGAAATGAGTTCTGGATGAATGGCCCCTTAATTGCCTTTTTAACACCACTTTAACTCTGGGTTAATCAATGTCTCACACTTGTATTTTTTCAATGCACATCAACATAAATGCAGACGAATCACAATCACAGAAAAGCATTTATCATTTATCTTTCATGTATCCCACCATGTTCACACTTTCTACATGACAAAAATTGATTGAGAGGGTTAACAGCCTATAACATCACTAACTCTATCAGCGATACTATGTCAATATTTAGCATTGTGATTTCACCAAGGCATGCTGGAATACAACAGTGAGTAATTCATTCTCCAAGTGTGCATGTGCAACATTTTTTAGGTGACTTACAAATAAATCATGATTTACCAATAACTTTTGTTATTCTAAAAGTAAAAAAAAAAAAAAAAAAGGGAAAAAGGGGAAAAACTGAAACCGCACATACACAAAAATCTTTTTAAAATAATTGTGTGAAGATGAAATAGCTTGAGTTGTCCATGTTTAGAGAGCGTCATCTTTTTGCTGAGAGTACTGAAAGGCTTTGAGGGAAAAGAAGTGTGGAAAGTCCTTATATGGAGATGGTTTTGGCGTGTCTTATGCGAGAACATTTTGAACACTCCAAAATCATCAGAACGAGATTCAGAACAAGTTCTTGTGCGTACGCAGATGTGTTGAGAAATTACAAGTACAAATTATCTGTTATATTATTAGTGAATGAGACCTATGAGTGGTTTACCACATAAATATGCAAATAAGAACTTTTAACTCTGAGTTAAAAGTTCTTATTTGCATGTTTACGATGTACGAGCCTTAACAATTTCAAGTATGAAAAACCCAAAACATTGATTTTTGGCCACAGAATATACTGTCAGAAATAGGGGTACAGTAGGAGTCCATTTCTGTCCCCCAAAGTACAATCTACACTAACGTACCCCATAGGGCTTATTATTGGACCTCAAGGTATACATATAAGTACCTTTTTGAGGGTCAAAAGGCATCAAAAGGTACATATATGTACCGTTTCTTTTAAAGGCTAAGGTACAATTTTGTACCCTTGAGGGTACAGCCCCAGTGACAAGCCATTGTACCCCTAAAGGTACAATTATGTACTTTCTTTTCTGAGAGTATAGGCCTATACACTCAGGGAAAAAGAGATTTCCTTTTCAAAAGATGCACCTTTGTACCTAAAGAGTGCATATTATATCCTCAAAGGTACATATTGGTACTACAAGTGCACATATTAGTACCTAAATGGTAAATAGTAGAACCTTTTTAAAGGGTACAATCCCAGTGACAGCTTTTGTACCATTCTGTTCTGGCTAAAATGAGCCCGAAAGCGACTGTTTCTCCCTAATTTTAAGATGCATTCAGTCATTATAGTTCTGCAGGGGGTTGCCTGATCGCTGTTTACTGTTGTCTGTTGTCAGGGAATCACCATGGTGTTGCACCTCTGTTGCCATGGCAAAGGAATGAGGTGGAATGTTTACAGTAATCTCCAGCTAGCATGTTCCATTAAACTAGCAAGCCGCAGTTCCATGACTCCTGCAAACAAAACATATTTCACCTTCTCTATTCTGTCCTTTCTTTCCAAGTCTCAGTAATACAGCCATGCTTACGAGCTCTCGGGGACGAACTCTGTCTCCTAGCGCTAATGTGGCATGAATGATTGATGTTGTTGCACGGAAAGCTGCACTCTGAGTCCAGTGACATACTGAATCAATTCTTGTAGCTGTCATACCGCTATCATATCGCTCTACTGCACATCGCAATAGATTATTCAGCGTTACGTCATTTAGATTACTGCTTCTGCAATTGCATATCGTGACTCTCGTAAAACAGTCTTGATAAAGAGTGTGGCATGAAGGATTAGACAAACTCACAAACAGTCTGTTGTGTTTGGGCCTAATAATCTTAACTTGGATTTACAACCCATGGCAAGGCTTACGCAGTAAACATGTCTCCATTAGTCCAAGTACATAAAGTAAAACAATTTCATTATGTCCAGAGTGTAGAATGTCTAATAATAACCACATTTAATTATGTAAATAAACCAGGTATTGATCTCAAAAGCATTCTCCTGCGATAGCTGACGAGACCGAATAATGTAGAGATTTGGACTCACGGTCATGATAAATATGAAACATAATTGATGAGAATTTGATGGATTGCCTGTCCAACAGCCCAAGCAGCTGTCAGAAGATATGTTTCCATTTAGAAACTAGATCTTCGAAAGTCATGGAATAAATCCAGCACTTGATTAACATGCAATCCATTTGACTCCGTGCATTTTATTACGGATGATCGAGAGACCAAGTTGAACAGTGGCGTAAACATAATCAGTTTACATAAACTTAATCATAGTTTTCGAATGAGGAAACTGCTTTCTAAAAATGCTGTCACACTAGACTTCCATTAATATGGTTATTTTAATATTTTACAATGATTAAAAATGTACATTATTTAAATAATTTATAATGTAATAATATTTAATATCAATATAAATAAATAACAACATTAATATGACATGATTATAATTAAATATAATATGTATTTTATGAATTAAATAAAATAAAATAATTTAATAATACAAAAACAATTTTTAACAAGTATTTATTAAAAACAAAAGCACTACAGTACATTACATCTTGCTGCCAAAGTTTGTTGTCCTAAATAATTGTGCATGCTCAATTCCAAATTAATTAATATTAATATGATTAAAAATGAAGAAGAAAAAGATCAATAAATTATTATAAATAATAATATATACAAATTCTATTATATTAAATGATTATTTAACAATACAAAAAAATGTTGGGTAGGTTACTCTAAAGAAGAAATTAATTACTAGCAACTAATTGCATCCTAAACAATGTAATTAGATTACTGTACTAATTACTTAACAAATAATTGCATTAAAAGCCCATATCAACCAGTTGAACAAAACAAGGATAGACAAAAAACTGCTCTTTTAATTCTTTCAAATAAATCATAAAAAATTGCATAAATTATTATTGAACTGAAGTATTTAAAGGGAGAAGGTTACATTAAAAACATACATTTAAACATTAGACGTTACATTTTGTAATTAATGCATTACATCCAACACTGTATATTTAATATTTATTAAACTTATTCGGCTGCCTATTCCCTGCAGGTTTAAAGTGAATGTGTGACTACAACTTAACACTTAATACTTTTTGAATTGACACTGTGACAGATGGGTAATTTACTTTTTTTCATAAAAGAAAAATGATTAGCCTGTAAATCCAAAGGCCTTATTCACTGCTGGCAATGTGAGTGAACCAATCTGAAGGTACGTATACAGATAAAGTGAATCACTGGCTAATCATAGTCCCTGCTCTCTACCAATCTGATAACCCAGGCCATTGTTTCCGTCGGTAAATCCAATCAAAGGCACTATGTCAATCTCACACTGTTGTCTGGGAAAACATAGTATGAGATAAACCAAGTACTAGAGGGGAAAGTGAAAGATAGCAGGGAAACTTCATGCTTGTCAGGAGATTTGACCAATAAACAGGAGTATATCTCCAAAGGTGGCCATTTTCAGCAATCCCAAGTAAATGGCGCTATTCTCTGTTGTCCATTCCTGAGACTGTGAGAAGTTGCTCCATGCCCCATTCCTAATCTACTGACCTTCATGACAAATAACATTTGTGATTTGGCTGAAGCCAATGGAATCTTCTATTGTGACATTCCTGAACTACAGAAATAAGAGTTGTTGGCAGATTCAAATGGAAGTAGTGTTGTCAAGAGTACCGAACTCGGTACCAAGTCGGTACTGAAATTTAAAAAAATGTGACAACACCAGCATTTCCCTCTTGCATTTTGAGCGCTGTTGAACGGATTCTTAAACACCTCTGATTGGCCATTGAATTCATGCGCTCAACATATGTCTCTGATTGGTCACTGCATTCAAGTGCTTAACATATATGTCTGTGATTGGCTACAATGATCAACGCTTCAAAAACATGTCGCCTTCACCGAGCGCTTACACAGATTCACATGGGAGCGTTGGAAAGCACAGGGGCCTGTCGGCGGATAGACGGCTGCATTCCAACACTCCCGTGTGTTCAACAGCGCTCAAAATGCTAGAGGGAAATGCTGGTATCGTCACATTTTTTAAATTTCAGTACCGTGGGCAACACTAAATTGAAGAGACGAAGGCATCTTTATTTTTAGCTTCTGCTAACTGCATAACACAGAGATTCATCAGTGGTGAAAAATATATCTAGTTCATTTATGAAACTCTAGAGGGCGCAGGCTGATAGGTCCTTTACATGCAATCCGCAAGCAATCACATCATTACCTCATGCACCCAATGAGATTGCTTACTCAACATTTAAATAGTCTGGTTCATTGTTTGCTGCAAGCTAGTCTTTGAAACCCTCCACCTCCCCCAGCTCCACCTGCCTTGATCTGCTATAGGATTTATGTATGTCTATTTATGCAGCAGCAGCATATCTTACATGCTAACAACAGTGTGTCTGTATCTATTAGCAGTAGCAAGTCCATACTTGTTCTGAAGCAGCCGTAGCATGGTAGATCTAGTCCTCCAAGACCAAATACATTAACATTGCCTTCAATAACACTATTGAGAGAGTTGTCATATGCAATATATGGGCAGCAACAGTTTGAATGCAATATTAAGAAAAAGAGATAATATATGTTTTATGTTAATATAGGATCAAAAGAAAAGGGGACTCTTCCTTGACAGTCCTCTTATTAAAGTCTTAAGTGTCTGTAACAGCTGCAGTCAGAGACACTGTCTGTTCAGACTTCCAGTCTCTGGGTCAGTGTCTGTGTTTGAGGTACCCTGAGATTTTAACAACTCAAAACTCACACCATCTGTCACTGATGGCACGGGGCGATGGGCAGACGGCTCTTCTGAACCGACTAGACAACCTGTCACGCCACAGGACTTTAAAAGTAAGCAGAGTGAACTGTCATGGGAATAACAAAACCAATGAGACCCGAGGCTTTAGACTCAGGATCTGTCACACAAATCTAGTAAATGCATCACACACACTCCTGGTGCAAATACTTCTCCAAGAAAAGAAGCAAGTGGAAAAATCTATCCAAGAAGGCAGAAAATGTTGATTATAAACATAATGTAATAACCTAAGATATATATAATGTTTTTTGTGCTGTATGTTTCTTCCTGTGCATGTGCCTCATCAAATATGAGCTTGGCTGCTCTTTAATGAGTGACCTGAGCTATAAGACGGCTCAAACCAGGTGGAACCAAACAAAAGGGTTATAGTGAGCAGCAATTACTGTCACATACCTTCTCCAGGAACGCCCCCTCACCCTTAAATGCTCCATTATGTGTGTTCCCATCATTGACTTCGCTAATCCCAAAGATCAACAGCCATTTTATTAACAAAACAGCCACATAAATAAGCCCATTGTTACAAGGGAATCGTTTTGTGGTCGTACCAACAATGCACAGATACAGATAATGATTTTTTCTTATGTTCCTCTCAAAACAGTGTTGTGAAACACCACAAATATTTGATTTAGATGCTCACTGTACACTAAGGAAGCACCAGGAGTTGGCAGGAAAAAGGACAATTGCAGTATAGCATTGTTTGCCCAGGATAGACATAACATAATTCATACATCCTGGTTGAGCTTGAACTCCTCTCAGCTACTGCGAGGACTGTTTTTAAAAGCCTTAAGGGAGCCACAAAGAAATATGCATGGGGATATAATGCAAATATTAATGGCTTTGTGTTATTTTAACAGGGACTTAAATGAGTTGCACAACACATGCTGTACAGAGATCATCTGAGGTACTCTGAGACAGCCGAGATCCATCAACACATCTGAGAATATCATGATGAAGAAACACAGAAACTAGGACTGTTTGGAGGAAAAAGTGAGAGTGGGAAGGAAAGCAGAGACAGTTTGTTGTTCATGAAATGGTTTAAACTCATAAATAATGTTCGACTCAGACAGACTCAAGGGCCCAAACCTGCTTATTTCTACAAAATACAACCATTCTGGCATCTGTGAGTGTTGATATTAATCTTCAGTTAACCCGAATGATTTATAGAAAATGACTGGCCTAAATAATTTTTTTCCACACATAATTGTGACTATGATTGAATTATGAATCATATGAATAACAATACAAGCTGAAACAACAATTAAGCACACAAACTACTAGGAAAAATAACTGAACTTATAGCAAATCTAGCCAAAAACAAAAACCATTCTGTCATCTAAAAAGCTTCTCAGCTGCAGTGCTGAGCGTTTAAGAGCAGAATTACCTGCAGATGCAGACAGACACTCGGATATCCCAAATGGAGATAGCTGATGTCCAACCTGTTGCACCACCTCCATTATGAAGCAGCACTCCTGCTCTACCTATCCCAGAAAAGAGGCCTCAGAAGTGGGGAAGAGCTGGAAGGAGAGTGGGTCTGTCAGGAGACTATGGGCCTGCAGACTTGAGGAGCGCTGACATGGGCCATAGTGAGGACCGAGGAGGAGGGAAGAAAGACCTGAAGGGGAGGGGGTCGGGACGGGTACACCCACTTCTCTCTCTGTGACTCTACTCGGTGAACAATGGAGAGTTTCAACAGTCCCAGAATCTCTTTAAAGAGAAGAAGAGAAAACGGCCCCTTCTCCAGAGAGTCTGTCAGTCAAAGCTTTGAATAAACTGTTTCAGAGGATTTTTTTTTTTTTTTGTATAAAGGCTGTCAGGGGTGGCTATTTATAGCATATCTTTTAAACTAGTTCTGATATGTATGGTATAATATATATATATATATATATATATATATATATATTTTTTTTTTTTTATGACACCAGGGCTGTCAACGTTAACGCATGTGATTCATTCAAAATCCTTAATGCATTAATAATTGAAAATCAAATAATATATATATATATATATATATATATATATACATACATACATACATACACACACAAAATATGTGTAAAAATATGTAATTTATAATAATGTACCGAACAATCGGCTCTTTTACTCTTTATACTATTGTTAAATATTAAATTTTATTATATTGTTATACACACACACATACATATATACATATATATATATATATACATACATTATCACAACATGTTTTTGGAAAAGTACTTTGTAAAGACTATTTTAAATGGTACTATAAATAAATAAAACAAAATAAATAAGTAAGTATCCATGTGTTGTATGGGAAAAAATACAGTCAGCGAGTCTTTATTGCTAAAAAGTAAAAAAGAAAAGGATGATACAAGACCCCTCTACTATACAGTATGTCAGGGTCCCGATCAGGTTATTTTGTAATAATGACCTACTGACACTACAGGTTTTTGGAGGACTCAGGGGTTCAGGACAATGTTCCTGGTCATCCCACACTGTTTGCAAACATCTGCATATTTATTAGGGAATGCTGAAGTTTTCCTCAGAATTCAGGAGGTCAGGAGCGTACTACACAATCTTCGCCATTCTCATCATTAACCAGAAACATCAATGGAGAACTTTCTAATCTCATAGTTTGTTTAAGATAACATGAGGTTAAAAACCGAGGGCACTGATGAGTGTGATGAAGACCTATCTTCACACAACCTGATTAAATACTCAAGCAGACTCTCAGGTTTGAACCAACTTGGTCGTCATTCCAACTGCAGATAAATGCTTTAACTCTCTTTGAACAATGAACAATCTCCAGCTCCTCCGGTGCATGTCCGAGGGTCTGGTTTCAGTGCCCCCCAGAAGGGGAAAGTGGGAGACTGGGTTTATCTGATCCACAGACTCATATCAACAGGCTCCGCCCACATCTTGCGTCCACAAGTTCCCATCAGCCATTGTAAGAGGCCGAGCTCGACTCCAGGGGCGGAAGAGCCTCATCTAGCCCATTCGATATCCATTGAGACTGAGATTGAAAAGACCAGGTCAAGCCAAAGGTGAAAGGCAACTCTAGTTGTTCAACTCTATACATCTCCACCGGAATAGTCACCACCCTAAAAGACAACCACAATGAACTAGCACTGGCATTACAACATGACACCACTTAGAGCACTTCAATGTGTCTTAATGACAGGGGGAGTATGCTTTGCAGTGTATGGTTACGTGGTCGCTAGGTTCATGACTGTAACTCAGTATGTATGTGAAAGTAATCTCGGCTTGCGTACGAACCACACTAAAGTGCACAGGAGACCAGACATACACACTCACCTGCGAGGACAGACGCCACATCTCTATTGTAAAGGATCTGAAGTAGACGTCCTGCTCATTTAGAAGAAATTCGATGCAACTGTTCATCAGCATTCAACTTCTGAGCCATACTGATAATCTGTATCTAAAGTGCTTTAAGGTGTAGGTCATTTTTGTTATCTTTAAATACTTTTATTTGAGTGCATCGACAGCCAATGTGATTTTCCGGAGTTCTCAGAAGTGGAATTCGTCATACACTCTTAAAAATAAAGGTTCTATATTGGCATTGATTGTTTTGTGGCTTTTCGGAATGGAATGAGACCTCGGCTCACGGCAGCAGAAGGAATTGCTGGAGAATGTCTGAATGCCGACAGTATGGAGGCAAATGTAATCTTCCCATCAGGCAAAGAAACTTATAAGATAATTTCTTTCAGATTTTGCCAGATGCACACACACTCAAACAGTGCTGTTTAATTACAATGCAGTGTTTTTATCAAGTAATCAAGAAAGTTGGAAATCCATTAAATACATCCAATATACTGATTCAACTCTTTTGTTTCGTGAATTAAATATTCTTTTGAACTGGTTCTTTGATTCAGATGATTAAATCTGATCATAAATATCATATTCTTTGCAATAAAATTAATAATAATAAGGAAATACTATGATTTATCACATAATTCACTGGACTGTACGTACTGTACTTTAGTAACTGAAATACCTGATTCATTAACCCAAACATTTAATCAATGTAATGTAATCAAAGATATTCATATAAACATCAGTATTTAATTAAATAAATATTCGAACTTAAAAAATGATTCTGTATGGTGTATTAAATTAAACATTAAATCGATTCAAACAAATCAATGAACCAATACAAGTGAATTGACTCAAACGAGTCAATGAATCAATACAAATGAATCGACTCACTAAAATCAAAATTTTCACTGCTACTCTTTCTAAGCATTATCAGAAACATGTTCATTATGTGTCTCAAGTTTGAAAACGTAATCTTGACAAATGGTCAAACAGCCTCTGTGTCTCAGTTCAGGTCAGGATCAACTGAACATTAGTCTGTCTGAGAAGTGAATCCCATTAAAATGTATAAAATGTATTTTGCCATTACAGAGTACAGTTACAGTATATTACGAAGGGTTGGTAGCACACAGTAAGTAATGCTGAATTGCTCAAAGTCTGCTGATCCGTCAGATACAGACTACTAGGAAACACATAACGAGGAAGTACATTAATCACATTGCTTAAGCTTGGGAAAACAACAAAAGTGGCGAATTTAATAGTAAAACAACCCTACAAAGGCTTAACATATTAATTGTATTGTATATGTTCAATAGTCATATGGATGCTTGCCAGAGCAATAATTAATGTGACAGACTGATCGGTCTGCACAGCGTTGCTCTAGGTCAGTCCTAGAGCTCTTCCTGGCTGATTTTAGGTGAAAATCTGATCTGGAGAAGTCCAATAGATTATTTAGGCGGCGAGAAAACACAGCAGGCACAGTTCAATCAATATGGGAAAATCTCAAAGTAAAACAAAGCAGTTGTGAAACTCTCTGACTCTTCCAACCAGATACTGTAGGCTGCTTTCATTGTTATTTTCATTTCTTATGCATTCCATTTTTATTACTATGCTATTCTTTATTTGAATCCTTCTATGTACAGCACTTTGAATTACCATTGTGTGTGAAATGTGCTATATAAATAAACTTGCCTTGCCTTCAAGTCAAACACACCTTTAATCTGCAGTGGTCAGGTGGTACAGCGGCCACATTGTAGCTCTCAGAAAATTACGAGTTTACACTTTGTAATTACAAGTTCTACACGCATGTGAAGGCTTTTTACAGCTCAGAATCGTTACGTAATTACGACATGGCCTGAACGAAACGCACCTTCACGCTCCTAGAATTCTGTGACTTCTTTATTTGAAGCTATTTGCCATTAATGAATGCTAATAAACCAGATAAAAGCTAACAGGGGGGCAAACAACCAAAGCAACAGTCCACTCTATCAACTCTCTCAACCAGGGTGCTTAAAGTTTTAGTGGTTAAAAAAAAAAGAAAAAAAAGATCGGTTTCTAAATCTGTCGGTGGATAGGATATGGTGAATGTCAGACAGATCTGAGGAAGATCTCAGGCAATGTAAGGTGGAGATGTCCCCTTGTCTTCTCTTTCTCACCTTGGCTCTCTTTTATATCCCTGTCTTTTATCTCTTGTCAGGTTTGTGATGTGAAGAGATGTTAAGGTACAAAGTCAGTAACCTCACACTTCTAAAGTCTCATTCTGAGTCAGAGCCAAGAGTCACAAGGTCACGTGGAGCCCTTGGCTGCTTCTGGTGTCATCATTTCACCTTAGCATCTGCACAGCTGGTTGGCCTGTGGCCCAGAATGATGAATGATGTCATAAATAAGATTTTAATCCTACAGTGTTTCTCTTTTAATTATCTTTTTTAATGATCTTTTAATGATCTTTTCTGTGAAATTAGGTGTACAGAATTTCATTAGAACAAACTATAATTCTGAAATGTCCAATACTCCTTGCACAACGCCATCGCAACTACATTGCAATGCTCTGAAAATCATTTACAATACCTTTGAAACTGCATAGCAACCCCTTAGCAACCACCCACAACACTCTAATGGCAACATTCTAAAAACACTTAGCAGGCATATAGCAAACACATTACGTTGCTGTGAAAAACACTCAAAATGCCTTAGCAACTACTTAGCAAAGTTTTAGCAACCATTCACAAAATACCCTAAATGTAATGCAACCACACAAAGCACTTCAGGAACTGCATGGCAACCCTCTAGGAACCACCCGCATCACCCTAATAGAAGAACTGCAACATTCTATATTTAGAACACCTCAGTACCAACCTAGCAATATTCTAGCAATGACATTACATTGCTTTAAAAAAACACTCAAAACACCTTAGCAACCACAGCAACACCCTAGCAACCACATCAGAATTGCTACATTCTAAAAACACACAACACCTTAGGAGCCACCTAGCAACCACATTACATTGTTGTAAAAACCACAAAAAAATTAATAAAGAATAAATGCATAGCAAAGTTTTGGCAACCACCCACACACGAAAAGGCTTTCAATTGCAACCACTCAAAAACCTAGCAGCTGCATTGCAAGGCTCTAAAAAACACTTAACAGTCACCTAGCAACATCTTAGCAACCACATTACATACTGTAGCTGTAAAAACTACTGTAAAAACCTTTAGCAACTGCGTAGCAGCCACCCACAACAACCAACTGCATTGCAATGCCCTAGTAAACACCAACAACACACCTAAAACCACATAGCAACACCATAGCAACCACATAGCAACACCCTGACAAGACCCTAGCATCTGCATTGTAATGTTCAAAACATATTAGCATCACACGTTTCTAGAAAAAAACTAGTTTCCCTGGAAATTTGTTGAGCCCTCCAGCAGGTACACTGACGTTTAATCTGCAAAACTCTAATTTGCATGACGCAAAAAATACAATGTGGAACACAAAGTGTGCTGTATGTTTGAGCATGGGGTGTTTTGGGGTGCATGTGTGCTTGTTTTTGCCTGGATTTTACTGGGAGATAATGAGGTAATGGCATTACAGGGTGTTTCCTAAAGTCCTAAAGCCTAAATCTATGATCGTCAGCATTTTCTCACCAGCTCTATCTAAGCCCTATCTTACTGGAGATCTCAATCCCACAATCCCCTCTGTTCTCTGCAGGCTCTCCGTTCTGGCAGTTTGTATTGGCCAGCAGCTTTGCCAGAGCAAACAAGCTCGATCTGCGCTGGTGAAGCAGACGGGAGCACTCGGGGCTTACAATACAAACATTCTTATCAGCTGTCTGAACGCTTTTGGGCCGGACGCTGCGTATGGACTGTCATAATAATCCGAGCAGGCCCAGCCTCCTGCCAGAGTGTGTATGTACATATTCAGGTATTTTGTGGACATATTTGCCAAGTAAGACACTGGTTAGCTGGTTCAGGTGCAGGACAGTGTCCCTCCAGGAGACCCCTGCCATAGACTGTAAAAAAAGACACCACAGATCCCACAATATCCAAAACGTTTTTGGAGCTTGCATGGTTAAATAATAATAATTATTATTATTTGTTTTTTTTTAAGCTATGAAATTTGCAGGATGTTTTAATGGTACAAATATCTCTTATATGTTAACAGATCAAGTAAATATTAATTTATCATGTCATGACCCGTTTATTAAATTAAAGAGGTTTTCATTATAAAACCTGGAAATATCAGGTATGACAGAAATCATCAAGATTTTTTTATTGAAAAGAAGTCTCTCTCCAAAGCTGTTTATTTGATCGAAAATACAGTAAAACAATAATATTGTGAAACATTTTTTTTCAATTTAAAATAACTGTTTTCTATTTAAGTATATTTTAAAATGTAATTTAAATGAAAAATCTGAATTTTCAGCCTCATTCCTCCAGTCTTCAGAGTCACATGATCCTTCAGAAATCATTTTAACATGCTGATTTGGTGCTTAAGAAAAAAAAAAAAAAAAAAAAAAACTTTGAAAAAAATATAAATAAATATATATATATATATATATATATATATATATATATATATATAGTATTATTATTTATTTATTTAATTTTTCAAAAATTTCTTAAGCACCAAACCAGCACGTTAAAATAATTTGTTTACTGTTCACAGTTTTTACTAGGCTAACAGATTATTATAGGATTATAAAAATAATTACTTTGCAAGTGCTAACCAAATCATTACAGAAATATTATTTATGACTTGAATAATAAAGTTTGCTGCTTTGCCTGTAGGAGATATTGCCCAGTTTCATATTTCACTGGTTAATTTTGAAAAGATACAGTTGGCATTGATTGATATTGAGATTCACCTTAATCTGTGTCTGTTGTCCGACAGCTGGAGATATTGAGCCCTGTGTTTTGTCTCCAGAGCCCTGTTGATTCGATCAGGCTGTTAGCTCAAGGGATTCACACCAACACCAGTATGTACATTAACATTCAGTTCTGCCTTCACGTGTCATGTTGACATTGATATATCATAAATTACAGATGTGATATCCGCATGCACAATGCATGCACGGCTGTCTTGCTGTTTATATCTGAGATATTTGTCTCTCATATTGATTTGACGTTGTATTTCAGGGCAGGGACGCGGTGGAAACTGTCTGATAGATTGATGTGTGCAGTGTCAGATTGTAGCTCGAAGCTCTTCGAAGGAATTTGATCTCGGAAATGCAAATGCTCGAGCGCAGTGCAGAAATGAAATGTTTTATGATTGTGTGAATAATGATCTCTGGAGCTGCGCACAGGGGTTTAGGACAGCTTGTGCTTTATTCGTCTCTGCCGATGGCAAATGAACAACGACAACTGGGACTTGCAGTTCCACACACTAACTTTTGCAATCATGTGTGTTTCTTCGATTTTGATTAAGCAAGCATCACTATTTATACTTCAGGTATTCAAACAAAATATTCAACTTTTCCAAAGTGAGTTGAGCCTTAGCATTAGCTAGCTCTCTGGTTGTGTCTTGTGAATGCCATCTCAGGGGATCCATCAGTAACTGACACAACATGTGCTGTAACAGGTGTTTAGTGCGTTAGCATGTAGAACTCAGCTCTGGGTTTCCTGTAGAAAGTCCCGTCTGTTATACAGGGATTATGTTCAGTCTTCCTGTCAGTGGGAAACGGGAGTCTCTTCCGATAACCTAAAACAGGATAACGCAAATTTTTGTCTACAAAACTCATTTAATTTTCATTTTATTGATTAATTAATTTCTATATGGATAAGTGTGACAGTGAAGTTTTTTTTTTGTCCCTACATATTATCCATACTTCCATGTGTGTCAAATCATAGTTTTGAAGATTCATTTTTTAACTATTATTATAAAAAGTGGAAAAAAATGTCATAATAAAGAATTAAAACTGTGTGTCAGCTTACAAATTCCTTAATAAACTATTTTATTTTATTTATTGTTTACTATTTTTATCTACATATTTTTAGAATTCATTAGTTGACACAAACTATTAAATATTAATTTATTCCTTTTTAAATGGTTAGGTTGGATACTGCACGAAGGTTGGTCTCGACACATTTTCCATATGTTAATTCATGGTTTTACTATTATTTTAAAAAGGGGGAAATAAGATATAATAAAGGAGTAGTAGTTGTGTCCAAACTTTTTAGTAGTGTAGTCAAGCTGGTAGTGAAGCTAATGCTGACAAATTACCTCTGCGCTTTTCAAGTAGTAAAAACTCATTCTCAACTTTATGTTATTCATTTGTGAATTGTTGTGGCGTATTGATTTTAGAGTGTTTTTGTATTGGTAGCACCAATTTTCCACCAGTTTCATGAGTCAAGATCCCCAATTATCTGATTCCCCATCAGCAACTAGTGTACCATATAAATCTCTCCCACAGGTGTGTCAGACTTCAAATAACATTAACCCTTTGTCTACCCCTTCAGGCAATGAAAAAGGGACATATAGTGTGGAAGATATTCACTGATATTAAAGTCGGGCCTGTGGTCGTCTGACAGACAGACCTGGGGGGAAGAGATCTTTTAGTAATTTAATACATCAAGTGCCAAATGGAGTAAATTTATTATTTGGTCTAATTACCTTTTCTCCCGTAACTAATGTGATTTACTACAACACTTGCGGCTATGATGATAAATCATTCCTGTGAGCCACAGACCTCCATTGCAACCTTGCGTGTCCTGCTATTCCAACCAGTGCAAGTGTCATCTGTGTACCAGCCTGGAAATAAACCATGGTGTCTGACCAGGGGTGTCCAAACTCAGTCCTGGAGGGCCATTGTCCTGCAGTTTAGCTCCAACTTGCCTCAACACACCGGCCTGGAAGTTTCTAGTATATGCCCGGTAAGACCTTAGGCCTTTCTCAATCTGTGTTCTTGTCTGTACTTGTGAAACGTCATCAGTCGCTGCCCAAGTACAGTTCCAATTCAAAGTTCACATCTAGCCAAGTACAGTTTAAATCCCCAGATGTGTTCTTGCTCTACCCCTTTTATCAAGTATGCATCAGGAGGTGACTTGTGCAAACTTAAAACAGCCAGGTATCCCATAATGCATCTCGCACCAACTAGTAAGTGTCAATGGCGGAGGAGAAAACCTGCACAATTTTAAAACTACTGCTGTTATTATGTCACGAAATGTAGTTTTAAGAGTTTTTCAGTCGAGAATGTAGTTGTTTAAAGCTCAAATCTGTGGTTTTATTTATAAAGATTTATAAAGTTTTTGGAGTTGTGAGATCCAGACGAACAGTGAAAAAAATCAACAGTGCTGATTTTCCCCTTTCTAATAATCCCACGCTGAGACTGCTTAAGTAAATGTCATCGTTTCTGTCTAGTTCTGCAGTTGATGGATGACCACTGCAATTTCAACATCGCATGTCACTGCAACCGCTAAACATCCTTGTAACTGGATGTTTTTGTTGAAGGCCTCACAAGGGTCGTTGACAGGGGAAGTAGTTGAACCTTATCTGAACCAATCACAGCCTCCGCTCTGACATTATGACAAATCCCATTCAATCCAGATACTTTTTTCTCTCGTTCTGTCTCTCTATCTCTGTCTAACCAACTTTGACGGTTCGAAATGTGAGTAAAATCTCTGCAGGACAACGCAAACCCAGCTTGACAGCTTTCACTAGGAGATGAGAATCATGACATCTGCTAATCTAATAAAGACTGCGCAGTCTCTTGGGGACTGGATGTATAAGACAGGTCTGGCTTCTACAACGACCATGGGAAATGCAGCAGACATGCCATTGTGTCTCGCCTATGTTCACAACACTGAAATATCATCTTACATTCTCAACTACTTGTCCTCTGGACATAATATTCACCTTTGAGCTATTAGGAGCCAGAAGATTTAACATCCTTGTGTAATAAAATGAGGTGAATAATGACATTTCTAGACCGGCATTATTGTTAATCCAACTTCAGAGATTTGGGGAGGATCTATTATGTGGGCTGGAAATGCACAATTATAGATGCATGCCTTGGAAAGTTATTTCTACTGGACAATATTCATTATGTCCAATTGATATACAGAGATAGAGAATGCAGATATGTAGACCAAGGAAGTGTCTCCTACAAAGAGAGACCTAGAACTAACACTTTGACGCTACTATATATAGTAAAGTGTTAGTTGTGTAGACTGCTAATGGTAGCCAATTATAACAAAGGAAATTTACATTTTATCAAGGTTAATTCTAACAATTATGTTGCTGTACCTTTTCTGATTTGCATATGTGAATTACCTTTGTTATGACTGGACATGGGCAATGAGTAATAATGCCTGGCCAAGTTGCTGAATACTGGTGTTTATATCTAAATGTGACAGTCACAAAGTTGTGACATCATAATTGTTAATGGGATAGTTCACCCAAAAATGAAAATTCTGCCATCATTTACTCTCCCTCATGTCGTTTAAAACCCGTAAGACTTTCATTCATCATTGGAACACAAATGAAGATTCATTCTCATGTGTTACGCAGCACGTTTGAGCTTCTGTAAGAGCCAATGAGGTTCATTCTCGTGTTACACAGCACGTTTGAGCTTCTGCAAGAGCCAATGAGGTTCAGTCTCGTGTTACGCAGCATGTTTGAGCTTCTGCAAGAGCCAATGAGGTTCATTCTCATGTTACACAGCACGTTTGAGCTTCTGCAAGAGCCAATGAGGTTCATTCTCATGTTACACAGCACGTTTGAGCTTCTGCAAGAACCGATGAGGTTCATTCTCGTGTTACGCAGCACGTTTGAGCTTCTGCAAGAACCGATGAGGTTCATTCTCGTGTTACGCAGCACGTTTGAGCTTCTGCAAGAGCCAATGAGGTTCATTCTCGTGTTACGCAGCACGTTTGAGCTTCTGCAAGAGCCAATGAGGTTCATTCTCATGTTACTCAGCACGTTTGAGCTTCTGCAAGAGCCAATGAGGTTCATTCTCGTGTTACACAGCACGTTTGAGCTTCTGCAAGAGCCAATGAGGTTCATTCTCGTGTTACACAGCACGTTTGAGCTTCTGCAAGAGCCAATGAGGTTCATTCTCGTGTTACACAGCACGTTTGAGCTTCTGCAAGAGCCAATGAGGTTCAGTCTCGTGTTACGCAGCACGTTTGAGCTTCTGCAAGAGCCAATGAGGTTCATTCTCGTGTTACGCAGCACGTTTGAGCTTCTGCAAGAACCGATGAGGTTAATTCTCGTGTTACGCAGCACGTTTGAGCTTCTGCAAGAGCCAATGAGGTTCATTCTCGTGTTACACAGCACGTTTGAGCTTCTGCAAGAGCCAATGAGGTTCATTCACGTGTTACACAGCACGTTTGAGCTTCTGCAAGAGCCAATGAGGTTCAGTCTCGTGTTACGCAGCATGTTTGAGCTTCTGCAAGAGCCAATGAGGTTCATTCTCGTGTTACACAGCACGTTTGAGCTTCTGCAAGAGCCAATGAGGTTCATTCTCGTGTTACACAGCACGTTTGAGCTTCTGCAAGAGCCAATGAGGTTCATTCTCGTGTTACACAGCACGTTTGAGCTTCTGCAAGAGCCAATGAGGTTCATTCTCGTGTTACACAGCACGTTTGAGCTTCTGCAAGAGCCAATGAGGTTCATTCTCGTGTTACACAGCACGTTTGAGCTTCTGCAAGAGCCAATGAGGTTCAGTCTCGTGTTACGCAGCACGTTTGAGCTTCTGCAAGAGCCAATGAGGTTCATTCTCGTGTTACGCAGCACGTTTGAGCTTCTGCAAGAGCCAATGAGGTTCATTCTCGTGTTACGCAGCACGTTTGAGCTTCTGCAAGAGCCAATGAGGTTCATTCTCGTGTTACACAGCACGTTTGAGCTTCTGCAAGAGCCAATGAGGTTCATTCTCGTGTTACACAGCACGTTTGAGCTTCTGCAAGAGCCAATGAGGTTCATTCTCGTGTTACACAGCACGTTTGAGCTTCTGCAAGAGCCAATGAGGTTCAGTCTCGTGTTACGCAGCACGTTTGAGCTTCTGCAAGAGCCAATGAGGTTCAGTCTCGTGTTACGCAGCACGTTTGAGCTTCTGCAAGAGCCGATGAGGTCACTTTGGACTAAACCGCTCAATTCATATGGATTAGTTTTACGATCTCTTTATGAACTTTTTGAAGCATTTAAGGGGTAGTTGTGTTGTCTGTCAATGGAGGGACAGAAATCTCTCAGATTTCTTTAAAAATATCTTCATTTGTGTTTTGAAGATGAACGAAAGTCTTATGGGTTTGGAATGACATGAGGGTGAGTAATTAATCACAGAATTTTCATATTTGGGTGAACTACACCTTTAACATGAGCCATTTGTGCATTTTAGTTTTCATAAATAGTCAGGGTATTGGAGAGTGATCAACATAGTGATCTAATACCTATTTCAAAATGGTAAGAAAATCCTATTTTCCATATACGGCCTCTTTAATCTACCACAGCTACAGCAGTGCAAGAGGAACCATCAGAGAGCACTGACACCCCAGAGTGCCACGTCAGCTCTTCAGATAGTCTTAAAGAATGGAACGCACAAAGATAAGGAGAGTGAGCAAAAAAGGCATCTGAAATCAGTCCAAGAATGAAGCACTTAACCGCAGAGCCAGAAAGACAACAGAGAGACGGGAAGAAATCTCCCTTAAGCTCTTTCTTATTCATGCAAGCAAATAATCATGCAGAGAACAATCAAAAATGCACCTCCTAAAATACACAGCTAACAGTTGGAAAAATGTCAAGCACGACGACATTCAAAATGCAAAACTTTGTAAAAATGCTAGGGTGTTGCTATGAGATATTCTAGTCTCTAGATATGGCTTGGGATTCTCCTTTATTGTAAAACTATGCATGATCGTACACATTTTGTGTTAAGCTGATTTAGAAAAAAACACTAATAGTAAAAAGCAGTAGTAGAAAGCGCAAAAAGAGCAAGCATCACAAATAACCTGATTTATTCTCCTCCCCTTTTGGTTCTGTCAAATAAAAAAGCTTTCTGAGCAATTGCACTTCCTGACAAACAGGTTCAGTTTCCAAGCCACCCACCTGGGTTGTAGTTCAAGTCCATGACGGGACAGGAGCTCTATCTATCCAGCTTTTGTGATTCAACAAGAACACAAAGATCAGTCCTGCTCTTCTCATCTGTGTATTTCTCAAGGTTTCTCTCCTCTCATTATCCTGTTTTTATCTCCCCTCCAGCATAATATCCCCTGCGCCTGATCTGATTTGAGCTGCAATCTAAATTACAGAGTCAGACCATCACTGCTCAACAGGTTCTCTTCCTTTCTACGGCTGCGTGCAGAGACGGGGTAGTTCCCAAACGCAGTGTCTTGGCTATAGGATGGTTTTCAATGATGCACTGTGACGATCTGGAAGGCGAGCAGCGGAGCCTGGCTCATTAATCACGACCGCTAAGGCTCTTGGGGGTCTCGGCCTGGACTGTAAATTTGATGATCGAAAAGCAGGCACTCGGCCAAACAGCTCGGCCCCTTACAGTGGCTCTATAAATACAGACAGAGCTGCTACCTCACGCTACGGTGAGGAAACCGATTCCTTGAGCTCTCTTTTCCAGTTGCACTTTGATCTGTAAAAATCTCATAATCCACTAAATTTCACTTTAATCTGCCTGAAAGGAATGATGTGGATGATTTAATTTCTTCTGTGAAACACAGCTCCAAAAATGACAGAAAAGCACTGTGAAAGCACTGTCTTCATATATAATATTTGGAAGCGGAGGCCAGGATTTTAGAGAATAACGATTTAAGTAAATAAATCAATATTTACCACATATAGCCTATATTTATAAACAAATAAAGATGTATCATGTATTCATAAAATAATTAATAAATAATTAATCAATGAATTAATTAAATGAATAATTAAATTAAAATAATATTTAACATGTATGTATTTATTGATAAATAAAAAAATATTTACCAAGTATAGGTTCATAAAGATTTGTGCTAAAATTAATAATAATAAAAAAATAACATGCATGTATTAATACATCAATAAATAATACAATAAATAACTACTTATGCATGTATTTAGTGATAAATAAATATTTGACATGTTTATAGGCTATTTATTAATAAATTATTATTTTTCAATAATAATTAATAATATAAATAAATATTTAATTTATGAATTTATAAATAAGAAATACATATTTTTCAAGCATAAATAAGATAAACAAACAAACAAACAAATAAAAAAATAAAGTAAAAAAATAGTTCTACCTTTTTTAGCATCTGTAACCATTCATTCTACGTAAAAAACTTTTTTTTATTTTTTTTACTAAAGTTACATGTTTGTGGACCATTCCTTTACGTAAACGTTACCCAAATAGCTTTAGCATCCACTGACCTGGCAGTCAATGACAGTCTATAACAGCTTTAGGCTGCTGACTCTGTGTGAAAAGCGCCCTGTGTGCAACCGCCATGTGTATTCCTGTTATATCTGCTATGCTGGATATGTCTGGAGTGCAAAACCAGTCTAGAATGTTCCCTAGAGTGTCAACACAGTGTTCACTTACACATGAACTATAGATGTTGAAAACACGTTGAATGTAAAGGTTTAACCTGATCTGTGTTGATGGAGTGTGCGTGTCTGTGAGAGGGAGAACGAGTATAGAGGGCTAGAAGTTTGCTGTGACAGCTAAACATCCTCTCTGTTACCAGGTTATGTAATAGTCTGTGTTTCCCGGTTTGTCTCTTGCATCTGTATGCCAGCTCAGACACACACAAACACATAGTAGTAATTCACTCTCCCTGAATATACACATTTCTTGACCTTTTGCCAAAAGTGAAATTCACTCATCAATTTTAGCCCTTGAGAAGTACTAAAGTCTCTTTCTGCGAGCCTGGTCTACATCTCTCAGATATAACCAGAGCTTCAGTGTCATGCAGTGACGCCCGAGCCCTGTTTAACAGCGATGCCAGAACCCTCCATCTGTGGACAGATGCCAGAAATGTGCGACGTAATTCTGACTAAGAAACACAAACACACATATTTCATTCAGCAGATAGATTAATAAAGAGGTTTGGAAGCCAAATCCAGACATCAGACTGTTCTACAATGAGAAATTCATGTTTTTGTATTTATATACAGTACCTGTGATACAATGTAATCAACACAAAACAGCTAAGAAAACCAATGTTTTAAATGAAAATAAAAGTGAATTATACTATATTTGATGGTATTTACCATTATGCTGCATGTAAAATGAATCTAAAGTCAGTTTTAAGCTGTTATTGTGACTCCAGCAGACTATTGTGAACTAAAACTAAGACCGTAAAAATAGAAATAAAATATACAAAACTTAAATTTATTTTAGTCCAGTAACATTTATAATTTTTGTTTAGTTTAAGTACTAAAATAACTAAAACTAAATAAACTATATCTAAAAACTGTAGACATTAAAACAGTGAAAACTAGCAGGAAACTAGAAGTCACAATTAAATTCTACCCAATATAATATAATTATAATAATACGTTTATTTTTATGCCGACAGAAATCTTCAGTTCAATATGGAATTAACAACAGTAACCAAGGGGTGGAGCTTCATGAAGGGGGAATTTGCATAAAAAATTCAAACACATTTTTTTTTGTCGAATAAATGTTTTTGTCATTTATGGAGCTTAGCAGTATTTGTCTCCAATCACTTTCAATCTACATAGGTAGCATGAACATGCCTAATGTCTCAAATGTGACAAATTCATTCCATCAAATAATTTTGTTTTACCGTTTTGAACACATTTTACTAAAAATCATGCTGACATTTACAGAACTCTGCAGTTTATTCTTATAAAGTAAGCAACAGTAACCAAGGGGTTGGAGCTTCATGAAGGATCAATTTGCATAAACATTTTAACAAAAAAGTTAAAGATTATTTTATGAGGAAACACTACAGACATTAAATCTTAATAGTAGTAGACTGACCTACTTATATTTGTCTACTCATGGCCACACATCTGTAGCTATCTCACAATTTTAAGGAAGCCAATAGAAAATGGTGGAAAGAACTAGACCTCGAGAAAGAAATTACGAACTCATTTTCCTTTTCTCTGTCTTTTCAATCATGCTGAGCACACAAGACATATCCCACACCAAGAGCACTCTGGATATCTGCCGTTCCCTCGTGTTATTGCTGCCGGCTGTTTTCAATCTCGGGTGGCATCCATTATTTCTTTTGACGAAGAGCCCAGTCACAACTTTAGCTATATTAGATAAAGGCCTGAAGAATCAACCAGTTTCCCTTTATAACCCCCAGTATCTTAGATTCAACAAGTTGTTTTGTGATTTTAAAGTGAAAATGCCTTAATCTAACTCAGCATGGATCATTTATTTATATTTTAAAGGGGACCTATTATGCCCCTTTTTACAATATGTAATATAAGTCTTAGGTGTCCCCAGAATGTGTCTGTGAAGTTTCAGCTCAAAATACCCCACTCATTTATTATACCATTTTGTAAATGCCCATTTTTGAGTGAAAGGAATTTTTTTTTTTTTTTTTTTTCGTGCATGTATCTTTAAATGCAAATGAGCCGCTGCTCCCTGTACAGCCTGTACAGCTCATGCCTCCGATTCTCTGCCAAAAAACTAACAAAACATCTGTTTTGTTTTGATTATCATCTCTATCGTGGTCACTTTCTTGTGACATTGCAGTTCTTCATCATCATGGAAGTTTATTATCTGCATGTGTTTTAAAGCCATATCAGTTTAGACGTCTGTTATATGGTTTTCTGAGCGCACACATCCGAAGCACGCGCACAGAAAGCTGTCTAAACTAAGTTCTCTTTCAAGTCTTATAGTGCTTAAACAGTCGAATACACACAAGGTTATGTCAAAACACCAAGTTCACATAAACACAGTCTGTGAACGTAAACAGCAAGTAAAAAAATGGCATGTGTATGTTAGAAAAGCAGGGTAATATACGGTACATACTGCTATATACGTTGTTAATATGAGTCAAACAGCGAAAGAAAAAAGAAAATCAATCACTGCTCTTGATTGAATAGCTTTAGTAGCTTTAATAAGAATAAATTTCTCACTTGAATGCTGGTATTAAATGCTGTGGCGAGGAGATAAACATGGCGGACTGTGTACAGCTCACTCAGGGGAGGAGCTAAGCTAATAGGACAGAGTCCGTCAGCAGTCGTGGGCGGAGCCTATGCAATGTGACTTCATATTGCATGAAAACTGCTAACGGCTTATTCTGAGACACTACTTATGATTTATGGGGATTAAAAAAAAGGAGTGGGTGGATTTTTACCATTATGTACACACACTGCTGACACAATTGTTTAAACACCATGTAAAAGTGAATGTTGCATAAGTAGTCACCTTTAAAAAATAAAATCAGATACCTTTGTATCAGACCACAATCATGAAGAGGGATGTGTAATCATGAATATTCATCAGTACATCCTTCTAATTGGCTGATGGCACTGCCTTTGCGAGGACTGCTATTAAAAACATTCATGTCATCTCTAGTCTAGACTAGAGTATACTTTGTGTATCAGTAGCAAAGCGAATGTTTACACCCTTCCCCTGATGTACAAAAGAAGCTCGGTGCCGAGGTGTTCAAAAGATATAGCTTTCAAAATAGGACATAAACACAATATTCCTAAGGTCAAGTCCAGCCCATGCACAGAGGGCGGTTCTGACATCTGGAAATCATAAAGCACTCAGTAAAAATGTCTGACATGTAGATGTGAGGAAAAATAAAGCTCATTTCGCCACTTCCTCTGCCAAGACGAGTCCTGTGAACTTAAATACACATCAGAGGGGTATTTATGGCGTGCGAGAGCTCGTGATGACAGAAAGCGTTTGAGTTTCCCTTCTGCTCAGGATAAAAACCTGCATGCGTAGGTTCTCCTCACCCCAGAAGACCTTCCTCGACCTAAATCCTAAGCTGAGTAATAAAGGGGTTCATTCAGGTTTGCAAAAATGAAATGCAACATTTTTTTTTTTTTTTGCATTTTCAATAGACTCTTATGGCAATTCTTAACTATTTTACAATTTGGCGAATTGGTGGCAAATTAGTATGATCTCATTTGCATACATTTGTATTAGAAAACATGCAAACAAGGTTTAGAGGTGGACCATTTTTTAAACTTTCATATGTCAAATCATACAAATTCATACATCGTATAAAGTTACACTTCCTCATGAGATCGGGTTGGCATTTTCAAAGTACCAAAATAGTGGCTGGCTTTTTTTTATTTTTTATTGTGAGAATTTGATTATTTGTTTGTTTATACTGTACTTCAGTCAAGCTAAAGTTGATATCTATACTATAAGCTAACTATACCAAAATTACTTATCTTTTTAAATGTATGAAAATCCAGTTATTAAAATTTATCATTAAATCAGTGCCACATATATTTCAATGAATGAACAGTCTCAATTAGGGTGACATCAAACTTCAGCTGAGAAAATTTACTAAATTTACAAAACTAGAATACTGTATGCATAATGTATATTACAGTAAAGTTATCTGCAATAAAAAAGGCAATTTACATGTATCCAAATGAACCAGTATGATGAATTGATTCATTTTAGTGAATCTAAACTTTTTTTAATACTAATAATGAGAAAAATAACTGTTAAGGTTGAACAAATTCACTAGAATGAATCAGAGTTTCCAATACTCATATGAGAAAAATAACTATTTATGATGAATCGATTCACTAGAATGAAACACTTTTTTAATACTAAATATGAGAAAAAGAACTGGTAAAATTGAAACAATTCACTAAAATGAAAAAAAAAACATTTATGATGAATCAATTCACTAGAATGAATCAGACTTTCAAATGTTATATATAGCCTAAGGTACCTAAATTATTTATCTGTATCTGTCAGTTATATTTTTATATTTTTAAATATATGACTATCCAATTATATCATTTTAGCCTTTAAACAGTCACATTTATATAAATGAATCTGAATAAGGTGACAACATCAAACTTGTAACCTGTACAGATCATTTTAATACAACTAAAAAACTAGAATACTGTATAAGTTATGACTCAAAGACAGTGATTAACTAAATATTAAACAAACAAAAAAAAATAGGTTAATATATTTATTTAATCTGTTCATTTACAAAAATCTTCCAAAATAAACTTCCATGTTCTTTTATAACATTGGATGTTCTCAGGGAGACTTTCCAGGAAAAATATTCAAAACTCAAGCACATTTTCTAAACCTGAGAGCATACCAGTAAATTTCCAGAATCAGAAAACAGGTCTCAGATCAGAAGAGCTATTCATACCCACACAGAGCACGCTGGGAAAGAGGACTAACTGTGATAGGAATCCCTCCGTTTTTCGCTGAGCTACACTGTTCTCAATCAGGTCCGAGATTGTGCTATCAGCAGCCCTGCAGACGCTTCTGACTTGAGAAATATCAGTTCTCACACAAGACCAGAGGGTTATGAAAGACCAGGACTGAGAGAGGAGAGAGACGGCCGATTAATCAGACTTGAATGAAGTGAACGATGAAACAAATTGCGTACAAACTCTTCCTTCGGTCCCCCGGGCTACGGCGTGAGAAATGAGGGGACGAGGAAAACACGCCGTGTGACAACATGATTCAATGAATGACCGCCATCAATCAAACACTTCAGAGGATGAAGGAACAGCGGGGATAACAGACTGAACGCAAGAAGGAAAACAGCAGGAGAGCTCAGAGAAATACACAAACACACACACACACAGTCAGACGTTGGCCCTCACAGCTGGACACGTAACTGTTTTTTTTTATAATCGGTTTCTTAATTAGGGTGAATCCATTGATGGAAGTTTCAGCTTCAATGCACCAGGTTCTGAATGGGATAAAACCGGCTTTATCAAATGCACAGTTGTGTTTGAACTGGAATATAAGCACATACTGAACAGTCGCATATCTAGTGTGTGTGTAGTATGTGAATCTGAAAACTGGTGTAGGATTTACTTAAGGAATTTTCTCCCAGGAAACGCATGTAAATTTCACAAATAATTACAAAGAAACGGCAAATATCATTGAATTATAAGCGAAAATTTTAACCGAAAAAGCCGGTTATATAATATAACCGTTTTATTTACAACTTCAAAAATATTTATTTACAGTGATACGATATGCAACAATTAAACAATATCACATTTAAAACATAAGGAGGCCATAATACCTTGAAAAAGTTACAACAATCTCATTCATCTCAACAGCAACTGACAAATTCCCCTGATATAGTTCTTTTGCGTTTCTTATAATGTACATTAGTTTAGTTTTCGTTGAAAAGCAATGTTTTAAGCTGGATGATAATGGTGATGTTACTAATGGGATATTTTAATTTCAAACACAATACTTTAGGACACTGACATATTTATGTGGAGAGACCAAAAGAGACATGATGGACGACAGATGATAGATTGTGGCGTTCAATTACTTTATCAAAGCAGATTCAATGTATAAAGTGAAAAGGATGAATTTTATCAGCACCTTCACCTACAAATCATAGCAGACTGCCATATACTGGGGCTGAAGATTGATCGTAATAAAGTCGGTTGACAAAACCACGAGACAAAACGAATCCCTCTTTATGAAAAACGGAACAAACTCAAATTCAAACTCACTGAATATCTTGACATGTTTATTGAGAGTTAATGAGAAAAGTATAGCATTATGTAATTTGTAAAGGACTTGTTCATTTGAAATTGGATCTTTTCAATTAACTTGGGGATATACTTTTAGGATATTTCTATGATGCATTTGCATCTTTTTTCCTCCAAGCTTGACAGCTCCAGTTCCTATATATTTGCATTTCATGGAAAACCGTGACCTGTGTAATTCATTAAATTATCTTTTTGTGCTCCATGGAAGAAAGAAAAACATAAGGGTGAGTGAATGATGACAGAAATTTCATTTTTGGTTGTATAACTTAATTTAATGAAATGCAAATATAACTCGCAGTATAGCCAATATATCTACTTACTCATACAAACATGCCAGGTTATAACTCATTTCAGCCAGAGCTTTATTTATATAAGACAGAAGCACAGATAAATATGAACCATGCTGACATGAAGAGCCCATAAATAAAGCTTGAAGAACAGGGGGAACCCATCAAATTAGACAGGACAAACAAAAGGGTCAATGCCTGCCAACAGACAAGAACGTGACATTAAAGAAACACTGATCTGATCAGACACCAGTGATGTTCTTTCACTAATAATAGTAAACGCTAAACAAGAACCTAGAACAGCATTACAGGAATACTTTTAAGACTAGCAACAGTGGTGCATGAGAGGGAACTGATGCGTATTCTGTGCTAAACCGTAATTTATAATGCTTCGATTGAGCAAATTGCCAAGAGCCAAAGGGGTTCAGGAGCAGAGTGAAAGAAATCGAACTACAAAGTGTACAGTGATTCATTTTGTACGGTGCTTCTGTGAGATTAAATAAAACACAGAGCTTTTAGTTCCAAGATAAAACCAGGTATATCATTTACACACACAAGCACAAGACATTTAGCTGCGCTGAGTTGTCTGTGAAGGTGAAATATCAATGTAACACTGTGCTATGATAGCAAAAGTTGTTTTATTTTGTGTCCCAGAGCATTATCTCTCAGCAGAGGTGTAGTCTGGAGTCCTGCTTTCAGAATGCACACAGTGAAGGCAGTCGGGCTTGACAGGCTAATGTGGAGAGTCATCAGTTTTCTCTTGAAAAATCCACAGCTATAAAATGTCTCTAATTACTCAGAGTGATCTGAGGCTGTATCTTCTATGAGGTCACTGTCTCTGGGGTGCTTCTGACATCACTGTCATTGGAAAGATAATTAACTCAATCTCATCATCTACTTAGGGACTGATAAACGCTGCACTGCTGAATACTCATACATAATCTCTCTCTTCAAAATGAGATTACTCTCTATACAGGAAAACCTAACTTAAAAGATGACATTTTTGGTGTCTCCATACAACAGAACAGAAATGGAAAAGAACAAAACATGGCAAACCCAAACAAACATACTAAAACAGAGAAACAGAACAAAACAATTCTAAACAAAACATGATGAGCCTAAACAAACATACTAAAACAAAACAAAATAAACCTAAACAAACCTTATAAAACAAAACAATAGAACAAAACAAATTCTAAACAAAACATAACGAACCTAAACAAGCATACTTAAACAAAACAAACCTAAACAAAACAAAAAGAACCTAAACAAACGTCCTAAAACAAAACATAATGTCCCTAAACAAACATACTAATCAAAACATAATGAACCTAAACAAACATACTAAACAAAACATAATGAACCTAAACAAACATACTAAAACAAAACAATAGAACAAAACAAATTCTAAACAAAACATAACGAACCTAAACAAGCATACTAATCAAAACATAATGAACCTAAACAAACATACTAAACAAAACATAATGAACCTAAACAAACATACTAAAACAAAACAATAGAACAAAACAAATTCTAATCAAAACATAATGAACCTAAACAAACATACTAAACAAAACATAATGAACCTAAACAAACATACTAAAACAAAACAATAGAACAAAACAAATTCTAATCAAAACATAATGAACCTAAACAAACATACTAAACAAAACATAATGAACCTAAACAAACATACTAAAACAAAACAATAGAACAAAACAAATTCTAAACAAAACATAACGAACCTAAACAAGCATACTTAAACAAAACAAACCTAAACAAAACAAAAAGAACCTAAACAAACGTCATAAAACAAAACAAAACAATTCTAAACAAAACATAATGAACCTAAACAAACATACTAAACAAAACATAAAGAACCTAAACAAACATACTAATCAAAACATAATGAACCTAAACAAACATACTAAACCAAACATAATGAACCTAAACAAACATACTAAAACAAAACATAATGAACCTAAACAAACATACTAATCAAAACATAATGAACCTAAACAAACATACTAAACAAAACATAATGAACCTAAACAAACATACTAAAACAAAACAATAGAACAAAACAAATTCTAAACAAAACATAATGAACCTAAACAAGCATACTTAAACAAAACAAACCTAAACAAAACAAAAAGAACCTAAACAAACGTCCTAAAACAAAACAAAACAATTCTAAACAAAACATAATGAACCTAAACAAACATACTAAACAAAACATAAAGAACCTAAACAAACATACTAATCAAAACATAATGAACCTAAACAAACATACTAAACAAAACATTAAGAACCTAAACAAACATACTAATCAAAACATAATGAACCTAAACAAACATACTAAACAAAACATAATGAACCTAAACAAACATACTAAAACAAAACATAATGAACCTAAACAAACATACTAATCAAAACATAATGAACCTAAACAAACATACTAAACAAAACATAATGAACCTAAACAAACATACTAATCAAAACATAATGAACCTAAACAAACATACTAAACAAAACATAATGAACCTAAACAAACATACTAAACAAAACATAATGAACCTAAACAAACATACTAAAACAAAACAATAGAACAAAACAAATTCTAAACAAAACATAATGAACCTAAACAAACATACTAATCAAAACATAATGAACCTAAACAAACATACTAAACAAAACATAATGAACCTAAACAAACATACTAAAACAAAACAATAGAACAAAACAAATTCTAAACAAAACATAATGAACCTAAACAAGCATACTTAAACAAAACAAACCTAAACAAAACAAAAAGAACCTAAACAAACGTCCTAAAACAAAACAAAACAATTCTAAACAAAACATAATGAACCTAAACAAACATACTAAACAAAACATAAAGAACCTAAACAAACATACTAATCAAAACATAATGAACCTAAACAAACATACTAAACAAAACATAATGAACCTAAACAAACATACTAAAACAAAACATAATGAACCTAAACAAACATACTAAACAAAACATAATGAACCTAAACAAACATACTAAACAAAACATAATGAACCTAAACAAACATACTAATCAAAACATAATGAACCTAAACAAACATACTAAACAAAACATAATGAACCTAAACAAACATACTAAAACAAAACATAATGAACCTAAACAAACATACTAATCAAAACATAATGAACCTAAACAAACATACTAAACAAAACATAATGAACCTAAACAAACATACTAAAACAAAACAATAGAACAAAACAAACCTAAATGAAACAAAATCAATCTAAACACAGATTCTAAAACAAAACTAGATACAAATCAACAACAAAAAAGTTTGTCAAAACAAACTTTGATGTTGGCTTGAGAAAGCCTGGCTTTCAACAGGAAGTTTGAGATATTTTTAATAGTTTAAAGTTTGTGGTTGTTTTAATGCCATTGAATTTTAAATTTGAATTTTTGACAGTTGGACCTTGAAGAGTCTTAGTTCATATGAACATTCCGTTACAAGTGAAATAGAATAGAATAGCATAAAAGAAACCTAACCAAACAGTATGGAACGGAATGGAATGAAACGGAACAGAACAACCTCACATTTCAAACCACAGAAAAGGACGGAATAGCATAGAAAAAAACCAAACAGCAACATTAAACAAAGCACACATAAAAAATGTAAAAAAATTTGAATAGATCAAAACTAATGTTGTAAAATAATATAGGCCTTTCCAGATGCTAGTCTTGCTACATAGTCATTTGAAAACTGGTCGAGCCATGATTGTGCCAGACGTTTATGCAGGTTTGTTCATTTCTATCTTCTCTGATCAGGAAAAACTCAGAACTTCACTGCATATGAGGACAAACTTACAGCATCAGTTTTTAAGCTGATAGAACTCACAGGTATTATAATGATAGATGTGTCTCATTTTCAGGAGTTTGAGTCATTTTATTATGACCTTTTGGGTGGAGAATGAAAAACGAGGTGTGACTCACTCAGTGATTGAAGATTCAATATACTGTAGGCTCCAACGTAAAGCTATTTTTCAGATAAAACCACTGCGGTGCAAATGAGGACGGAGGCGGTGTCGTTCCATTAACTGGGTTTCGGACTTATGCTGTTGCCATGGTTTCCTGTCCTGTTAGGTTAATTAACACAGTGCAGTATTCCATGCTTTTTAAAATGTAAAGACACATGTCACTGGACAATCTAAATTTAACCTGACAAACCATTTAATGTACATCACATACATGCACACACAAAAACACACACAAACTGGAATTTTATTCCAAATTCAGGCAAGAAACTCTCTCACGCAGTGGCCGATAAATGCAGATTGCTTTTTTGCAACAAGCCAGATTGGTTTTATTACCTTGGTTCTCAGAGAAATAACTATAAAATGTGTCCAACAGCCTGTGTCAATCACTGTAATCATTCCTAGCACCATGCATGAGAAAACCAGCTGTAAAGTCTTGACAAGTTTTCAAACGAAATGTCAGGACGAACAAGGGAATAACCATAAAAGATAAAGAGTAAACAAAACCACAATTCAGATTCTTGCAGAATATATGAGATGTAGCAGGTCATGAAGAACACAGTCGTATTGATTCCTTCAGGCCATCAAACATTTCCCTACAGTTCATTATAGATATGCATAATTATTGATTTGACAAGATAATTAGATGGAATTGAATGGAGTGTAATGAGTGTATGACAAGCAAAATAACAGCTCAATGAATATTTAAAAGCCAGCATAATGTCTGCAGTGATATATCATCTGTGACAATGTTGCTGTAAATGGCTTTGCGACCACTTGGGGGCATCAGCGTCATCTTTTTCCAAGACAACAGCCCTCAAATCAGAAAATAAAAAGATCTAAAAATATTTTAGGACAGACTTAATGATAATGCAGCTGTCAGATGTAGTTTTATAGCCTGCAAGAAAGTTCAAGAAGTTTTGTGAGAGAAAACCCCTGGATTGCTTCGAAGTTCGAACAGCAGTAAAGTGCAAACTCTTCATTATTCACTGACTCACACTGTTCAAAAGATCTGCAAGGGCTTATTAGCATGAGAGAATGAAAACACACACACACACACACACACACACACACACACACACACACACACACACACACACACACACACACACACACACACACACTCTCTCTCTCTCTCTCCTATATTAGTGACTTCACAATATGAGAAACACAAATTTGGCTAGGTAGTAAAATCAGTCAATCATATTGTTTACCATCATTGTGCACAAAAACAGTAGTTATTGACCAAACAGAATCAAATATTTCTTAGAACTGCATAATAAAAATAAATAAATAAATAATACGTCAGATCTTGTATTGACAATGATGACTGCAAAAATGATAGACTCTTAATCATAGACTCTTAAGCATTTGCATGTTTAAATCGAAACAGCAACCTTTTTTCCTCTTTTTGGCCGGGCAATGTGAATATAATGATGAACGTGTGCTGGGTTCTGATACAGACTAATCAGTTAAAAATAAATTTGAAAAAAAGTAATAAATAAATAAAAAAATCTCTCCAAAAGATCAAACCTCGAAGATTTGGCCTTCAGTGGCGTCTCAGACCTGACCTTCAGACCAACTCAGACCTTCAGTTGTGCAGTAGCTAACACAACGTGGGTTAACAAACTTATGAAATGTTGCAGCTGTCATGCACTTACAATGGAAGAGGGTTTCAAGTTTCAACATAGAAATATGGTGCTTTTATTTTTGATTAATCACTTTGGGCTGTAAAGTAAAGTTGTCGTATTTATCCTTTTAGCAGAAGGATGAATCAGATTAATTATTGTGTGTTGAGTTTGTCTAATACTGGATAACCAATATACATTTTATAAATCTTTTTTTATTTTTTTTTTATAAATATATTCTACTAATCTATTCTGCTAAAATAAATAATTGAAATAAAAAAATAGCTTATGAATAGAAAAACAGTTTACCATGCATTTTAAAGTAACATTGAACATAAGTTAAGCAGAAACAATATACACTAATTATTCATCATTGGCTAATAAAAATAAATAAATAAATACATAAATAAAAATAGATAATGAGCCATAAATTATATGGGGCCAAAATATCATGCACCCATTGTTTTTCAGTGCAGTGTCTACACATGTCTACTGTAAGTGCATATATAATGCACTTTTTTTTTATTAAACATTACATTTTTAGCTTTTTTATGTCTTCATTGGATAGGACAGTATAGAGGATAGACAGGAAAGCACAGGGTGGAGAAGGGAACGGGATCGGCAAACGCCTCCGACAGTGTTTTTACAAACGGAAAGACAAAATTACTTTCTATGTTAATCAATAACGTTGCATAAAGCTCAAGCTGTATTGTACCTGGAATAGTGTTCTAAATTTAAACAGAATAAAAGTGTATAATAAAGCCACGATTTGACATCTGAATTTGTATAATTTGATTTGTATGAAAACGTATGACAAAACAAAGCATGAAGTTCCACCACTAACCATAACAATGGGGTGTAAGAAAAAGAAAAAAATTAAATTAAAATGAAATTAAAATTAAATGTAAAAAAAAAATTTTAATCGTTTAAAAATTTTAACAAATTCACTATAAATCCGGCAAAACATAAAATAGTTACAGACTGCCATGAGAGTGGTGGATTTAACTTATCTGTACATAAAAAAAAATTACCTACCATCCAGTCGGTTAAAACCAACCTGTAATTAAAATCTAATCTGATTTAACGCCCTTTTGTGTGTGTATACACCCTCCAAATATCCTGACATAAAAAAGAATGTTTGCCTAGAGGGGAAACCACATGCACGAATCTGATTCCACATCCTCTGCACATGTTTCAGCACGAGGCCCACATGCAAAACCATCACAGCAAACCAAAACATCGAAGTCATGGTGCACTCGCTCCATCTGGAGAGGCAGATAATGATGCCATCCATATGAATAGGACACTCCAACTGAACAACTACTCAAACAGCCTCGCAGCAAACAACAATCCTTTCAGAACACGCTGGAGGGGATCTCATTTATACGTGCCTCTGTCGGCTCCAATAACAGCTTCATGCTTTTGTGTTGGATGGAGGAGCTTAATTTCATGCATTAACTGTGGTATTATTCTCAGGTTTTCAAAAGATGATTTATAATTTTGCAAGGAATCTTTTTATTTTTTGAACACAAGTAAAAACTTAAGTAGAATTTTCATTTCTTCAACTGTTTGGTTTCAAAGCACAAGCCTTTAACCACCACATCATCTGCTATAGAAACAGAACATTTCCCAGAACCCCCTGCTACATGTCGCACCGGTAAAAGTCTAGAAAAACTAAACAGTCACGCCACATATCAAACCTCCACAACCTCCCCACAATGTTCAACCCACATAGAAGTCAGTCTGGCTCTCAAGAGTCCTACAAAACAACCATGACCCTGTATCATCTGCTGAGAACAACATACAGACTACAATATCATTTGATGAATTAAAAAGAGAAATTCAAGCTCAAGAAGAAAAAATATGATATTTATGTTTTCAGATGTATTTGATCTATCATTGATATGTCAGTTGGTCAAACAAGTAAAATATATATGGTCATTGTTTGGCAAAGTGAGGTCCAATTATAGGTCATTTTTAATTGACTTTAAAGGAAACATTGTTGGAACCATAATCAACACAATATTATAAATTATATATGCAGAGTACTGTGCAAATGTCTTAGGCTCATTTGTATTTTTACTGGTTTTAAGCCAGTTATTTATATCTTTTGCTGTAGTGTGTTAGTAGGAAGTATCAGTTTACATTTCCAAACATTCCTTTTCCCATTAATTGTAATAATCCAGTGAGATTTCTGTATGCACAAGGAGTCTGACAACAGCCGGTGCTCCACACGGAGATCTGATCTCACCATCATGAGTTAACGAAGTCAAATAAATATTTGGTATGACCTCCCTGTGCGTTGTGTATATTTTATGTTGTATATATATATATATATATATATATATATATATGAACCAATGGTTCCCAAGTCATTTCTAGTGTGAAGCCCAGTAGCATGCATCTCTATACAAAGCGGACAGGAGAAAAGGTCAGCTTGTTTCACGCCTAGAATGAGCTCCTTCACGCAATCTTTAGCGGGCCACACACACCTGGACACAGGCCAGTCTGCACAGTCAGGACAATAGACATCTCTGTTCCGTCTTCTTCTATATCGCAAGTTCCCTCGCCCTTTCTCTTCTTGTAGGACAGATTTAGCTTTCGGGAATTTGTTTGTCCGATGTTCATGCCGGTTCTCTTTGGGGTCCTTCATAGCTTTGACCATTGAAGTGCTTCTACTTTCCATCTGTTTGGGACGGACGGGAATGTCACAAAAGACCAGAAACATTCTCTTGGACAGCTGTGAAACATCCAGAAGGTCATCTTTTTCTCATCAAATAAAGTTATTGAAAATATGAATGATGAAATATCATCCTCATCATTTCTGCATAGTACTCGATTGAATCATTAAAATGGATTGTTCAATTGTTTCCAAGGATGTAAACATGTTTTGGACATTTAAACCGACTAGAGACTCACAATGAAATGGGGCTTTTGCACCAGATAGTTATAGGAACTTGGTTATTATAGGAACTAGTCACCAGGACGGCCCGCCAAGAACAAAATTTTCCTCTAGGCCATTTTCCTGGTTGCATTCGCACTACCAGTAAGAACTCTGAAGTGACATAAGCCAGCCAATAGGGACGTCATTTAAGCATGGCATTCAACAACTGGTGGATGGAAGACGCTGTGATTATAGCCAGGGGTGCATAAAACTGGTGTGCGGGTGCGCATGCGTGGTGAAAATAAACGATACGCAGAACAAAACGTAGAGGGAAGCGCTTTTGAGTGCCAACATTTTTGGGGACACGTTTACTTACTGGAGTAAGATTTTTCTCCATCTCTAGTAAGATAGCAATCATGATGATAAGTGCGTTCATTAATTATGAGGGGTGCAACAGATCGCAGTTGATCCATGATCCGTACAGACCAGTCCCCACGATTCGGCACGCATGTGATTAGCAGATTAACTCCTAAGTTCAACCATCATAGAGTGAAAGTTTATCATTTGGACGTGTTTTGTCTTACAAATTTACACATTCAAACAAGTTTAAAAGCGGAGGAAGAGGCGAAAATCAGGACTCGCACGCTGTTATCTGTGCGCACAGCCTCACACACCTGAAGCGCACGCACGCAGAGAAAGAGAGAGAGAAAGAGACCCGCGTTTCAGACACACAAAATGATGTTGAAATATCCATCTCGGCAAGTATTCTCTCGGTTGTGTCATAAGTGAACAGTTGAGAAAGAAACCAGATGTGTGTCAGTATATTCGGCCTGTGCATTCGGTCTTAGTGACAGCAGCCTCATATTCCTGCTGTTGTCTTTCAATAATTTTAATAAAAGAAAAAAAAAAATACAGCTTAACAAAGATGAACCTATATTTAATTTCGAACACGCCAAAAAGCAGGTATATCCGTCAATATTTATATGAATTATGAAATCGTCTCCCGGAGAGCGAAAGCGCCTATCCTGAATTTAAACCATAGACTGATCCAAACCCGTAAGACTTTCATTCATCTTCGAAACACAAATCTTTTTCATCTACAGAGAGATTTTCTGTCCCTCCATAGACAGCTACGCAACTACCACTTTAACTCTTCAAAAAGTTCATAAAGAGATCATAAAACTAATCCATATGAATTGATCGGTTTAGTCCAAATATTCTGAAGAGATTCGATCGCTTAATTTGCTAAACAGATTGCATTTAGGCTTTTATTCACCTATAAACATTCATCAACTCCCACATTAGATGAGGTAAGCGGAAGCTCAAGCATGTTCGCTTGACATGAAAGAACCAATGAGATTCATTCTCGTGTGTTACGCAGCACGTTTGAGCTTCTTCAAAAACCAATGAGATTCATTCTCGTGTGTTACGCAGCACGTTTGAGCTTCATCAAAAACCAATGAGATTCATTCTCGTGTGTTACGCAGCACGTTTGAGCTTCTTCAAAAACCAATGAGATTCATTCTCATGTGTTACGCAGCACGTTTGAGCTTCTTCAAGAACCAATGAGATTCATTCTCGTGTGTTACGCAGCACGTTTGAGCTTCTTCAAAAACCAATGAGATTCATTCTCGTGTGTTACGCAGCACGTTTGAGCTTCTTCAAAAACCAATGAGATTCATTCTCGTGTGTTACGCAGCACGTTTGAGCTTCTTCAAGAACCAATGAGATTCATTCTCGTGTGTTACGCAGCACATTTGAGCTTCTTCAAAAACCAATGAGATTCATTCTCATGTGTTACGCAGCACGTTTGAGCTTCTTCAAGAACCAATGAGATTCATTCTCGTGTTACACAGCACGTTTGAGCTTCTTCAAAAACCAATGAGATTCATTCTCGTGTGTTACGCAGCACATTTGAGCTTCTTCAAAAACCAATGAGATTCATTCTCATGTGTTACGCAGCACGTTTGAGCTTCTTCAAGAACCAATGAGGTTCATTCTCGTGTGTTACGCAGCACGTTTGAGCTTCTTCAAAAACCAATGAGATTCATTCTCGTGTGTTACGCAGCACGTTTGAGCTTCTTCAAAAACCAATGAGATTCATTCTCGTGTTAAGCAGGTTCGGTTGAGCTTCTGTTTATGTTCATTGATCAATGTTTAAATGTGAATAAAAGCCTTTATCTAGGATCTTTATTCAGACAAAATTAAAAATGGGCAAACATCTGTGGAAATCCTTCAGTTCAAAAAACGTAAATACGTTTTGTGGCAGTAAACGTTTCCATACTTTCCATACTTACGTTTTGTGGCATTTTTGCATAAAGGGGTGCCATAAAGTACATTTTTGGATCCTGTCTGTATATTGCAAGCTCACTTCTGAAAATATGCGACAGTAGAGAGAGATTCTTGGCTATAGAATCCTCTAGATGTGGCTCTGATTGTTTTTCCTGACGCCATCTGTCAAATACAAATTTCCCACTAAGGTTTTACAGTGGCAGAACAGATGGAAAATGAACCCACTCTCTTGGTTGTGCCAGGATAGAGAATCCAACTAAAGTTTTCTTCAAACAAAAAACATCTGGAATAATGTCAATATTAGATGACAGCTAAAATAAAATATTCATTTTATTAACTCAGGCCGTGTTAAACTATCACGTCTCACATTGTGTAGGTCTTTTTGTTAATTGAGCTGCATGTCATCAGCTGTTGCCATGGAGATGATACAGCTAGAGGTCAAAGGCAGTGACCCTAAGCTGTCACGACATGCTCTTCCTGACCTTGTGAAAGGAAAGTGAAAACCTCACTGTGTGAGGCCTGTGTACAGTGTGACAGGTGCACAAAGAATATACAGCACACATCTAAAAAATAATTCAATAGGAATAATGAAAATGTAGTACAGGTGTGCTTTTAGCCATAGAGAGGTTGATTCATACTCTTCTTTTTTTTTATGATTGTTTTAATGGTCCAATACAAACGTTCAAGGATGTTGCAAACTGAATGTTAAATCAATTATGGAGAAACCTTGCATTATATAAGTCTCTGATTAAGCTTCTCTCTGATTAAACATTTTGGTTGGAAAAGTGTCTTTTTAAAACTGATTGTAATGGGTTATGACTGTATTCCGAGCATATTTCATATGTTTATATGCTAGAGAGAATGAAAACTATTTGAACAGAGAAAAGAGAAAAGAGACAAAATTGGGAAGATTTTCTAAAGATTCAAAAAAATAAATTAATAATTTTATTTAACTCATGTTCAAAATAAAAACCTTATCTTCTGAAAGACTTATAAGCACATATGTGTATTATGTTGGTACATATAAAAAGAAATGTCTAATAAAATTTCAACATGGTTTTGGTCCAAGAATTACACTAATAAAACATCCACAGAAAAATGGAAAAGGTCCCGGTGTATAAAATACAGGTAAAACACCTGTGAGAAATCAACATGGAAAAGTACATTGGGCCCTATTTTTATGGTCTTTTTCATGTATTATGTATTTTCCATCTGTAACTCTATCCGTACATTCTCCACTATCTCATAAACAACAGAAAAATCTCTGTCTGCTAGGTGACCTTTCACCTGGTCTATGATAATATATGTACAGCCTGTGGCGACGTGCCTATGACTATCACATTTCTTAAAGCATGTAAGATATGCAAGGAGGGGTCCGAGAGACATTGGATGATAACACAGCAGACGTACATCTATAGCACTTTCTTTCTCACCTGCCCATGCCAAAGAATCAAGTTACAGCTAAGAGGCATGACGGATTTAGAATGAATGTTGTGAGTGGGGGAAAAAAACAATATTATAATATTTAAGTCCATAATACGCTGAGGCAAAACTCACATGTATCTGTATGATTCATTACATTAACTTATATTTTATGCTAATGTGTCAAAATGTAATGACCCTGATATATACAGTATATAAAGAAAAAATGAGTTAAAGTGAAAATTTTGTTCACTTAGTATTCAATTAGTATTAACTTTTTATTAAATATACAGAACAACTCCCTAATTAATTATAGCGTGCAACAGAGCCCGCACACTTTTTCAGTGGCGTTGGTTCCGGAAGTATTTTTTCCATTCATTTCTCCCATAGGGATTTCAAAAAAGTCTTTGTTAAAGCGTTATAAGCCATGATGAATCAAGCCAACCAGCTACAATGTGACTCATGACCTTACAAACTTTGATTTCAAGCAAAAAAGTATTTGAAAATCATACAAAAATACAAAGGTTCAAGACTGTGTACATTACGTCTTTAGTGATAGAAAGAACTACTATCCAATGAAGCATTGCGAACAGCATAATCATATTAAAAAACGAAGTATTTATATATATATATATATGAAGAGTTCAGATGCAAAAGCCTCTAAGTGCCACCTGAAATTTTCTTCTAGAATGATCTTTTTTATAAAGCTTGTATATTTAAGTTAAGTAATTTCACTTAAATGACAATTAATAGGTAATTTGCATGGCCATTTAAGTGAAATTATTGAACTTAAATATATGAGCTTGATAAAAATGATCATTCTAGAAGAAAATTTCAGATGGCACTTAGAGGCTTTTGCATCTGAACTCTTCATATATATATAAGAATTTTGAGAGCATAGTAGGGAGACCGACTTGATTACATCATTCGCAGTGCTTCATGGGAGTGGGCGGAGCTAATGAGATCTTTCGGCGCGTTTTGCTTGTCTCGACTCTGATTGGTGGAATTTTCTGTACAGCATCATTGGTAATGTAGTTTTTCACCACAAAATTAGCTTTTAAACAATTATTTTAAAACTAAGTTGAAATAATGCGGACTAACGTCTTCAACAGAAGCAAATACCATCGATTAACAACCTGGTATAGCTCACAGACACAGTAAGGCTGTCTTTAAAGTTATTGTTAAAAATCAATTTCCCTATGGAAAAATTATTTTTACAAATTTCAGAACCTGACTGTTGTACTCTATTGTTCAGCTTCCATTATTACCCAACCAATTATTATTTTACAGGTTATTAACCAATCACAATTCAGCATACAAAAATTACTGACATCATCATTGGCAGAATTGGAATATTCTATCAATGTCAGTCAATGAGAGATTTTAAAGTGATAGTTCACCCAAAAATGAAAATATTTTGAAGAATGTTGGTAACCAGACATTTGAAGGTAGCCATTGACTTCCATAGTATGAAAAAAATACTATGGAAGTCAATGGCTGTCATCAACTATCTGGTTACCGACATTTTCCAAAATATCTTCTTCTGTTTTCAAACTCATACAGGTTTGGAACAACATGAGGGTGAGTAACATATGGGATGAACTATCCCTTTAAATTTAATCTTAGAAATGTTTAAAAAGCAAAACCACACCTTAAACGGGAAGATCTTAGCTGGTTTAAAGTGGTTTCCCTGCCCTGGCCAGCTGAAAAGTGCGTAGGCTTTTTATTTTAATTTGTTCTAGCAGAGATAACACAAGTATGCATGGCATCAACCAGCTGCAAATACTTCATTAATAATAGCAACCGTAGAAAACCAGTTACAATAAAACAATGCACCTGGATTTAAACCGATGTTGGTGACTGAAATCCGAGTCTCATGCACACATGCATTAGTCAAACTTGCCTTGTTAGTGATTCTCGCTACATTAGGACCGTCCTGGCAGGGAGTCGAAGCTAAATGTGAAATAAATTGCCATGCAAATTACCAGCGATCAAGTCAAAGAATAACGTCTGCACAGTTGGCGGTAAACGAGAGGACACGACTCGTTTTCCACTGCGAAGACACACAGACAGCAGCAAGAGCGTAAATAAACAGCCATGACCTTCAGACAAAACCCCCTGGATTCCTCAGTCGCCCTCGGACCCCCTGATGAGACCCGTCCGGTTACAACACTGATACGGATTCATGTCATCAGAGAGTATGGAAAAACAGAGGAACTTCAGAGACAAATAATGTTTTGTTCATAATAACGTTCATTAATCATATATCATCTCAATAAACAATGCTAAATTAGTTTAACTTAAATGTGCATCAAAAATGTATTGGTTAAGCATGAGGTAGTGTTTTGTTTTGTTTTATTCAAGTCAAGTCACCATTATTGAAATAGCACTTTATACATTAATAAAAAAGCAGCTCTAAAATAGACAGTGTCTTAAATGAAAAGAGTTATCTGATATCTTTTTTGCATGTTGCACAGTTTTTATTTGTTGGGAGAGATAAACACCCAAATAAATCTGCCACTGTATTAAGTTCCCCTTTGTTTTCGGTTTGATCCATTTGGCTGCCGTAGCCACTGTGATTGAACAGTAAGTAACGACCCAGGGTCCTGTGGTTGCAGTAGCTTTTTGACCCTGACTTTGACATTCATCTTCAGAATGAGATTACAGCCATTGTAAATCTCAAGAGTTCACAACCTCCATGTTTTAAACCGCACACTGTTTTCCAGAAGTCACATGGCCTTGCCAGTGCATGAGATGGAGGTGTTATGCGCTGTAATTAAGTCATTCTAAAGGTGAGAATAATAGTTCGCCGCAGGAGATTCAACAATCACTCCATTACGCTCTCATTTATGTAGGTCAGAAAGAAAGAAAGAAATGAACAAAGTAACAAATGAATTAACTGACTGACCAATGAACAAGTAAATGAATGAAAGGAGGAACAACAGAAAGTATGAACTGACAAAAAAAGAACAAACAAACAAATGAGAAAGAAAAAGAGCGAATTGATTGAAAGAAAGAAAGAAAGAAAGAAAGAAAGAAAGAAAGAAAGAAAGAAAGAAAGAAAGAAAGAAAGAAAGAAAGAAAGAAAGAAAGAAAGAAAGAAAGCTGATGACAAAATGGAGAACTGAACGTCAACGAACAATCAAATTAACAAGCGAACAAACAATTGAAAGACAGAAAGAACTGACAAAAATGGAGGACTGATTGAACAATCAAATTAACAAGCAAACAAACAATTGAAAGAAAGAAAGGAGAGAAAGAAAGAATGAATGAATGAATGAATGAATGAATTAATTAATTAATTAATTAAGGAATGGAAAAAATGAACAAACCGACCAATGAACAAGTAAATGAATGAATGGATGGAGGAAGGCATAACAAAAAAGAACAAACAAACAAATGAGAAAGAGAGCGAATTGATTGAAAGAAAGAAAGAACTGACAAGTGAACAAACAATTAAAAGAAAGAAAGAAAGAAAGAAAGAAAGAAAGAAAGAAAGAACTGACAAAAATGGAGGACTGAACGAACAATCAAAATAACAAGCGAACAAACAATTGAATGAAAGAAAGAAAGAAATAACTGACAAAAAATGGAGGACTGAATGAACCAACAAATGAAGTGAACAAACAATTGAAAGAAAGAAAGAAAGAAAGAAAGAAAGAAAGAAAGAAAGAAAGAAAGAAAGAAAGAAAGAAAGAAAGAAAGAAAGAAAGAAAGAAAGAAAGAAAGAAAGAAAGAAAGAAAGAAAGAAAGAAAGAAAGAAAGTAATAAATGGTACCACTTTATTTTAAGGTGACGTAGTTACACGTTACTACATATACTTAATAATAACAGTGAATTACTACAAGTAACCCTAAACCAAACCCTAACCGTACCTCTAAAGTAAGTACAAGTTAATTAATATTACTCATTACTTATTTGAGTAAGTACAATGTCACCACGTCACCTCAAAATAAAGTGTAACTGAAAACAGGAAAGAAGAAGCAAAAGAAAGAAAGCAATGTCTCAGTTGATGGTTTTGCAGGTGTTCTCTGAAAACACAGATTCAGTTCCTCATCTGCAAGGTTTCTGTCCACTTCACCTCCGACCGACTGAATCACACTCGCGTCTGTGAAACAAAAACTCCACGACCTTCATGACAGAACACAAGCTCACGTCAGCTTCAACTACTCCACAGAAACGCTCTTCACTTCGCAGGTCTGCATTAGCTTGACTTTCTCTCAGCTCCCCATTATTATCACTGGATGTCAGTGACTTATAAATAAATCAGAAGCTGATAAATAAAGGATCAGTGAGTAAACAGCGGTCTAGATGGGGAAATGATTAAAGATTATGAGGCAGGATCCATTTTCTGTCTGTTTTGGAGTTATGAAACAAAGCTGTCATTGTAGTGTTTGTTTTAATTTGCTTTTCCAGAAATAAATCTGTGTGAAATTTGTCATGCTGTGGTACGATCACCATGCTCTGCGGAACCAGGTCTGATATTTCATTCTGGTGTTCACTGGGCCGGTGAGGTAATTATTCACGTTATTATGACAATAGATTTGTCTGCATGATAGAGAAACGTATTATGAGCTGTTGGACTGCAGCAACAGATGGAGCAAATTTGAACCCCACATATTAAAACTTTCAAGAAAAAAAGGTTTTAATTAAAATCCTATTTGGCGTTCATGAGGTACTCGATTTTCTCTCGCTGGTCTGAAATCCAAAGCAACAGGCCTGTGAAATTGGAAAGGACTCCTGTATTACACTGTGGAACATTCGAAATTAACATTTCGACCTGACTGACAGATAACGTAATTTATGTTGATAAGCGCAGCTTTTTATCGGTCAAAAACTGAATCCAAGAATGTGTGCCGAATCTGTAAGTGAATCAGTCTCAAGCTCTATGAAATTATTTTGCATATCCCAAAAGCCATGGTACTACACAATGGTACAAAAACATCTCCATCTCTTCGAGTTACCAGGTAGCGACAAGTGACTGTCTTTATGAGAGAATCAATCATCCGTCCATTCAAGCGATTCATTGAATCACTGAATAATTTTCTAAACCGATTCATTCAAAAACGCTAATTTATGAGGGAGTCACTGAATCATTTTCTAAACCGATTCATTAAAAACGCTAATTTATAAGTGAGTCACTGAATCATTTCATTAACCGATTAATTCAAAAACGCTAATTTATGAGCGAGTCACTGAATAATTTTCTAAACCGATTCATTCAAAAACGCTAATTTATGAGGGAGTCACTGAATCATTTTCTAAACCGATTCATTAAAAACGCTAATTTATAAGTGAGTCACTGAATCGTTTAATTAACGGATTAATTCAAAAACGCTAATTTATGAGGGAGTCACTGAATCATTTTCTAAACCGATTCATCCAAAAATGCTAATATATGAGCGAGTCACTGAATCATTTTCTAAACCGATTCATTAAAAAACGCTCATTTATAAGTGAGTCACTGAATCATTTCATTAACCGATTAATTCAAAAACACTAATTTATGAGCGAGTCACTGAATAATTTTCTAAACCGATTCATTCAAAAATGCTAATTTATGAGGGAGTCACTGAATCATTTTCTAAACCGATTCATTAAAAAACGCTAATTTATAAGTGAGTCACTGAATCATTTCATTAACCGATTAATTCAAAAACGCTAATTTATGAGCGAGTCACTGAATAATTTTCTAAACCGATTCATTCAAAAATGCTAATTTATGAGCGAGTCACTGAATCATTTTCTAAACCAATTCATTCAAAAACACTCATTTATAAGTGAGTCAATGAATCATTTAATTAACGGATTAATTCAAAAACGCTCATTTATGAGTGAGTCACTGAATCATTTTCTAAACCGATTCATCCAAAAATGCTAATATATGAGCGAGTCACTGAATCATTTTCTAAACCGATTCATTAAAAAACGCTCATTTATAAGTGAGTCACTGAATCATTTAATTAACCAATTCATTCAAAAACACTCATTTATAAGTGAGTCAATGAATCATTTAATTAACGGATTAATTCAAAAACACTAATTTATGAGCGAGTCACTGAATAATTTTCTAAACCGATTCATTCAAAAATGCTAATTTATGAGGAAGTCACTGAATCATTTTCTAAACCGATTCATTAAAAAACACTGTATTGTATAGTACTACATTTGGTTTGAGTCGCTTCACCTCCATTCACAAATCCTCTCCCGTATTTTCATGAGGGAATCATTTAGCAAATTGATTCAAAATACTGGTTTATTCAAAAATGAAAAGAGTGACTGTCTTTGAGGGAGTCATTAAATCGTTCACTGAAATGATTCATCAAAATAGTGATTCATTAGCACAGCACAAAAACAGACAAAGTATTGTGATTTTGTATGTAAAATGTGATTATTAAATTATTGATCTGTTGTATAAAAGCAACATTGCTCTTGCAAACGTGATGTTTTCCCGCCTACTAAGATATAAAATATTCAGAAATACAGTGCTCTCGCTCATGTGATAATTCCTAATTTACTGGCAGATATTTATTAATAGACGCTCGTTTCTGTCAATTTTTTGATTTCTTTTGCTGTCATCTGCTGCAAACTTAAAGGGATCGAGCTATAGATTATGACAAATATTTAACTCTTTATGAGCTCTTTCCTATAACAGAGGCCCCACATTTCCCCACAAAAATCCAGCTCTGGGAAATGTTTCAAGTCAAAATGACATGATAAGGAACCAAATTAATAGACGGCAAGAATTGAAATTCCGTCCATGTTATCCCTACACAAAACACTCCCATCTGTATTTATGAAAGACGAGAGGAAATTAAATGCACTTTTAACAACCCTCTTTTATGAACTGAGCTTTACAACATTACCTCCAAAAAGCCGTTTTCAAGGACAAGTGATTTCATGGCCTGTGCAGCAAAAAAACTGTGCTTATATTCCAAAATACTGCTGAGATGAACAGTGGAATCAACGGGATAAAGATGATAAAACACCACTGTATGGAAAAGTGCACGTAAGCATGGAAGCGCTCCTAAACGCCTTCATCTAAGACAGACACGCTGAACAATGGCTCGGGTTTTTCACAGTCCGCTGGCAGGACAGTTGGAGTCGTGCAGTGTTTCCGAAGAGCTGAAAACATGCTATAAATCTCAGTTTCTGCTGTTTTCTGGCACAGTGCACACACTCTCACGGCTCTCCGCTGGGGATACGCAGCACAGGATGGATTTCTCCACGCGGGCCAAAGACGCCTGTAATACCAGGAGCTATCCGTTAGCATTCCCATGCATCTCGACTGCAGGTGCCCGGCTGGCGCGTGGGATTGTGATGATATCGCTGATAGATACAACGTGGCATTTGCCTCCTTCACTAATAAGAAGAACGTGATGACAGGGTCAGTTGGTGATGTGTCATATTAATCTACTCCGCAAAAAGGCTTTATTCATGCAAATGCCACAGTGTCACCGTAGATTAAGGTCCAATGCTTCATTACAAAGACCTAAAACTAACTTTTTGCCTTCTACAAGGTCACAAGTCTGCGAAACAAAGGCACAGTGTGCTCACGTGCTTCACCAAACACAGATGACAACAGACACGGTTCATTCCACTGCAGAAGGTGATGTGAATGTCACCGTAGAAATCCTTATATAAAAAAGTTTTTTAAGAAGAATCAAATTCCTCTGTTTTACCACTTAGACTTAAAGTCACCACGAAATCAAAATTTACAGTTGTTATTTTATTATGGATTATTGCAGTATTTGTTTAAAATGATTTATCTGTGCACTTTATGACCCTTCAAGCTTTCAGCTACTGAGCTATAACTAAAGAGATCACGATTCTCACATAATTATGAAGACAACTTAAAAAAACAACGTCATTTACAAGAGGTTCTGACAAAAATGTTAATTGCAACAGTCTATTTAAAAATGTTTATTTAATTTGAATGAATTAGAAAAAATCGGTTTGAATGAATGATTCGATGACTCACTCATAAAGTCTTTCATTACTGGATGAATCAGCGTTTTAGAATGAATCTCTTGAATGAATGATTAAATGACAAATATAGGCTGCATCTGAAATCACATACTTCTACTATACAGTAGCTGAAAAACAGTATGCGACAAAAGTAGTATGTCCGAATTCACAGTACTCATAAAAGAGTAGACAAAAAGTACCTGGATGTGTGCATATGATGGATACTTTACTATCGGGAGAGGATTTGTGAATGGCAGTGAAGCGACCCAACTGATGCTGTAGGTCACATGATAGTGACAACATGGCGAATACGTCCAGATTACATTCATACTACACACATTCATACTATATTATAGAACATGTTTTTTTTTAGCAACCATGAAGTTATTACTTATTCAAAATAAGTACCTACTCAAGACAGTATGCGATTTTGGAAGCAGACATAATTTTTAACAGTCATTTGTCACATCACCACCTAGTGGTGTAACGATGTAATGATATATTTACTTAAAGCACCTTACTTTCAAAAAGGTGATTTGCTCTATTTTGATCGCTACTGTAACGTAACTAAAAACTTTTATCCCAGGACTTCTGTTAATATTTTAATATCTGTAACAGAAATAACCATATGAGGTTGAAAAGACATTTGTGAAGTTGTTTTATACAGTTCAATAGACACAGACGAATCACTGTCATTTAGGAGTAATATCACATGTGGGTGTCCGAATCGAGATCGCAATCTTTTAACGATTAATCGCAAAAATATTATATATATATATATATAGCAAACTGATTCAAACCAGTAACCGTAAGTGTTGTTGAATGTGTGTGTTACCACATTTACAGCTATTTGAAAGCAAATTTCTGTTGAAGTAATTAATTTACTTTGTATGTATGTAGGTGTGTATGTTATCAGAGAGTTCCCAAGAACTCAACAGGAAGTAGCGCTCCTCAAGCACTCATCTGTCCCTCAGTGATTCATCATCCACCGCACGAGAGGGACATCTGTGTTTTATCTGAACCCTTTCCAAACACAACCAGAGCCCGAAGAGAGAAAGAAGCATGTGATCTGTAAACTAATTACAGCAGGTGGCAGATCCAGCATCATTCATCACTAAACTGCGTTTGGGAGAAAAACAAATCACACCCAAACTTTTATAAAGACGGATCTATTTGAGATCACATTGGTTGGTTTGGAAGACAAGAGATTTATGAAATTGTTAACAAATGCAAGAGACTGTTGAACAGAAATGACACAGACTTCCTGTGATGTGTTGCATGTGTCTGGAGCAGGATTCAGCTGTGTTTGTCAGCGAGATGCCCAGTGTTGATCTGTTCTCATTATCTCTGATGAATGTCTTTGAAGACCTCTTCTCAGCGAGTGAGGTCATTTGGGTGCCATCATGAAAGCCAAAGAAAGAATGTATTGCAAAAACAGACACGGTTAAAACAAAAAAAGAAGGTTTCTCCTTACCTGGGATGACTTCAAATAGGAACTTTCCGCTTTCCTCCCCATTGCTGGGATGTTCGGTGACTCTGTTGCCAGGTAGGGAAATGGTGCCCTAGAGGAACCATAAAGCCAAAAAATAAAAAAAATAGTCAGACAAAAACTGCTGAAGAAAGCAAGACCTCCGAGAAAAATAAATCACAGAAAGGAAAAAGCTCCGATGCATTGGAGAAAAGAATTGTTGGACTGAGGAAAAATAAAAAGTTAAATGTGAAAAAAATATTTTTCATTTATATATTTTGATTTAGATTTCAAGTGAGCTTGATTAAATTTATAGAATAAAAAAACTAATATATATAATTACAAAATTAAAAATATAAATATAAAGTTTGATTTAATATATATCAAAATTATACAAAAATAATAAATCAAATATAACAAAACATATAAATAAAAGTATTTTTTATAAAAAGTAAACTTGGGCAAACTTAGTTTGCTTTTTTATAAAATAAAAATATTTGTATTATATTTTTGGTTATATTTGATTTATTATTTTTATATAATTATGAAATATGTGACCCTGGATCACAAGTCGCACGGGTATATTTGTGGCAATAGCCAACAATACATTGTATGGGTCAAAATGATAGATTTTTCTTTTATGCCAAAAATCATTAGATTATTAAGTAAAGATCATGTTCCATGAAGATATTTAGCAAATTTCCTACCGCGAACATATAAATAATTTCTTTTTGAGAGTGAATGCAGCACAATCGCGAACATAAATGTAGAACTTTAAAGGCCATTTTCCCAATGGTTTGATTTTTTTGCACCCTCACATTACAGATTTTCATAGTTGTATCTCGGCCACATATTGTCATATCCTAACAAACCATACATCAGTGGGAAGCTTATTTATTCAGTTTTCAGATTATGTATAAATCTCAATTTAAAGAAAAAAATGACACATGTGACTGGTTTTGAGGTCCAGGGTCACATTAAATCAAAAATACAAATATTATATATACATGGATATATACACGTGTGTGTGTGTGTGTGTGTGTGTGTGTGTGTGTGTGTGTGTGTGTGTGTGTGTGTGTGTGTGTGTGTGTGTGTGTGTGTGTGTGTGTGTGTGTGTGTGTGTGTGTGTGCTGGGCATCAGAAGGCAGAAATCAGCAGCGCTGGCAGTTCAGAGGTTACAGATGGATCCCTTGGGGGTCTATATAATAGAGCGCAGGCGGCATTAGAGTCGACAAAGCTCTTGTTATTATGTAGAAATCGGATCCTAAGCAGCACTGCGACTGCTGTGGCATTATAGATCAGTGTTTGACACGCTGGATGAACTGGTGCTTTAAATAGACCCAACATCAGCACACCACAACGGCCATGTTAACACCACCAGAGCACTAGTAAAGCAGCCTGATTTCCCCCATTGCTCTCATCTGTCTGTCTCTTCATCCTTCTGCTTTCTCACCCTCCTCTAGCAATGATTTCTTTTCTATTGGTTTGTATTTCTCTGTTTGTCATTTTCTTTCTTATTATTACCATACTATCATGCAGTGTCATGTGCACAGAATGAAAATGTTCTGTATATTGTACCTCATCATCTACAATACTATATTTCAACACGACAGAATGATGTGATCGTACTTGTAGTCAAAGGTTTAACAGACAGAGCCGAATCGTTGTCATGTAGGGATAAGATCGAATAGGTGTTTGAAAAGAGATCGCAATATTTTAACGATTAATCGTGCAGCTTAAGTGAAGATTGCTTTAAGTTCACTTAAATTAAAAGTTGTTATTCTCTTAAAGCCTATTAAATGTTACAAAGTATGGCTTTCAATTATACTGTTATGTTGAATGGCTATAATTACTCCTTTCATCCCCAGAAACTGAGAAAAATCTTGATTAATTATAATTACAGAAAAATGTGATGATTTCGCAAACGATTGACAGCACTAATATATATATATATATATTATTTTCATTTTTTAGATTTTTATTTTCTAGAGTAAAAATTAGTTTTTACAGATCAAAATAAATTGCTGTCTATATTTTAAGAAGGGGTCTCACACAAGGGGATCAGCATATTGGGGTCTACGGTATATAAATAAAAAAAGTATGTAATTATTATTTTGTACCTTAAATAAGGGTCTAACCGCTTGAAGGGAATTTCCCACCATTTTGCCACCAGGTGTAACTTCATCCTGCTATTTAAATGACAGAATCAAGATACAAATGACTGACAGTCACACGTGGTCAGACGACACAATGAACGCCATTAACACAACATGTGTTGAGCAATGTTTTCATATAGACTTTAATAGTAGCATTACAGTACGCGCTAGCAAACTGGGGTTATTTACGGTATGCAGGGAAACAACTGCAGAGGTCTAAAGTAGTCACCTTTGAGGGAGAGTATTTCATATATGTGCTGTAGTGGGGCTTAAAAGGCACATTTTCATTGGGAGAGAGAGAGAGCTCAGTTACTTCCTTATCAAATATCAGTGCATATGTTCCGTATCCAGTATCTCGACATGCTTGGAAAACACTGAGAACATTTAGGAAGCAGAGATTTAAGAAGGATACTTAACATAGTGGCTGATGCATTATTTAAATCTCTCTACTAGAGCTTTGGTTACATGACATTATCAGAATTGTAATGAACTTGTGAGATTAATAAAAAAAACTAAATAAAAAATGCAAGGGTGCACTAAATTGATCAAAAGCAATAGTAAAGTAAAAAGTATATTTCCAATAAATGCTGTTCTTAGTTTTGACTTTTCTATTCTGAAGAATCCTGAATAAAGTATCAAAGTTTCCAAAAAAATTATAAACAGCAAATCAGCATCTTAGAATGATTTCTGTAGCCTCATGTGAGGCTGAAGACTGGAGTAATAATGCTGAAAATTCAGCTTTGCGTCACTATTTAACTATTTAAAATAGTTTAAAACAGTTATTTTAAATTGTAATATTTCAAAATGTTACTGTTTTTACTGTATTTTTTATCAAACATATGCAGCCTTGTTGAGCATGAGCATAAGAGACATTTGAATGGTAGTGTAAATTCCTGGCTGTAAATATAAGCGATATAGTGAGGTCTGACTTAATAACTAGTTTGGGTTTTCATAACGAAATCATAAACATGCAGCAGTGTCCATAAATGTCACAAGCCAGTTGTCGTTTTCTAGACTTCATGGAGTCTTTGAACCATTAGGATCGGTTTACTATGATATAAGACTCAGTAAACAAGTCCTTATAAAAATACTTGGCCTAGATTGTAGGGTTCCTGGATGTAAGTGGTGCCTGTCATGGTAATACGAGTGAAATAAGTAAAAAGCAGCCACATATGACGATCATTACACAATGACCTCTTCCCCCGGGGTTTTAAAGTCTCTCTGCATGTGGTGCAGAGACTTGCCTCTGTTAAAACATCATAAACCTTTACGAGATCTGAAAGCGGGATCCCGCTGACAGTGCGTTCAAGTTGAACTCGAACTTCTTAAGCGACGGAAACTCTACCTGCCGGAACATTGGTGGGGCTCATGAAGATAGCACAAATTTCAACCCACAATGAGGCAGGTCACCAGTTTGATGTGGGCAGCAGTTCCTGTTTTAGAACCGGAGGCTTGAGGGTGGGTTACTAAAGACATGGGCCCTTCAATTAAAGGCATTTTTGTTGCCCCCAGAGGCATTCCATGTGGAAAAACATGGAAAGACACATCATCAAAAGGCCAGGAACAAAACCCCGGCCCATTCCAGAGCAGAGGAACCATGCATCTCCTTGCCACACTTCCTTGCTTACTCTACACTAAGAGATGTGAAAGAATTTGTATTTGCTTTGGTGAACAACAACAATGATCATGATATGTATGGTGGAGTATGGCCCAAAGCATGCTGGGATTACTCAAGCATGCCAACTTTCATATATAACCTACATTTTCAGTGTACTATTCTGATCTGCATTTGGCCATTTAAAAACACTTACCACAGTAAGAACACATTTTTCCATTCCACTGTGCTACTTTTCCATTGTTTTTCCCATGTAAACCCGCGCTAGACAGACGTCTTTAACCGTTGCGTCCGCGTCTTGTGTCTTTTGTAGCGTCTCACGCATGACACGTTGTTCTAAAAATGTGGCGCTCAAGTTAAATTAACCATACTTTCTCAGCTCGTGTCTCTGCCTGCCTTTCAGACATCTCTGCTTAGATGAAGGATCATCATCTGCAGCTCAACCTTGCGAAGATAGAGCTCCTTGTAATCCCTGCAAACCCATCAATTGACCACAACTTCGCTGTGCAACTGGGGTCCACAACACTAACACCATCCAGGACAGCAAGGAACTTGGGGATAGTGTTTGGCGAACAGCTGAGCTTTTCCACCCACATCTCAACAACGCCCCGGTCATGCAGATTTGCGCTCTACAATATTAGGATAATCAGACCCTTCCAGTCAGAATACACAACACAGCTACTCATCCAAGCGCTTGTAATTTCAAGACTGGACTACTGCAATGCTCTACTAGTGGGACTTCCAACCAGCACGACTAAACTTCTGCAGACGATCCAGAATGCGGCAGCTTGTCTAGTCTTCACTCAGCCTAAGGGAACCCAAGTCACTCCACTGGCTCCCAGTTGTGGCCAGAATCAAGTTCTAACACTGGCTTTCAGGCTCCCCTCTACCTCAAGCCACTACTACAAAAATGTATGCTCCCTCCCACCAGCTTAGGTCACTGAACGAGCGACGTCTTCTTGTTCCCTCACAAGGCAAATAGTCACTCTCCGAAACCTTTACTCTCTCTGTTCCTCTCTGGTGGAATGAGTTGTCAACCTCCACCCGAACTGCTGAGAACATCACATCTTTTAAGAAACAGCTGAAGACGCACTTCTTCCTCAAGGACCTAATGATCTCACACTTTAAACCAATGCACCCCTTGGGTTCCCATGATCATTGCTTTGGGGCAGTAGTTCATCTCCCAGTAAGGTGTTGCACCTCGCTGACCTCTGGAGTCCTGGCTGTTTTATTGTGTCCTCATTAACACCTCAAGCCAGACCTCAACGGTTCATACTTTGACACAACCAAACCAGAAATATACTGCAAAGATAGATCAAAGAAACTACCACGGGCCTTCTGGATGATCTGGACAACACAGGAATGGAAACTGTGGGAAGAGGAAATTAGATATTGGGTCCATCGCCCCAGAAAGCTGTCCTACGTTGAGCAGGGGCAGAGGTTAGCTTAATATCATCTCAGGAATTTCCCTCCCTGCTTGAGAAAAAATAAAATAAAGAAGCAGAACAAAGCAAAAAAAATGATTTGTTATGTCACTAGTGTTTATCTTTAATTAGATTTCAGTCCCCTTGGTGCCAAAACGAAGTTAGCTTCTCAGAAACTTGCCTACACAGAGCCAGCGGGTATGTGGGAATCCCCCACAGAGACGCAAATATCCAGTCCCAGATCGGATCAGAAGACCTGCTTCATTTGTTTATCAACCAGTGGAGATTGATGGTGGAGGACCAAAGGGAACAGGAGAATATAAAACAAGCTACAATCCAGTGTCCTAAGTCCTAAACGGTACCATGGAATTAATTAAGGGAAAGCCATTTGCTGTGGAATGGTCCTATTAGGTGCACATTTGAACATTTAACCTTGACTTTTCCTCAGAGGGTTGCCCTCATGTCTAGTTCATTAGTGGCCCCTGTTTGTCCTGCAGCGCTTTTTCACACTTATGCCTGGCTCACACTACAGGAGTTTTAGGCCGATTTATGCCCGATTTCCCCCTCCCGAGAATCGGAGAAAAAATCTTGTCGAGGACCTTGATCGGTTCCGATGTTCGGCGCAGATTATCTGGTAATGTGAGGTGTTCACAGATCGAATCTTGCACCTCCCGATCTGCTCTCACACAAATCGGGCTCGCCCCGATCATATCAAACATGTTTGATATTTAAGATTTTAAATCGGGATGAGCAAGTCTGTGATTACGTCAGTGCTGTCAAAATAGCCAGGAAACAAGTAGGGCTGTTGTGCTGAAGGAATTTCCCTTGAGATAATTTTGAGTGACTCAACTCGATATGCGTTTTTATCTCCATTTATTTATTGCTAAATAAATGAGTGTTACACTGTGGTCAGCAGGCACAAAGACGAGTACATGTTCATGAAACCGAAAGTAAAAAGCGCGTTAAAACGAAGTGGATTCAAATGAAGATACAACACGTCAAAATAAGGGTCGGGGGTCCACATAATATAATAAACACAACATAAACATGACAATGAGCTTGTTAGACCATTGTTATATAACAGTTAATTCCTTGAATCTCACTTTACGAGAGGCTTTCTGCTGATATTTTTACCAGTATTGACATTGAAAGTCTCTGCGCATTAGAGACTGTCACTCAGTCATTAAACTGTTCTTTCAACGGAAATGTAAAAATGCGGATGCATTCACAGATAGGTGCTAGATGTAATGAAACAAGCTGTTAATTATTTTAATATTTAATTTAAACTTTGAGCTCCACTTTACAAGACTCTGAGCAGGACAACGCTAAAGCTGATGCGTCACTCCATGATCAACGCCGGCATTGATTTATTGTATTGACCAGCGCTGACGCCATTCATGAGAAATATCCTTAAAAGGATGATTTTTGAAAGATTTCGCTTTCCTTGGTCAGGGCTACCTTTTCACCAATATGACTTGATATGAAGGCACACCCGTCGTTTTGGGCGGCCAGGGGGCTGTGGCCGCCCCCAAAAATGCTTGTGTTTTTTTGTGCTATTTGTTAAAATATTATAATGTTATTTTTTTCCATTTAGGCTATGTTGATTATGAAAAGTGAACAGCACGAGTAAGATATGATGTGCAATGTATCGGGAGACATAGAGTGGGTCAGACATGATTTTGACCACTTCATTACGTTTTGCTTTGTAGAAAGCCTTTCTTTAAAGTGAATTTCGTTTTGTATAAATTGTTTCTTAATTTATATAATTTTTTTATCAACCAATTGCCAATTGCCTGGAAGCAAATATAGCAGACAATAATCATGCAACATGACATAGAGGCGCCTGCGCTGTCACTTGCATTGCTCGTGAACTGGAGCGCATCTCATCATAAATTTACCGAAACTCAGTGTATGCCTCACAGACATGAGAAATACATCGAATCTTTAAATGTCTTTAAAAGAAACAATTCAAAACGAAAAGAAATAGGCTACTCTCTGATTATGTAATCCATGTGCATTTCTCTCTATATAGGCGCGTTCACTACGGAGATGGCGATCGTCAACTTCATCTTTGCAGCCGACAGAAAACACTAGTTTATTAATAAAATCAATGCACGCGTCACCGGATTTACAAATGCACATCTAGCTTGTTGCACGCTTGTTGTCATCTCACGGGAAAACGTACAAATTCTACAAAGTGGCTTATTCGTACGAATTAATACGACCTGACTCGTACGAATTAGTACGATTTTTGCAAAATCGTACATATTTGACGAATTGGCCAATTCGTATGAATTCATACGAATGACCTACCCCTGACCCCGCCCCTAAACCTACCCATCACGTGGGTTTAGACAAATCGTACAAATTCGTACGAGTGAGGTCGTACGAATTAGTACGAATTAGCCACCTTTTTATCATTCGTACGAATTCGTACGAATTGGTCGTGAGATAGCGTTGGAAATAACGAGATATTATGTTGAAATAACATTATTAGCCTAATAATAATAAATCTTTAATCAATATTTGATTGAATGCTGAATGCTGTGCTTTGGTCAATTTAATAAAATTAATACTTTAATTGTGACAATTAAAATAATTGAATATTAAATATTAAGTGGCCAATTTTTGTAATATGGGCTCGGGTAGGGTCGGGCTTGATTTTTTTGGGCCCGATCTAAGCTCTTAACTCAAAGTACCGGTAGGTTCTTTGTGCGTGTGTGTGTGTGTGTGTGTGTCTCATGGCAATGCATGTCCCATATGTTTCCATGCTTTTCCACTTCAGATCTGCTGCTTGAGATCACGTGAGGCGCTTCCTCTGGCACGATAATCTTAATAACATTTTGTAGTGTGTGGTGCACCGCGATTTTCAAACCTTGTAGTGTGAGCATGTTTAAGATTTGAGGGACGAAAATCTGCAAAGATTCTCCTTAAGTGTGTGCTGCAACCAGATTTCAAAATCGGTTAGGATTTTAAAACTCCTGTAGTGTGAGCCAGGCATTAGAAGCCACATTCAATCACCTTTCTTTCCCTCTGCTTTTTAATATGCAGTCTTTTGCCTGCAGCGAGTGTGAGTGCAACAAATGTGCCCGTATGCAAGTGAAATCAGCTGTTTACAATGCAAGTTATTTTCTCTTTGGGAAGAATATTGGGGGATATTACTGGGGGATATACATTTTTTAAATACAGTACAGTATATTAATATTTTGTTTCTAAAAAGAGAGGCCAATTTTTTTTAACCTTTTTATGGAAAACAAAACATTATTATTATTTTTGTTACTTTAGCCTGAGTTTATGCTTGATTTTTTTGTATTGTAATACAGATGATTTTTGCCTCTAACATAGTTTGCATGTAATATAATCCTATATAGATAGTCTAGACAGATTTAATGTTTATAATAACAGCAAATCTAATATTTAAAGCATTTGAAGTAACTTTATATTACATGAGAAGTGTTTGTCCATCCATCAGCGCTTCTCTCAAGCATGTTTTTCTGCCGATGCTGACCGAACTCTGTACTAAAAAAGTCACTGCAACCGATGCTACAGAATCTACAGTACAGCGCTATTCGATTACAGAACAAATGACTCAGTGAGCCAGTTCTTTTAGTGAATCAAAAACATACAGCACAACAGTGTAGTATGATTCTGAACGAATTGCTCTTATGAACCAGCTCTTTTAGTGAATCAAAAACATACAACGCAACAGTGTAATACGATTTCAAATGAATGGCTCTTATGAACCGGCTCTTTTTAGTGAATCAAAAACATACAGCGCAACAGTATAGTATGATTCTGAACAAATAGGTCTTATGAACCGTCTCTTTTTAGTGAATCAAATACATAGAGAGCAACAGTGTATAATACGATTTCGAATGAATGGCTCTTATAAACCGACTCTTTTTAGTGAATCAAAATCATACAGTGCTACAGTGTATAATAATACGATTTCGAATGAATGGCTCTTATAAACAGGCTCTTTTTAGTGAATCAAATACATACAACGCAACAGTGCAGTATGATTCTGAACGAATTGCTCTAATGAACCGGCTCTTTTTAGTGAATCAAAATCATACAGTGCAGTATGATTCTGAACGAATTGCTCTAATGAACTGGTTCTTTTTAATGAATCAAAATAATTTAGTCCAACCAGGGTAGTACAATTCTCAACAAATGACTCTTATAAACAGGTTCTTTGTAGTGAATCAAAAACATAAAGTTCGACCAGTGTAGTAGCCTATGATTCCCGAACGAATTACAAAATATGCAGCATAACAGTGTAGTACGATTCTGAATGAATGACTCTTAAGAACTGGTTATTTTAAGAGAATAAAAACACACAGTGCCACAGTGTAGTATGATTCTGAATAAATGACTCTCATGAACCAGTTCTCAAAAACATTGAGAGTGACCAGTGTAGTAGCCTATAATGACTCCCAAAGTCAATTTGCAGATTACCATCCTGACAACTTTCAGTTCAGATATATGCTACCTAAAAAATAAAATCTACCACAGAGTAGCCGCAGGTAAACATAATTTCCTTCACCGCAGTTTGTGGTTGTCTAACAGAAAACAGGTGGGAAATTAGCTAGTTTGCCAAGAGTTTAAATCAAAAACTAATTCTGAAATGGACAGCATCCATCTAGCCATTTTGATTGGTCACAAGTGAGTTGGCAAATGTGTTTCTCTGTTTGCTGAAATTCGTTCTGTGCCACTGAGGTGGGCTGAGGAGACTAAAGCTATTACTGCCAGTAATATTATAAATGCCCACAATGGCAGACCTGATAAAATCAGGTTTGGCGTCTGGTGTACCTGTAGATAGGGGGGTCAGCCCACAACCAGACTGCTGCAGTTCAGAAATGTGATTAACCTCAACTTTCCATTACCTACATCCAGACCAATGTTCCCCTGTGAGATGCTCTATATACAGAATCTGAAAACAGAGATATATAGGCCACATAGTCTGTGTATGTGACTGTGTGTTTGTGTGAGAAAAGGTGTCTTCCTGTGTTCAAGCTGAAAAGATAATGTTTTGAAAGAAGTCTCTTATCCTCACCAAGGCTGCATTTATTTAATCAAAAATATGAATATTTCATAATCGCAATATTATGAAATATTAAAAAATTAAATATTATTACAATTTGAAACAACTGTTTTCTATTTGAAAATATTTTAAAATGTAATTTATTCCTGTGATGCAAAGATGAATTTTCAGTACTCCAGTCTTCAGTGTCACATGATCCTTCAGAAATCATTCTAATATGCTGATTTGCTGCTCAAGAAACATTTCTTGTTATGCCTTCTTTTTATAAACCATTATTAATTTTTTTTAGGATTCTTCGATCAACAGAAAGCTCAAAAGAGCATTTATTTGAAATAGAAATCTTTTGTAACAATGTAAGTTTAAGTAATCATTATTAACGTTTTTACTGTCACTTTTGATCGATTTAATACATCCTTGCTGAATAAAAGTTGTAAAAAAAAAAAAATTCTTAATGTATATATTCATATGCCACTCAACTCTGACATCATTTGCTACCTAAATATAAAATCAGCCTTTAATTGTTAGATATTAATAGCTCATTTTGAGTTTTGGAAAATGAAATGTTGTGGTGCATTAAAATGACTCACTTTTGTTTTCAAGTGCAAATCTATTTATCATTTCCAGCATCAGTTTATAGAGTGTGCATTAGTCTAGTCCACTAATAAAACCTTACTCGCTACATCTACATTTATTCATTTAGCAAACGCCTTGAAATAAATGTAAATGTAGCTAATAAGCTGGTTTTATTAGAGCATGCTAAATGTATGTCCTGTATTAACCGTATACTTGTGAGTGGCTTAAATTAAGCAATTTGTTTGCTAAAAGCTCTGATGGTAGAGGTTTTGTATCTTACAATATGAATCAGCTGAAGTGTGTGATTTCTTCAATGTTAAAATACTTCATCCTATCCCAGTTTAATAAACACATAGCCTATATTACAGCCTATTATTTCTCAACAAACACAGAAACCAGGGTACCAGCCTCCAAAACAAAAGAGACTTGTTATTTATTGGATGTTCATTTAGGCCTAGGCTGCGGAAACAAAATGACTCATCAACCTCATTTTGTTTTATATATTTCAGAACTCTAATTTCAAACAGCAATTGCACCGAGGCAAAATGTCAAATTGCCAGCTAGCCTAGCATAACAATGACCAATCATGAATAATACGAGAGACATAAGAGGCCACATGAATCACTCTAAATTCCCTTTTTGCAGCAGGTTTGAGCTTTGGTGAGAAAAACCTGCGTTCACAACCTGGACTTGCATGAGTCAGAGGGAATCATGCAACACACACCATCTCAGAGCTCAGAGGTCTTTCATCTTCATCTTCATTGTTTTGTTGTGTTCAGTTTGGAGGAACAAATTCACTCTGAGCACAAATCCTCTCTAGTTTAATATGATCTTTTCATAGCTCAGAGTCAAAAGCTGCAGTTTGTACAACATTGTACAACAATATCCCTCAGGGTTAAACAGATTGGCTACCTTCACCTTTTCCTTTCAGATCTCTGCTCCAAACTTAGTGTTCTGCCTCGTGTCAAAACAACAAGCCAACCAAAACAACCACATATAACAGAGTTCTTCACAAGAAACTCAACTAACGCTCACCATGAGTTTCTGTCATTTATTACTCATGCTCATGTCGTTCGAAACCCATAAGAGTTTCGTTCATCTTCAAAAACAAAATTAAGATATTTTTAATGAAATCTGATAGATTTTATTTCAGCAAAAAGGGGCTATTTGTAAGATTTTTCATAAATGAATCGCTTTCTGTAATGGCAATGTGTGAACAGCTTATAACAAAACGTAAAAAACGGGACTTTCCCCGACTTCCTAGGTTGTCTATGAAAGCCAGTAGACTGATTTTTATGTGAATGACTCAGGACATATGTGCCAGGAAAACTGGATGTGACGTTTACGTGCGTTCCCGAGAGCTCTTCCGTTCTATAACACATCAAATGAATGCTTATACAATGTTCAGGATAATGCCGAAAGAGCTATTCTGTAATGTAACGTTAATGTGTCCTGCAAAGAAAAGGGATTGATTCAAAGTATAGTCTAATATAGTCTGATCTATAGTCTATAGTAACAAGTGAATTTTGTGAACACAAGTGTTATTGAGAGGAAAGCATGCAGCACATATTTACGTAGTCATCTAAACGTCGCCCTCAGCAGCGTGGACGGAGTCGGGGTGTTCAACAGTATATCGCTGCAGGGGTATTTCCAACTTTTTACTTCTAAGCAAAGAAGGAAAAAGAACTTCACAGTGAGTATATCGGTGTACTGAATCATGTTCAGTCTCTTAAATAAGTTGCTGTCTGCAGTTCACTTAATGGCCACCGTCATCGCTAAAAACAAGAGTTTATGAATTCAACATATAGCCCTTTTAACGTTTATTTTATTTAAAGTATTAGTTTACCCAAAAATGAAAATGATCATAATTTACTCACCCTCAAGCCATCCTAGGTGTATATGACTTTCTTCTTTCAGTAAACACAATTGGAGTTACATTAGGGCTGTAGCTATCGATTATTTTAGTAATCGAGTATTCTACGGATTATTCCATCGATTAATCGAGTAATCGGATAAAGAATTGTGGTAATAAAAATAGATCCAAGTGAACAACAGCCTTTAAAATTACTTAAAGACATAGGTAACACTTTACAATATGGTTCATTAGTTACTAAGAATGAACAATATTTATTTCTACAGCATTTATTAATCTTAGTTCATGTTAATTTCAACATTTACTAATACATTATTAAAATTAAAGGTTGTATTTGTTAACATTAATGTAGTGAACTAACATGAACAAACAATGAACAGCTGTATTTGTATGAACAAATGTTAGCTATTGTTCATTGTTAGTTCATGTTGATTAATACATTAATGTTAACTAATGAGCCTTATTGTAGTGTTACCCAAATAATAAGCAATAATTATTGGTTCAAATAAAGTATGAAAAAAGTAATCATATGGGTTTTATTGAACAACGCTGTTAAAATACACCATGTAAAATATATGATAACTAATAAACATAACATTTAATTCAAATGTCAACTTAATCTTTCATATTTGGTCACTTCTGTACGATAGAAATGCAACAGCTGCCGTCATTTCTTGAAAAGAACATGTGCACGTCAAAACATGCAAGCAGTGCAAGGGTTAAACTTTTATTTTGTAATCGCGATGAACAACAATTCGCACATGAGAATATATGCGATTGCGAATATATTTCTGAATATATTCAGAAACATACTTATGTATTCTCCTGTGTTGGCGAAGATTTATAAATGAGCTGCGTTACTAATCTTGTGAAACGGCGCAGACTGCGTGCAGATGAACGTTAAGCCACACAAACTCACAGCACGCAAAGATGGAGTTTGAGAAACCCGAGACGCTCCACGCATATAAATGATGATGACAGTTACTATGAAACACGCGTCCGGGGTTTTGCGTTCCCAAATGCACATTATTGGAAACTTAAACAAACAGAACATGCAGAGACTGAGTATGTGTGGAGCAGCGTTTACTGTGAACAGAGCTGAGGTACTTTTAACACAATCTGCACGCATGTAAATAATTAAACCGTCATGCTTCTCTGTGGGAGAAAAAAAACAGTGCATATATTTATTTAACTTAATCTTATCCTTTGTGATTTCACGATATCATGACGTAAACAGTTAAATATCGCGTAGCCTTAGAAAACTCTGTAATAATGCGGTTCATGTACTCTCGTCTGTGGAATGCGCCACTTCCGGTATTTTGCCGGTTACTCGACACGGGTAAATTGCAATCGAGGATTTTTTTAAATCGAATACTCGACTTTAATCGAGGAATCGTTACAGCCCTAAGTTACATAAAAAAATATCCTGGCTCTTCCCAGCTTTGCAATGGGAGTGAATGGTACCATAGACTTTGAAGCCCAAAAAAGTGCATCCATCCATCATAAAAGTAATCCATACATCATAAAAGTAATCCATACCGCTCTAGTGGGTTAATAAAGGCCTTCTGAAGCAAAGCAATGCATTTTTGTAAGAAAGAAATCTATATTTATAACTTTATAAACCAGGCATCCTAGGTCATATACACCTAGGATGGCTTGAGGGTGAGTACATTATGGGATGATAGTTAACTGCAATAACCCCACACATGTTTGTCAACTTCCAATCTTTTCCCAGAAAAGAGTCAATTTCCTGCAGTGGTTGTGCAGTGTTGTTCTTCAATCACTGACCAGCGAGCAGCATTGAGCAGCTTTAGGAAGCTGAGTGTTTGCACTCTTGCTTGACATTCTGATATGATTTGTCCTGGGAAAAGCAAACTCATTGGAGATCATTAGATTGTGATGTAGAGTAGTTTCTAATCACATTAGTCACTAAGTGCTTTCTTAGGCCAATTAGCCAGCTTAGCTTACAGATAAAATGCAAATGATCTAAGAAGGACAACAAATGCAATGGAGATAATTCCTTTGTGCAGAGCTTAATGCTGGAGTTTCGGATGCTAATTGCTTCTAATATTGGAGTTCCACCATTGTTTGCTACCACTAATAAGAAGGAAAGTAAACTCTCTCAAAGTTTTTCAAAGCTAGAAAAGTAAAGTGAACTGCAAAGTCACATGTCTCTTAAAGTCCACATGAAACAGAAGCTATGATTCGCTATTGTAACATATATCCGAGTGAAACGGCTTCTTGAACAAAAACAATGTAAGGCGGGACTTGATTTTGCACATGGGGAATTGATTGAATTGATTGGATGGTTGTGTTTTGCTATTGCTATGATCTCATGTGAGTGAGAGGCTGCCCCGCCCTCACGCCAGTAAACGCATCATCAGAGAAGATAAGCTGCTGTAAATATGGGGGGGGGGGGGCTATTTTATATATTTTTTAATGGAATATTGCAGTATATGTTAAACTGCACTGCTCCATAAAAAAATAAAAAAAGTCAATTTAGAATTTTATTGGTGACTTTAAATAGGATCAAGTAACTATTAAACAAGCATCTCCTTCTAAAACTTAAAAAAAACACCTTGAACTTTGTAGCTGTCATGACCTTTATAGTTCATGTCTTGTTTTCTGTTGGCTGTGCACAAGAATAAACACTGAAATGTGCAATTCATTCTTTTGATTATTTGACTTCCTCTCGTTTATCATGCAAAACTACACTTCAGTTTCCTAAAAAGAACAACACCAACATTTTCAGACTTCAGTTCATATCGCATCATTTCAGATCAATGTTTGCACGAATTATCTTCCGAACACAACATGGGTGCATTTTTCTGCAGCTGAAATATTGCGTTTTAACAAACTTTTGCGTTTACTGTTGTTTTATGGTTTAATCAGATGAGACTCATTAAAAAGGGATATTCTTTTATGGTGATAATACACCTTGCAGTAAAGTTATAGTGCCACACATTTTGTTCGGTTGAGGATGAATGGCGACAAAACATTTTTAGGGAGAGCGAGCACAGAGGACATAAAAAAGATTACGGAACTAAGACATAAAAGTTAGAGCCAGAACCTCAGTCTGCTCAGAATACTAATTACTGTTATATCTAACGCTTGAGAGAGAGAGAGAGAGTGAGAGAGAGAGATTCAGACTGGACTCAAATGCAGGATTCTGTTCTTAACTACAGCTGATATAGTGGATAATGAGAGATCACCTGTCACAATTGCACAGCACATTGCAAAGGAGAATAAAAGGAAAGACAGAGAGATACTTGAATAAACCTTCTATCTGTCTGGATGTCTCCTAGACTTGGCAAAGTTTTGACACATATTCAAGGACACAGAACAAGAAAGTGTTTCAGAGCTTGTTCACACTTGGTTTGGTTCAGTTAAAGTGAATTCTGGTGCGATTGCTCTGTTAGTCTGGATCATTTGAATAAGTGGTGCGCACCAAACACGCTTTCAAATGAAATGCTTCGACTGAAATATGAACGCAAGATGGACCAAAGACATCTAAACAAACCACAAACAGACGTAATGTCACATTCTGCCCTAAAATGCTCAAGCACACCTGTTTTTTTCTCGTCGTCGAAGCCATTACACACCCTTAAAAGTGCTGATCAACTCTTATTTAAAGGTGAAGCATTCTGAGCCACAATATCGATTAGCAAAAATGACGATCCATAACCTTACCCATATTCACATTAAAAAAGCTGTAGAGTAAATCACAAGTATCAGCACTATTTTTCTAACAAAGCAAATTCCCTTATGATTATGCTCAAAGTTAATGGCCTGTATCCTGAATAAATTAAAATTTCAGGTGTCTATATCCTCCTTTTATACCTGTGATTAATTTTCGCTGACACTGCCTGTTCTCTTTAAAAATCCCTTGTGAACAGATTATTGTCTCCATTGTTTTTCATCCCACTTTGTAACTATAAGCCCTGACTTCATTTAGTGAGCACTGAAAGATGCTTCGCTCCCTAGACAACCTCTAATGTCTCTAAGTACAGTGGAACAGGAAGAACAAGAGGAAACAGAGGCTCAGCAGGTCATTTAGGACACATCCGTGAATAAGCTCATGAAGACAGATGCTGCTGCGCATATAATCAGGGATTTGATTACATCAAGGACAAATAATAAAAAAAATATTTTTCTTTTTCTCAGTTCTTTTTTTTGCCAAGAACTGAATAATAAAAAAATTTATAAATAAATGTTTTTGCCAGATATAAATGAGTGAAGAAGATAACTAAATAAAACTAATAATTTTTTTTTGTAACATTTGCCACCAAATTGTCATGACTAAGGCAAAAAAAACAAGTCATGAAAAATGATTTCCTTTTTATGAAGTTCTTCTAATTTAATGGTCTGTGTTTTATATCAGACAAAAATCCCCCCCTAAAAAAAAGATATATTTTTGCCAGATTTGCCACAAAATTCACATAACTTTTTTATTAAAAGTAAATATAAAATAAAAACAAATTTCAAACATTAAAATTAATAAAATAACTTTTCATGAAATATATTTTTGCAAGAACTGAATAAAGATAAAAATGTTTTTTTCATATAATATAAATATAAACATGAGTGAAGAAGACTACTGATTCAAATAAAACAGCAAATATTAGAATTAACCAAATATATTATTACATTTTTGTCCCATTTGCCACCAAATTTTTCTGATCAAGCCAAAAAATTTAGTTTTTTTTTTTTTCATTTTTAAGAATTCCTACAAATTTAATGATCCATGTTTTATTTCAGATAAAAATCCCAACAATAACAGTAAAATAAAATACATTTCAAAATAAATTAAAATAAAAGAAGATTCCAGATTTATTTTAAGAGTTTCAATGATCCTAAAGCAGCATTCCGACCTCAGTGTCATCACAACAAGTCCAATTATTCTACTTCCATCTGAATTACAATGATTATGCAATCCATACAGCTGGACAAAAACCCCTTTATGAACATCTATCTGTACTTGAGTGCGTAAAATGAACCCACATGCGTTGGTCCCCTGCCCACTACCGCCCCTCTCTGCATGCCAGTAGCTGACCTCTGACCCTTCCAGTGGCTGCTGTGTGCATTCCCAACGTGACAGACGCACACGACCCCAGACGGTTGTGAAGAATATGATCCTGTCAGTGTATGTGTGTGTGTGTGTGTGTGTGTGTATCACATGGCAACTTCTCCTTGGGCAACATCAGGGGGGCAGATGTTCATGCACCGGAATGAGACAGCAATTAAGCTAATGAGGCAGTTAACTAATGGAGCCATCGCTTTGAATGAAGATGCTAATTAATAGCCACTTTAATGATAGTGCTTCATCACCTCTTGTGGCTCTGTTGCATTGTGGGACGTCTTAATTACACTTCACTTCCCTCCTCATTTACAAACAGATGAATTTTGAGATTTATTCTGACAGTATCTCTGGTCTTGGATGCATGATATAACTTTGGTATCATGACGGGTCTTATTCTTTTTTTGGTTCCGAAGGTGTAGCCGGTGCATCTTTCTGTTTTCTGCATGACAGTTCGGGGAAATGATGGGCTCTGTGCAAATAGCGCAGACAGTCTCTGTGTGCCCTACTTACAGACAAGTTTTCCATCTCTAAAACAAACTCAGCTGGTTGTTTGTGCTGTGGAGAATGTTAAAGCAACGGAGCATGTTGTAGATGAGATAGTTGGGATTAATGCACTTGTCTTTGGTTCGCTGGTCACCATTATTTGTGGAAAAGAGAGACACACAAAGGATCTAAATTTACCATTTGTGTTTTCCTTAAAGAGGCCATATCAAGAAAAACAGCTCTTTGGAAATAAAACTATGTAGATGTAACATTCATAACAATCCCTCCACAGTTGGTGTACCAATTATGACTTATAGTTGGGTCAACTTATTTTCAATTAATTAAAAAATTTTTTACTGCATATATATATATGCAGTAAAAAAGACATATTGTGAAATATTATTACAATTTAAAATAACTAACTAAAACTATTTTCATATATTTTTAAATATATAACTTATATAGTACACAAAATACTGACCCAAACTTTCTTAAAGGCCCACCCAGTCTTGGTAAA